>NW_005871066.1:12923620-12965221 GCF_000147115.1 Myotis lucifugus | reverse complement strand
CCAGATACCTGCTTCCAGCCAGCCTCCATGAAGGGGGTGTGGCCAGCCTGAAAACAGTCCTCAGCCCCTCACCCAGGCTGGCCAGGCACTCCAGCAGGACCCCCCTCCGTGAAGGGGGTGTGGCCAGTCTGAAAACGGCCCTCAGCCCCTCACCCAGGCTGGCCAGGCACCCCAGCGGGACCCCCACCCTGATTCGGGACACCCTTCAGGGAAAACCAGCCGGCCCCCACCCATGCACCAGGCCTCTATCCTATATAATAAAAGGGTAATATGCAAATTGACCCTAATAGCAGAACGACTGGGAATAACTGGTCACTGTGACACACACTGACCACCAGGGGGCAGATGCTCAATGCAGGAGCTGCCCCCTGGTGGTCAGTGCGCTCCACGGGGGGATCTCTGCTCAGTCACAAGCCAGGCTGCCAGCTGCCAGCACAGCAGTGGTGGTGGGAGCCTCTCCCGCCTCCTCAGCAGTGCTAAGGATGTCCGACTGCAGCTTAGGCCTGCTCCCCGCTGGCAAGTGGACATCCCCCAAAGGCTCCCGGGCTGCCAGAGGGATGTCTGACTGCCAGCTTAGGCCCGATCCCCCGGGGAACGGGCCTAAGCCAGCAGGTGGCCATCCCCCGAGGGGTCCCAGACTGCAAGAGAGCACAGGCCGGGCTGAGGGACACCCCCCCCCCCAACCCGAGTGCCTCTAGTAATTCTATAATACATCATGTGTACATTGTATTGTGTGTTTACCACCCAAAGGCAAGTCTTCTTCTGTCAACATTTATTCCTTTATACTCTTCTACCTCACCCCACCCCACTTTCCTTCTTTTAGTCACCATACTGTTGTTTGTGCCTATGAGGTTTTTTTTTCCTTAATCCCTTAAACTTTTTTATACCCTCCACCCCTAAAACAGCTCTCAGTCTGTTTTCTGTACTTATGAGTCTGTTTATATTTTATTTGTTTGTTTTGTTCATTAGATTCCACAGCTAAGTGAGATCATATGGTATTTGCCTTTCTCTGACTGACATTTCATTTAGCATAATACTCTCCAGGTCCATCCATGCTCTCCAAAACATAAGATTTCCTTCCTTTTTATAGCTTATTAGTACTCCATTGTGTAAATGTACCACAGCTGTTTTCTCCACTCATCTATTCATGGGCACTTGGACTGCTTCCAAATCTTGGCTATTGTAAATAACACTGTATTGAACACAGGGCTGCGTATATTCTTTCAAATCAGTGTTGTGGGTTTCTTTGGCTGTATTTCCAGGCATGGAATCACTAGGTCATAAGGCAGTTACCTCTACTTTTTTTTAATCCTCACCTGAGGATATTTTTCCATTGATTTTCTTAAGAGAGAGTGGAAGAGAAGAGGAGAGACAGAGAGAGAAACATCAATGTGAGAGAGAGACATCGATTGGTTGCCTCCCACATGAACCCCAACCAGGGCCGGTGATGGATCCTGATACCGAAATATGTGCCCTTCAAGGCAATTGAACCCGGGACCCTTCAGTTGCAGGCTGATGCTCTATCCGCAATATCATTTATATTATGACTTCCATACTTTCTATGTATATTTCAATTGCATCTTAAAATAAAAATCCAGTTTACTTATTTTTTTTTCATACTGTGATTTGTGCAATTCCATTCATGAAAATTCTTCATTACTAAAGAACTACACAATTGCCCCAAAAGATCTTATAGTCACAGCAAACTGTAATGAATAGGACCAAACCACATTTTGTGGTACTCTATGGGCACTTAGAGTGTAGTAAAGTCTGCTCTCAAGTATCATAAACGTGCATATGCTGAGGATCTAGTGTTGTGTGTTCAGGTAATTGTTGCAGCATTAGACAGAGTTCTAGCCCCATCACAGAGCTTAAGGCGCTCATCCACCCTTACCCCAACACATGCATAAACAGAATCAGGCAACTCATATCTTTGTAAACTATGAGATGCATTCTATCTTCTATTTTCTCCTATTGCTTTCGCTACCCTATTCCCACCGGCTTATCAAACTGCCAATTTCTGCCAGATTCGTCAGAACATCAATTTATTTGAGCCAAGGTAAGTCAATGTCAGGCTGAAAAGAAAAAGGTGCTGATACATGAGTACACTAGCACATGCTGATACAAAAAGCACTGATGATGTCTCATGGATTGTGCTTAAAAACGCACTTCATTTGTTTAAGATAGAGGAATTATTATAATGTTAACACATACACTTCCAAAAAAAATCATCTAAGAAAGGTTAAAATAAAAACTGGAATTTTTAAAAGGATGCCTAAAAAGATGTACTTCTCATTAACTATTGTTACTACATGTAATGTAGATCTTTAAATTTTTATTCAACTCATAATTTACAGCAATTTATGGAACTGTACATTAGTTAAAATTCATATTTAAGCTGAACTAGCATATTATGCTGAATTATTTTAAGAGCTGCAGTCTAGATTGCTTCATTACTTGAGAGAAACATTTTCCTTTATATTACTTAATGTAGAAACCATTTTATACGTTAAAACGTGACTTTAGTGATGACAATTATCAACAATCATTTTGTTCCTGCCCTTCTCTTTTTTTTCTTCTATTTTTAATGTAAGGAAAATGATACTGAGTTGTTACTAATTTGGCTTATGTTCTTATTGTGCCTCTTATTTTCATTTGAATTATTGCTTTGTCAAATATAGGTGCTATAGGAAAGATTTAGGAATCTAACCACTTCCCATTTTTCAGCTCAAATCAGATGGGAATAAAAATATATTGTAATGTAGCATTTATAGATATAGTAATTTCATAATACTCAAAAGTTTTAAACCCATTCCAAACCTTTTGATAGCATTTCATCTAACAAACACTAAAAACAACAACAACTGAAATCGCAACAGAAAATATGAACTAGTACTCTATCAGTATCCCTTCTGTTTTTGTTTTTTTTCTGAAAGGTTAGAGAGGTTGTTGTGGAATCATTCCTAAGGCCCAAGGTACATTGTAAAATCTAAATTTTCAGAAGTTATATCTTGATAAGATTACCTGTTTGAAAATCAAAGTGATTGTTTTATGTACTGTTGAAGCAATTAACTGCCATTAGAAGCAAAGTATCATAATTTTTCTAAGAATTAACCAACATGAACTAAAAATTAAGTTAGATAATGAGAAAATATTGCCGGGGTTCTTGTCCCAGCATCAAGAAGGGTTCAGGAAATCTGGAGAAGGCTGTGCATAGATTAAATAGGAGTCCAGAGATGAAATAGAATTTTGAAAGGCATTTGGGGGTCAGAGGAGCCTAGTTTAAAGGAAACTAAGATCTAAGTTCTCCTAGTCTCAGGACTCCATGCTTTTTATTAAAACAACTTGTCCTGAAGGGAGGCAGAGATATACACTTCAAAGGGTCAGGTTTTGAAGTGTATTGTCAGAATGGGGCAATTAGCCTATGGCTGTTCAGGTGTTTGGCCAGTAGGGGCAATAACATGTAGATTAAGATGCCCTGAGCTGTCTGGCAGCCAACAATCAATTTAATGTATCCTATTCAGGTTTGGGGAAATGCCCTCAGCCATTCCCAACAGGTGACTACATGTGTGACTCAACCCTGTTGTGTCCCTAAGTTCCATCAACCTTTTGATGAAACTCTTGAAATTATGACATGCTAGAATTGGCTTCCGGCAAAATATATTGTTTTTTCTACCTTACACAAAGGTGAATATGATAAGGCACATCTCTATTCAAATGATCTCCTACATATTATATTAACATGAATTCAATATCATTTTTTTAATACCAATTTCAAAAGCCGGGGACATAAACATGTAAAGACATTGACAGAATCCTGTGTAAGGGGGCTTGGAGTCTAACAGGCCCTCCAGTAAGGACCACAGCTAATCAAGGGGCTGTATCATAAGTCTCCAAAGAAGACAATGTCTTGTTTAACCTTTTATCTCCAACATTCACCATAGTGCCCGGCACATAGTTAGTGACCAATAGACAGTTGGGGAATGAATGTTATCAGTGCCATGACAGGCACTTTTTCAAAAAGAGCAATGGGAGGCCTAGAAGGGGAGCAACATATAATCCTGATTTGTTCAGAAGATAAGGTCAGAATGGTCTTAAAGTAATTTTTACTGCTCAACGCCTATTCCCAAGTACGAGCCGTTTTTAGGTCTAGTAATTAATCTTTGGATTCACATACAGATTAATTTAGTAACTTGGGGCCTAAGAGCCACAAGAATTAACAGTATGAAAAACGGGTAAATTGTTAACTAACTCTGCCATACTTTTCAGGAAATTTAGTCAGCCTTTCTTTATAGAAGACATTTTATCTATAAAGCCAAGAAAAAAAAAGTTTGTTTTCATGTAAAAATTATAATTGAGAAAATAATTGTATCATCTTCTTTTGTCCCAATTAAGGTGTCCTACTAGCCATTTTTTATTCCTAAATTCTCTGATTTTTCTTTTCTTTTAAACTTTCAAGATACATAGTTGTAGTTAGAAATTATTTGACACTTAGATCACTCCTCCCGATTGGCTCAAAGTTCTCTAGAGTCACTGATTCTGTGAAATCTCCTGAAGATGGCTTAAGGGGCAAGTGCCATGATCCACATTTTACCTAGGTGCTTAAGTTAAAAGTCAAAAGTTGAGTGACCTGCCCTGGACCAGCTGGGAGTGTGTCAGATATCTTAGGGTGAATGTCAAAGAGCTGGAATTGCTTTTCAAGACACGTATGTGTTAGGAGGGCATTTGAGAGCAGTCACCTGGCACCTCAAAGAGATTTACCTGACCAGGCTACCTTCTCACTCCTCCCCACATGAGCAACAGAACCAAGAACCAGAAAGGGGGACTGAGAAACTAAACGAGGGCTCCCTTCTTTTCATACAAATTCTTAGATTCTTGAGTTCTGTAAACTCCTTCATCCATTTCCTGCCCCTTCTCATTTCTAATATAACTGGGCACTGCATTTGAAATCTTCCACCCTGCTGTCCTGCCGTCGGCAATTCTGATACCTTCACAGGTGATCATTACCCTCATGCTCTTCTCTCATCAAATATCTACCCTTCAGTAAAACCCTGTTGCTTTTTTTCAGCCTTCAGTCTGTGCAAGAATAGGAATATGGCAATAATACCTCTCTTTTGAATCTTACAACCAGTGGCCTGGAGAGGATAAGTGGTGCCCCTGGGCAATGTAATGAGTCTACCGTCTTCTCCTGCATCTACTATTCCATGCCCTGACCCGGCCCTTTTGTTCTTTGATGTACTTCCCCCTCATTATCCTTCTAATTATCTCACCACCCTGCTGTTTTCTGTCTTTGTCTAGTTTTTCTCTAAGCAAAATATAGACACTCCTCAGTGTTATTTCCTTGCCCCTCTTTACCCTGTTCGACTTGGCTTTTCTTAGCCACCTTAGTTCCTCCCTTAGCTTTACCTCCATTTTGTTCACTTACCCCCTCCCACTTTTTAAAAATGTTCTTTTATTTTTAATAAAAGTTGTATAATTTAAGGTGTACAACACCTGATTTGATACACATTTACATAGTGAAATGACTTCTACAGTTTGAATTCAGCTTTTATCTGCTCGAAACCTTTAGAAACTTTCTGCCACTTATTAGAAAGAATCAATATTCCTTGGTTTGACACTCGTGACCCTAATCAATTTCCTCCGACCTACTGCCCTCTCTTACATTACTCTCTCACATCTTAGTGTTAGCCACTATTTCCTAACTCCCTCTGCATCTTCTTGCTCTTGTGCCATTACTCCTTCTCTTTCTCCTTCTTTAATTGCCCTTCCCTCCATCTCCACATGTCCAAATTTTATCCATTTTTCAAGAAATATCTAAAGTACTACATCCTTTATGATAGTATCATTGCTTCTCCCACTTGAAGATGCCCCTTATCAACATTTGTGTGGTAAGAAGCCTACCTGTGTAAAATCACTTTTGGTTCTCATTAATATGCAAATATCCAGGCTTCAGGCCAGGCTTACTATATCAGATTTACTGAAGATGAAGACAAGCTACCTGCATTTTTAACAAACTTATCACATGAATCTTAATGCACATTGAACTTTTTAAACTACAACTCTATGTTCTGAATTCACAAGTTGCACTTAATGTTTCTTTTCTTTAGGTATACTTAATTTTTCCTCTTCATCATCATTATTTGTCTATATACTTCATGTGAACCTTTCTGGGTAGGTATATAACTTTAACATCTAAATATATGCTTCTGCATCACAAATGTTCCTTGAATTTATCCTCAATATTGGTTGATTAAAAGAAAATGAATGGATGCATTTTTATTACCTAGCACTTAGTAAGGATTAAAATAAATGTCTGACTTATAAACATATATATCGACAGATGACAATCACAACTTGATTTTTTTTTTCCAAAACAAGCGAAAAATGTGAGGTAGGAACAATAGGAAATCGTTTACAAGATTAAAGTGCATTTCTAAGTATAGCTATTTCCTCCATTGCTGCAGTGCTTAGTAGAAACCTGCTAGGCAGGAAGCCCGGGCTTTATTTAAATTTTCTCTTTGCTACTTTGCCGAGTGCTCTTTGGTAAAATTCTTTCCATGTTTCTGGTTCTTTCTTTCCTTTCCTGTAATATAAGATGGCTCAACTAGAGAAGCCAACTATAAGGAATTTTATGATTATATTATTCTATGATTAAGCTATGTGGCTTAAGTGGGGCTACAACTTCTGACTTCAGACTACCCCTGGCTAGTCCTATTGCACAAAAGCACCTGCTTTTAACTTCCCCCGGGGATTCTAAAAGAACAGAGTTCAAAACTCGTAGACAAATTGTGTAAGAAAAAATGTATTTAAATGTTTATTATATTATTCATGTTACCTGAAGTCCTTTAACAGAGATTGTCTTAAATATGTGTTAAATTCCGGCTATGTCTTATTGCCTACATTATTAACCAACAAAGTAAATTGACTTTGAGACTGATGTTTTGCATTGTGTTTTGTGCCTGCAAATTAAGCCAAAATTCTGGGTTTTCCAGATGCTGGGACCTAAGATATATATTTCTATGGTTATAGCCTTGGCCAAATAACTGCAGCGAGAATGAAAATAGTGTTTGACACAAGTTCTCTATTTTACACCTTTTGAACACAGAAAGGCAACTTTGAATACACTCTCAAAATAGTTTGTAAAATTGTTCTTTATATAGTAGGTCTTTATATATTAGGTCCACCTTACTTTAAAATACATTTTAATTTGAAAATATGACAAACAATGGATGAAAAGTATTGGGCTATTTCCTGTTATTGTCATGACTAGACATCACCTCAACACAGTTTAAATTTTAAAATTACTAGTGGATAATTAGTTATGAGAGTAAAACCACATTGTTTTATCCCTATATCATTACTGTTACTTATACACTTACTAGATTACACAATACATTCAAATGAGGTGATTAATTATATATTTTAAGAACAGAATAAGCAATATTTGTTAAATAAAATATATAAAATCTTTATTGGAAATATTAAAGAGTTGTAATTGTAGCAAGTTGATTACTTATAAATATTTCCTTAGACCAGTGGTCGGCAAGCTGCGGCTCTCAAGCCACATGCGGCTCTTTGGCCCCTTGAGTGTGGCTCTTCCACAAAATACCGACTTCTGCACATGGGCCACGAAGTTTCAATCGCACTGTATGTGAGCGCCCGCATGTGGTGTTTTATGGAAGAGCCACACTCAAGGGGCCAAAGAGCCACATGTGGCTCGCGAGCTGCAGTTTGCCAACCACTGCCTTAGACCAAGATTTATTTTAAAAATAAAATAAGTTTTTCTAATGGATTTTCTTATTATCTAAAGGTAGTAATGTATTATATAGTACATTTTATTCAAATGTAAACATTCTAGCTTTGTTGTTTTTTATGTCAATTATTCTATTTAAATTTCTTGATTCTGATTTAAGAATATTATTTTAATCTATCCCACATTTTTATCTTGTTTTGAATAGAAATAAAAATTATGTCCATCTGTCCCAATATGGGTTTATGAGTTAGACTTGGACATTCTAATACTCAGAGGTTGCTAGATAAGAAAACTTGTCTAGGACAAGTTTAACTCTTTAGTCTTAATAAAAACAGTTCTTTAGTAAAAGCTATCATGTTAGTGACTTCCTTAGAGCACTTTCTTTATACATTCTTTACAGATTTCTCATAATTCAAGAACTTGGAAAAATGAGAATGAATGGAAGACAGAATATATTTCATTTTAAGATTTTAAAATGTTCATTTCAAATCCTACATCTACCTGGGGTCTACCTCTGTGATATGGGAATACTTATCTTTTTTTTTTCTTTCTAAAAATTAAAGTAGTAGCTAACTCAAAGAAGTGGCATATATACTCTTTACCAGGTAACTAAAAGTATAGGTATATTAGTCATTTTTAAACAGTGATCTACAAATATCATTAGGATTAATTGAAATTAACTTTTATGGAAACTTAGTTACTGTCTGGTAACCAGCTAGATATTGGGGGACATTATTTCTCTCAGCCATGGGTAAACAATTTTTTGCATCCCTGCTTAAGTGAACTAAAAGAGATTATGCAAAAACTCATTTTATTATCAGAGGGAACTCAGCAATGGGGACAATCTGGATCAGTGTGGACAAGAGTAAAAATGTAAATAGAACACATTGATTTTATATTCATGTAATATTGGTTTAAGCAATAATGTAATTACTTAATAAGGGGTAAAGTCAAATGTTAGCTTTTTAAACATTAGGTCTAACTCTTTCTTCCGAAGAATTTTAATTAAATTATAATAGAAAAATTGTTAGACACTGCATTTCCATTTCAGATTTTCTGCCAGCAAACATTGTATACATATTGTCTTACATTAAATCACAGGTTTCCCAGAGGAGCAGTTTAATGATCTAATCATCGCACTTGCTAGTTTTCTGTCCTTTCTAGAATCACAGGTTTGATCCAAGGGTTATCTATTTGATCTCCCTTAACTTTGAGAAATAACAGTTGATGGCTTGTTTTTCTGATGAGGGAAGAGATGATTTTTTTCTCAGCTTATTCTTTAGAAATTAAGCTCCTTGGACTGTGACTAAAATGGCATGCAGTGTCCCCAGGGCACAGGTGATTCAGAAATCTCTTCTTTCCCCTGGACAGTGCACGTTAGTAGCTGCTTTGCATTTAATGTCCGTTAAACAAACTGGAGAATTTCCCATTGTCTCCATTATTTAAAAGGGAAAGATTATTATGATATGTCATGAATAACATTCTATATAAGATACACCCTATATAATAAAGAAGTAATATACAAATTGACCATCACACCATCACAAAGATGGCAGCGCCCACAAAAGGGAGGGTGGGCCCGGCTGCTCCGCACACCTGCCACTGGAGTCCCCTCAGCTCTGACGGGGGCCTTGGGTCCTCCTTCACTCTCCACTGACCGACAGCTTGCCCAGGCTCCTCCAACAAGCTGCCCATCCCTCTCTTCCTCCCTCCCCCGAAGCTGAAGCCTGACTGCGGTATCCAACAAATTGGAAGTTATAACTCATGTCGTTGAGAGTATCCTCCATTCCTCAGCCAGGGCCAGCTGCTCTGTGCGCCTGCCGCAGGAGTCCCCTCAGCCCCGCCGGGGGCCCCCTGCACTCCCCACTGACTGAGGCTCAGGCAAGCCATGGATGGAGGTGGCCACTGTCCAGGGCCAGTCCAAGGCGCAGACAAGCTGCTGATGGCAACTGCCCAGCCACCCAGGGCCAGCCTGAGGCTCAGGTAACCAGGGCTGGCTGAGGCTTGCACTCCTAGCAGTGGCAGCAGCAGAGTTGTGATGGGGGTGACGCCTTCCCCTGATCGCCAGGTTGCCTCCCACCCCTGAGGGCTCCCGGACTGTGAGAGGGGGCAGGCCTGGCAGAGGGACCCCCCCCCATCCAGTGCATGAATTTTCATGCACCGGGCCTCTAGTACATATATAAAATAGTGGTTAAAAGGACTGATTCTAGAACAGGACCACCCAGATTTAAATCCCAGTTTCAGCACCTACTAGCTGTGTCCAGGAGCAAGCTAATGAACCTTTCTGTACCTCATACATAAAATGAAGACAACAATAGTTCCAATATCATAGGGTTTTTTGATGAGGATTAAATGAGTTAATACACATAACATGTCTGTGACTGGCATACACAAAGTACCCAATCAATGTTAAATTATAAATTACCATTTATAATTTAACAGGAAAAAAAATAATCAGCTATCACTACTGTGTTTTTCCAAATGTGACCTATTACTTTATCTCATTAAAGAAGACATAATTTATTTATGACTTTATGTACAATTAATTATATATTTTTGACTTATTTACATAAGAATTGCCTCCATTTTAAGGGATCTCATCTAACTACAGTACCATGATGACATGATTCTTGAAAATGTGAAAATGAAACCTCTTGATATATTTTGTTAGGAGTATGAGTTATTGCTTATTAACAGAAAGCTGAATAGGTTTAATAAAATGTTTATCATAATTAAAATTATAACTGATAAATTATATAAAGTGAACTTCTAGTGCATATATTAAATTGGAGTTTCTTATCACCTTTGTTTAACCTCTTTTATTTATTTTAAGACAATAGTCCAGAGTATGCACTATCTAGAAAAGATAATCCAAATTAAATTCTGTTCACAAGAGAGGTGTCTTTGGAAAATAAGTCTCCTTTAATGGAGCTATTGATAGTACCGTGGACAGGCCTCATATTTCATACACCTGCTTTGGTGAGACAAGTCTAACGCATAGTAAGAGCTACTGTTAGCAACAATGATCCTATGCCCTTGGCACAACCTTTGTCCTTGAAAGTGGGGTAAAAAGGGAATATTGCACCTTGGTTATTTTCCTCATGCAAAATCTTGTGAGAAACACAACGCACTGTAGGAATTCTATTTAAATTATTCTGTTTAATTTAATGCTTTCTACCACTTACTTCTTCTTTTCCATAATAGGTAACTGATGACAATTTAGCTTTCACAAACCTTTGGAGAGCATGGTCACACTGTGGCTGACAGCACACTGCTTATATGATTTGAAGACCAGTTATAGTTTTTCTTTTCTATTTTTTGTCCATCCAAACTTAATAAAAGCAGTTAAGCTTGAGGTTCTTATGCTAGAAAAAGTACGTTGGTATTATTCTATTTAGATATATAGTAATTGCAAGATTTCAAGTGTTTAATATATTAGAATTTGGAACTCACTGAGTCAGTATGTCAGATTCATGGAATTTATACAACATCTTACCTTTGGTTTTAACATTTTCTTATTAATTGGTTCATGTAGTAGGGGCAGGGAAATTTGCTCTCCAGAATATTGGAAACCTGAAAGAGATATTTTTCAGGTGAATCTAGACATTTATTCTGTTTGCTTCACAGAAACAAGGATATGGTGTATCTGATGCAGAATCGGCTTCCTAGTACATGAGCATATACTGAATTAAATGGTTAGGCTACACTTTTTCAAATGGCGACATAAACTCAGAGTATAAAAGGAGAGTGGCATAGCAAGGGTTGAGTTTTCCAGATTTGGTGAAATCCTTCGATCCTTGGACAGTGTCACTGGCAGCTCAGTGCACCCAACTGGGCGTTGAGATTGGCTGCATGTACTGCTACTAGGTGTGGCTCATTAAGTTGGAAACATAATCTCACCTCACATTAGGCATACACAGTCCATAGTCCATCTGAAGCCATGTTTAAAAGTTTTTATTTTAGGAATAGGCTTATGCCTGAACAGCAATCAGGTTCCCATTGTTCTTATATTCATTAACAAGCATGGATTAACTGATGCGCTGATTAAGGGTTAAGGTAATGATGATAAATGAGCAAGGCATTCTGCTCTTGTCAAATGAAATAAGGACATTTTTTTTTTTTTTTTTAAATATATTTTATTGATTTTTTTTACAGAGAGGAAGGGAAAGAGATAGATAGTTAGAAACATCGATGGGAGAGAAACATCGATCAGCTGCCTCCTGCACACCTCCCACTGGGGATGTGCCCGCAACCCAGGTACATGCCCTTGACCGGAATCGAACCCGGGACCCCTCAGTCCGCAGGCCGACGCTCCATCCACTGAGCCAAACCGGTTTCGGCTGAAATAAGGACATTTTGAAAGAAATATGAAGAATGACTAGAATTAACTTTTATAGAGGATTCATTATTGCAGACTTATCTTAGACTTGCCCAGTGTGGAATAGCAAGTCAATAATAGAAAATGTAAAGTTGAAACTGACGTCCACTCTATTTACCAATATTGCTGCTATCAGTACCATTGTGTTAGACTAATGGCTCTACTTCTCATAAGCTTCTGCTCAGAAAAGTTACTTACATTTTTTGTGCTCAGGAAAGTCATTTACTAGTAGCCTTCATTTCCTGACTCATACAATGAGAGTAAAAATATCTCAAAGGATTATATTAAGAATTAAAGCAAATAATAACAGTAAAATTGGGCTTGACAAAATTATCCATAATTATTTACTAGAGGCCCGATGCACGAAAATTTGTGCAAGAGTAGGCCTTCCTTCCCCCGGCTGCCAGCACTGGCTTCCCTCCAGCACCTGGGACCTGGGCTTTCCTACTCTGGCTGCCGGCACCCAGGACCCGGGCTGCTTCCTTCCTCCAACCGCCTGCAGACACCCGGGACCTGGGCTGGCTTCCCTCCAGCCCCAGCTTTGTCAGGAAGGACTCATCAGGAAGGACGTCCAGAATGATGTCCGGAAGATGACCGGTCTAATTAGCATATTATCCTTTTATTATTATAGATGTTTGAAATAAATACTACTATTCTTATTTTCAGGAAAGAAGAATGTTGGGGATCAGATAGCTTCTTCCCCTAGACCAACAGTTCTCAACCTGTGGGTCGCGACCCTTTTGACAGTCCAACGACCCTTTCACAGGGGTCGCCTAAGAGCATCCTGCATATCAGATATTTACATTACGATTCATAACAGTAGCAACATTACAGTTATGAAGTAGCAACGAAAATAATTTTATGGTTGGGTCACAACATAAGGAACTGTATTTAAAGGGCCAGAAGGTTGAAAACCACTGCCCTAGACTAAAGTCATGCACAGCTAGTATGTGGAGTTTCAGCAAGTACATGATCCATATCAAAGTGAAAAGAATTTGAAAAGATTATAGAAACTTGTAATAGAAATTCACCATGATGAGGACCTGAAACTGGGCCACCAATTTTATATTACTCTAATGTCCAGAGTCCATTGATACATATGGCATTTTTCTTCCCCCAGACTTTCTCCCCCCTGTTCAACTGTGTATTTTTCCTATTTCTAATTTTTAAAATTGTAATATTTTACCATTTCAGTGTGTGTGTGTGTGTGTGTGTGTGTGTGTGTGTGTGAGTGTATTGTGAAATAACCCTGAAGTCTTCTTGTCCATTAAGCTCTAAACAAGATTAGCTTAAACTCCTATTCCATCCCCCAATGAAATGCCCAATACTTTTCTCAAGATTTCTCTACTCTTAATGGGTCTTGCATCCTCATGGTCACCTTTGTCTCCAGCAACTCTTCAACTTTTTGTTCTCTGCTTTGTCTCTCTGCTGTGATATGTACTAACTTGGAAAATCAGTCTCTTTCTTAAGCATATACCACATGCACAGTCCATAGAAATCAATGTGCTCAGCAATGTGAATGCAGCACACTTCCATAAATATGGGGGAAGATGCAGAAACACCAACAACTTAAAACAGAACATCAGATGTCCCAGTTTTACATTTTTCATCTATCTTACAAGCCGTTCTGCCTTGTTCTTTTCTCCTTTCATCTCAACCACCCACTAAATCTCATTAATTTCATAAAAGGGAACAATTTTTATGTCTTCTACTGCTTTCTCTCCTACTAACACATTTTCTCAGACTCTTATATTCTACCACAACCACCTTAACAAAATATCTTGCAACTTTTAGACAAGTTTCTCTTAAAAGGAACATTTGCCAGAGATGAACACACTATACACTATAATTGCAAGCCATCTTCAACTCTTCTGGGAATAATGAGATATGGAATTGAATAAATAAAATTAAGAAAACAAAACTCACAATTGAAAAGTGTTCATGTGGCAAACGGGTTCCAAATCAGAGCTCAGAAGTTCTTTGAAAACATGTGTAACTCCTGATGTATTATTACCCCACACGCTGCTCTCAGAGGGGCGCCACAGTTAGAAACACAGGAACAATTTCCTTCTTCTTGAAGCAAGCAGTCGTTAAATACACAAAGCCCTAGTCTCAGAGTATTTGATTTATCCTCTAAAGGGCAATTTGTTTTTATACAGAAGTGTTGATTCTTTATGTTCCAATTGGAATAAAATTTTTATTTCATAATATTCAGTTCCTAAAAGCTCTGTGACAGGTTTCAAAATTCCAAATATTATGACTTCAATGGGCAGTTTTTTTCTGTGTAGGGCTTATATTTTGTGTTTATTTGCCATATATATATATATAGATATATCTATATATCTATTCTATCTATCTATAGATAGATAGATAGATAGATAGATATAGATATATAGATATATAGAGATATCTATATATATAGATATATAGATATATAGATATATATCATGGGAAGTGGTGGTTATTTCAGATTTTTAGATCATCTTATTATCTCAGAATATGTTCTTATTTAAGGATGGATTGTTAAAATGAAGTAATTGCTATTACTATTATTATTCTACTTTCACTTTATTATTATTATTATTTCACTTTCACCTTTGTCCTTTGGCATCATCACTCTCCTATGTTTTTTTGTTAAATAATCATTATATTGGTGTCAGTAAGCTAATCGTTCTGCTGTTTTCTCAGAGCTTTAACTGGAAGTTAAAGTTTACATATTTTTTAAAAGTCTTCAGTGAGTTATAAAGAAGCATTTCCTATTGTTTTTTTGTGGCATAAAGTCTTTAATTTTTAGTAGGTTAAATATATGTTCATGATAACAAGAAAGTTTGAGAATCCACTTCATTCCAGCTAAATTGTACTAAGATATTCCAAACAGCTAAGATGCAATTTTTTTCCTAACAAATTTCTAGGGCATAATTCTAAAACCTATACAGGGGTTCATTCCATATTCACTGTTTTTTTCTGATTTATATTACCGAGTACATTATTTGCTATAATTTTATCCTTATTAGAAGAAAAATGGATTTCCTCACCCCCCCTCCACATTCTCCCAATGCCGAAAGACCAGGCTAATTTGCCTCTCAACCCTTATTTCTCCAAGCAAATCAATTCCCCTTTTGATTAAGCTCTCCTAGCAAATATTAACCTTAGCAACATTGCTAGATGCAGGACTCTCTCCTAAACAAAGGCTACAGAGAAAAACTAAGCATGTAGAGGAGATCTAATCATGAACTATTATTAGAGAATATTAACAAAACCCAAATTCAAAACTCTAGAGTTTTAGTCATGGAGACACAGTATGATTTCCTAGAAATAAAAAAGCTGACATTTAAAGCAATTTAATCAAAGCTCTTGCCATTCCCTCCTTGGTTCCAGATACAATATAATGTGAGACTGTTTTAAATCACTGTGACCTCCATGTCTCAGCGTCTTTGGAAAATTTGAAGCTGAGTATTTAGCTCCCGAAAACCTTTGTATTTCCCTTCTAGCATGATAGAAATGCATTTCATATATACTTCATATTTTAGATGTTTATCTGATTTTATCTGGTTTGGGCTATTTGCTGACAGAGCATGGTTCTTGAATAACACAGATAACATACAACAAAACGTGCGCTGCTCCTTGGTACAGGAGAAATGAGGATGCTCACAGTGCCTGCCTCTATGAGTTAGCTCAATAAATTTGAATTGCTCATTAGAGTTCCAATGCCTCATTGTTGCCTATATGTGAACAGCTTAAGTGAATAGGAATCAGATGGAAGGTGGGGGAGGACACACAGAGATTTCACATAATTCCTGTTGCCAGAGAAACCATTTTCTTGCTGTCTGGGCATGCACCGAGCAACTTAGATCAACTGGAGGCTCAGCACAGCCATTGCTATGACTTTAGTAAAGAACACAAACAGAAGGTAGAAAATGCTTATTAAAAAAGCAGAATGAAGTATTAAAATGTTCTTTTATTAGATGGTTTTGTATACTGGGCTTTGAAACACCTTGTCTCTAAGACGGCTGATCCATCTGATTATACATGTGTTTCTATGCCTCAGCTTGATTTTTATTTCTTTGTCTGATTCTGTTTAGAAGACCACATTTTCGTATATGTTTACATACATTATACATATGCATATTTATTTAGAATGCTCTTGATGTTTTCCCTCTTTCTCTTCCTCCCTTCCCCCTACACACACACACACACACACACACACACACACATAACATAACTGTGCTGTGTTTAACACATGGGTAACTTTTTTCGGGGGGAGTGGGGGAAGGAATGACTATGGGAATAACATCGTTTGTTCACCAAAGCTGAAAGAAATGACAGAAATTGAGGAAGCACCATAGAGCACCGTAGACATATTTATATAACACTTGGATCTTTTTTATGAAGGATGCTTTCTAAGCATCAATGTTAGAAAATCAGTTCAGAATGTACAGACAAAAATGTTCTAAACACTCAGTTCCCCATACATTTTCCCACAAAATATATACTGATTCTATCTCTGAATAAATAAATAAAACTTATTTATTTATAAAGCCCTGAAAAGAACTATTTTATATTTTGTAAGATTTATTTTTATTTTCTTTTCTTATATTTTTATTTTATTATCATTATTTTTTAATGCTCACCCAAGGATATTTTTCCATTGATACTTAGAGAGAGTGGAAGGGAGAAGGAGGCTAGGAAGAGAGAGAAACATTGATGTGAAAGAGACATTGATTGGTTGCCACCTGCACATGCCCTGATCCAGGCCAGGGATGGAGCCTGCAACCAAGGTACATGCCCTTGATTGGGAATCAACCCCTTGACACTTTGGTCTGCAGGCAGATGCTCAAACCACTGAGACAAACCAGCCAGGGCTATTTTTACTTTAAATTTACCTGTATTAAAGTGCCAACAAGAATTTTTTTTTAACTTTTGTCTTTTTAGGAGAGCGATAATTGACTAATATCTTTTTTCCCTTTGATATGTAGAGATTTTGTAAGACTGAGTGTTTATTAATGAGTTCCTTGATATATCTCACCCCATGTAGAAATGGCAACTCTCCATTTGTGTTGTCTCCACTTGTACAAAGCTTTCATCATAGTGTCTATGCCATTTTAAGCCACATTGCTGCCCGTGGAAATGGGATCTTTGATCTTTGCGGTGTCACGATAAAAGCATTTCAGGGACCACACACAGAAGGATAAAGTGCGGTGGTAAGATTTCCTGCAGCTGGAGCAAATACAAAGGCTGTTCCAGGACTGTGGAGGAAGTCCAACATGGTGTTCATCAAGCTCAGAAGGACCAGGGTCCAGACATTCTGAGCCATTGGTTCTTGGTCCATGCCCAAGCTTAGTCCAGTCTGTGTCTCTGTCCAGCTAGCTTAGCCTCGATTCTCAGCTGCGCTCTGGTGCTATGCTGCTGTACCCAGGCTCCTAGTTGGCCCACACTTGGGGCCCACGTGACTGTATAGAGAAAACCTGTGAACTAATGGGTGAGTGCATGTTGGAGGCTGAACTTAACTCTGGTGCCGTGTCACATATAGAAATTTTTTGATATTTGCAACCATAGTAAAACAAAGACTTATATTTTTGATATTTATTTTATATATTTAAATGCCATTTAACAAAGAAAAATCAACCAAAAAAATGAGTTCGCATGTCACCTCTGACATGCATGTCATAGGTTCCCCATCACTGGATCACTGGTATAGAGAAAACCTGTGAACTAATGGGTGAGTGCATGTTGGGGGCTAGGGCAGGGAAAAGAGAGAGAGAAGAGAGAGAGAGAGAGAGAGAGAGAGAGAGAGAGAGAGAGAGGAGAGAGAGAAGAGAGAGAAGAGAGGAGCACTTGCCTCTGTTAGGCTCTGATTATATTATCTTGGGCTTGGATAGAACCAAGTGCTCTTTCAAACTAATCAACTTCTAATCCCTCCCCCTAACCAATCCATGCCATAGATCTGTGTTTTTTGTCCCTTATCCAATCCAATTATTTTCTCAGACTAGATACATTGACGTTTCTCTCTCTTAAAATCAATTTAAAAATCTTAAAAATCTTCCTTAGTATGGTTGCCATCTTAACTCTCTCTCCCTACCCTCTGCACTCCACCCCTCCCACCCACCATCTTGGCTTCTACTGAGCATGTGACTATTGCTCTCCCCTGGGTAACCCAGGCTAATGACCAGTATGGATCCTTCCTTCCCACTTAGGTCCTGAGAGTGGAGTGTGTAGAGATCCCCTGGGGAAGCTATGAATGCTGCAGTTTCCTAATGAAGCAGGCTTATTATCCGACTCAGCTCCTTAGTTTATTAGGCTCCTTAATGTCTGATTCCTTTGCTCCCTTCCTTCATTACTATATATCTACTACCTATGCTAACAATATGTCTTGTGCCAAGGATAGAGCCTGTACATAATAAGTACACAAGAAATTGTTGATATAAGAAACATCACAACCTGTAAGAATTGTTATGAGTTTATTTGAGCCAAACTGGTGATAATTGCCAAGAAGCAGATTCTCAATGGATTGAGTAAATGCTCCAGAAAACAGCAGTTTTGTACCTTATTTTATGCATTGGAATCAAAGGAGAAGAGATAAGGGGGTTACAAGAAATCCATTTGTGCTGTGGCCTGTGGGACTCAGTTGTTTGGGCTCATCCCATGCAGGCCAAGGTAGCTGGTTCAATTCTTGAACAGGGAACATGCCCAGGTTGCAGGCCCAATCCCCAGTAGTGGGCATGCAGATTGATGTTGTCTTCTCACTTTGTGTTTCTCTTTCTCTAAAAGTCAATTTAAAAATCTTAAACAAAATAAATCCATTTGTGAGAGATTAGGGAGGTGTGAGGAACCAAAGCCGGATAGAGGGGAGTGAGAATAGAAATCTCTGAGATTGGATAAAAAGTAAAATGGATAGACTTTTATATAGTTGGATATAGAATAGTTACCAGTTAGTAAATAATGTGATAATAATAACAATAAGGGGTTCCATGGTCTGTGCTCTAATGCAGTGATTGTGCCCTTGAGAGTCTGGAAAAAGAAAATTACTCTGACATTCCAATGGCATGTTATCATAAATGCAAGAGAAAAGTTCAGTTAAGGTAAAAATTGACCTTTGTCAAGGAAGATACTGGCCTAGGACATGACCACCTTCCATGACTGGCTTCTAGTTCAAAGTTTTAATTTTAGACCATTGTATGTGGTTACTTTAGGTCTCTGAATTTGTAAGATCTGCCATGCAGTCCTCCCCTGAGCTTGTCAGGTTTAGTATCTGGTCCCTTTTTGGTCCACAAAATGTGTACTGAAAAAAAAAAAAGAATAAATGAATGAAGCAAAACTTTAGCCCAAAGTAATAACTATTATGCATAAGATAGCGTTACAAATTGGAGTACATTAGGAGATGAAATTCAAGATTTTGAATTGCTTTGTCACACTAAATCATTGAGCACATTTCATGTTTTTAGATATTCTAAAAATGTGGCAATACTGAAAAAGGAAAACATTTGAAATAAGAAAATCATGTTTCAAAATTGCAAAAAAATTATGAGAAAATAATTTTGATTTTTTAAAATTCTTTCTGATTCCAGTCTAATATTTTTCTTTTCCTTTGTAAACTCTAGTCTTTCATTGCTGCAATGCTAAAATCTCTCTCTGACTGCACAATTACAACATGCTAATTTCACCTGCCCTGGGGATATGGCCTAATTTATATTCCCTTTTTATGACCCATCTTCTTTAGGTCAACACAGGTTGACACATTTTAAAGCACTCATACTAAAAACTTTCAGATTTTTTTGGTCATTTCTTTATTTTTGCTTTCTATTTGTCTTAGAGGAGATAGAAGAATTTAAATTATTTTTAGTTTTGTTGTTTTTTTACATTTCCTTCTGCTTTTCTTTCAATTCTTTTTATCTCTCTTCTTTTGTTTATCAATTACACAGATCACAGTAGAAACTATTAAAAATGCCTGGGTAATAATGCTCATTATTTCTGAATGTAGATCTTATTCAATATGATTTCTGGATTTGGCTTTACTGGCTAAAATGTATATCTTGATGAAAACTGTAATTCTTGTTAAGATCTCAATTCAGATTTCAATAAACTGAGAGACTGTGAGTTTTGTCACCGACTCCCCTCCCCAGTTTGCATAGCTGATGAAAAAAGGGAAGGTCTTGCAGCCTTAGCTGGCACTGGGAATCAACGCCTTCTTGTTAGATCTTTTCATTATAAATGCAGTTGACAGAGGTGTCTATTATAAGCTATTTGTTATACAATCCTTATAAATAGCTCTCATCATGTAAAAGACAAGTCTAAATTTGTTTGGAGATAGCTTCTGAAGACAACCTGCTGTGGCTTCCTCAAGTGCCAGGCTGGAATTCAGTGGGGGAGTCAGACACTTGGAGCAAGTTTAGCTAGTCTCCTTCCCATCAGCCTGACATGATGTGCATCACATGCAGCTTCAATGATGTCCACTGTTAAGTGGAAACATGGCTCATGGGCAACCATGTACAACTCAGCAATGTTCAGCCATTCTCTCTATCCTAAGTTAAATATTGTTTTGATTTATTTTGGGGATGTCCTGCTTAGCCATGTTGGTTCACATTGTCTCATTTCTGTTTCTCCTGACTCTGATTTGACTTGCAATCCAATGGATGACGGTCTTAAAACTGAAACATGCAATTGCTTATTCTCTCTAGAGACGGGCCTGTATAAGAAAGATAGAAAGCTTAGGACTCTCCAAGGCTGCAGGTCCCCTATTTCTATTGAAATGCAAGTTCAAAAATACATTTCAAAGTCAAATATAAATGGTGTTTGGATTATCCACCCCTTTGGATTATACACACCACTGCTCCCATTACTGCAGGTAATTAAGAGCTTTCTGATATTAAAAAGTATTCCCTTACATGCTGACCCTCTCTTCTATCAAACTTTCCCAAGAACTTTAATAAGGAAATCAGACTGATTATAATTCCACCTCCTTTCTCTACTCAGTCTCTGGAGGAGATATTCAAAAGCAGTAACATCCTGCAAAGCACTTAGGAAGCGGAGAAGAAGAGAAGCTGGGGACCTGGGTAATGAAGACTCCATATCAGTCCTTGATCGTGAAAGTTTTCAGCTGAACATTTCCAAAGGCCATTTCAGAAAATGTGGCCTTAGAAGAAAAAATTAACAAAAGGGAAATAACCTGGTAATACATAGACATGACAAAATTATAAGGAAGAAATAAGTTATAAAGATAATACAAGCCACCCATTCTACTCCAGCCCTCATTTTTTATAAATGAGGAAACTAAGACATCGTCAAACACCCTCCCTAGTAATAACAACCCTTTCCTCTATGTGACCTCTATTTCTAATATTGCTGTCATTTGCACACTTCTGTAACTATCAGTTAGTCTCTGACACCTCTTGCAGTCTAAAATCAAGTAGGGTCTCACTCTGATTATCCTCAGCACTAGCACAGTCCTGGCACACAATAGAACATGAATGCTTCCTGGTTTTGAGTCTAATTTAATTGCATGCATATCCTTCAATGAAATGAAAGCTCAACATATATATTTTCTGTGAACTTAATACCACTAAATGTGATCATGATCTTGGCCCTTTATATACTGCAAAGTTTTACACTTATTTGATATTATTAGCAAAACACATTAGATCACGTAGAAAGAACTTATAAAAATTTAGCTGGAATTTCAATTCCTGAATTTATTATATCCTCAGGGCTTACATGTGAACCATTTATTGATTTAGTTTTAAAGCTTTGGTGTAACTACTTCCTAGATCAGTAATGGCTAACCTTTTTTGAGCTCAGCATGTCAGCATTTTGAAAAACCCTAACTTAACTCTGGTGCCATGTCACATATAGAAATTTTTTGATATTTGCAACCATAGTAAAACAAAGACTTATATTTTTTATATTTATTTTGTATATTTAAATACCATTTAACAAAGAAAAATCAACCAAAAAAATGAGTTCGCGTGTCACCTCTGACACGCGTGTCATAGGTTCGCCATCACTGGTCTAGATGATAGTTTTGATTTAGTTGCCAGGCTTAGACACAGATTCCTTTGGTAATAGTCATCAACTTGGTGTAGCATGGATAAGACTCTTTGAAATTACAGGTACAGAAGTCTTTCTCTGAAATTTTTCTCTCTTGACTTTCAAGAGCAGCAAATGTTTTTTAGTCAAGTGGCAATATTTTAGCAATTATTTCGACAATATTTATGAGTAGTTCTCTCTACTGAGTAAACTTTATTCTGGCTCCCAACTCCCATCATCCTTTGTTCGCTATGGTTTATCAATATGATGTTGTAGCCCCTCTTGCAATGCTCCCTTGAGGAGTTTAGTTGGCATTAGCTAATCACTAACAGATAAAACTCTAAATTCACCAAGAGCTTAAATTTGCTTCCTTCTTGTTACATCATAGTTCATGTCTCTAAAAATGGGTCAAGAGTCTTTGATGTGGGTAATATACCTTGATTTTGTATTCAATACTTACCTCCCCTCTCCAAATACAGGGTCCTGTGCACAGCTTTTACTAGGACTTGGAAACTCCCAGGGTACTCCCACTCAAAGAGAATTATGCAGGGCAGGAATAGGATTTTAATTAGCCAGAATCCTGATTTTGACGGCTGTCTAGCTATGTGAATTTGGGCTACTTACTGACATCTCTTAGTTTCAGGTTCCACTTTTATAAAAATGTGTGTGATCTTATCTCCTGTGAAGATTAAATAATATGTACATAGTGTGTAATAACATGTGCTGATTGGCAGAAATAACCATTCTATTAGCAATGATAATTTAGCATAAGGTCACTCTTATGAAAGATCCCTTCCCTCTTTAGGGCTAAATTCACTCTCCTGGACATGTTAATGACTTAGAAAGTTCTGTCTTGGTGCTTGATGACCCCTTGGTTTGTGACCCAAGAAAGAGTCATGTAAATACTGTGTTCATCTGGCTGGATATAGAATTGACCTAAGAGAAACTTGTGGTGCAGGGTCAATACTGGGAAGTAATGAGTGAACAGGTGTTTGTCTGTAATCCAAACTAAGATACTAAGACTGGGGGCAAAAAGTCAACACCAAAAGATCACATGTAAACATAAGAAGGCAAGCACAGAAGATACCAGGACATATATCACTGAAAACAGCATCTAAAGATGAGGAATCAGGAAATAGCTAGGGTATAAACATATACGAATTCTGCTGGACAAGCATCTTATTCCAGGCCTATTTTTAACTCAGCACCTGAGAACATACAACTCATTGAGGACTGGAATACTAAATGCAACTTGTACTGTGTGTTGTAGCTTGTTTGGTGTCAAAATAGTTGGAAAATAAATGTGAACAGAAGTGATAGCCATGGGCATGGGGAAAGTATGAGGGATGCTCTAATGGGGAAACTACTGATGTAGGCTCAGAGATGTGTGAGAAGACATCCTATGAAAGAAGACATTTCATGTTAGTGTTTGAAGGGCATGTAGGAACTTAGAAAACAGGGGGATAAATGGCATTCTAGCACAGAAATGATACCTTTCAGAGGCACAAAGAAATTCATCCACTAAGCTAATGGCAAGAAATGCATCTACCTGAGGCATGGGTTGTGTGTCCCTGTGTGTCCGTGTCCGTGTCCGTGTGTGTGTGTGTGTGTGTGTGTGTGTGTGTGTGTGTGTGTGTGTATGTTGCAGGTGAGGGAAAAGGAGGCTTGGAGTATTGTGGGGAGAAATGAGGCTGCAGTGACAAGTAGAGTCCATCTCACAAAGGCTTTGTATGTTATGGTTAAGATGTTGCTGGGGTCCAACCCCAGCGGGTCCAGGGGTCCCCAAAGGTGTGGACGGAGTCGGCGAAGAAGGAATGACACGGAGACAGCCTTCAGTTGATCAGCAGTCTAGCCAGGATCTCTAGCCAGGATCTGGTTAGGATCTCCAGCCAAGTTCTGGTTAGGAACTCTCGCTAGGTTCTCCAGCCAGGTTTGGTCGCCAGGTTCTATCCAGGTTCTCCTGCCATGTTCTGTCTAGGTTCTCCAGCCAAGTTCTGTAGCCAGGTTCTGTCCAGGATCTTTTGCCATGTTCTCTCGCTAGGTTCTGTCTCTAGGTTCTTCAGCCAGGTTCTCTTGCTAGGTTCTGTTCTCTAGGTTCTGTCTCTAGGTTCTGTGTAGGATCTCCAGCCAAGTCCTGTCTCTAGGTTCTGTGTAGGATCTCCAGCCAAGTCCTGTCTCTAGGTTCTGTGTCCTGTTGTCTTGTTACATCTGTATTTATACCAGTTGATTTTAATCCTGTCAATTTCTATTCCAAAGGTTAGGGTGTTTCTTATCTCCATTCCAGGGAGTAAAGATTATGTAGCTTAAGCGTGATTGTTCTTAGTTAAAGTGATTAACTACCCGCCTGGCACTTAGTGAAGGGGTTTTATTCCCTCCCTAACTTCAGGGGAAAATCCCTACCTGGGGAAACAACCTTTCTCAGAGAGGTGACCTTGGTTAAAACACATAGCGCCAAGAAGGGGAGCAAACATATTAAGAACAGTATGCCATATACACCAGGTCCCTTGAAACATATGCTGTGCAGATGTTTCTTTCTCTGCAGCGACTGTGTCAAGCAGCAAGGATGGACCGGGCTCCCCGGCAAGATGTGAGATTTTAGTCTGAAAACAATAAGGAACTTTTGAGAGGTATTAAGCAGGGTAGCATCATGATGAAGATCTACCTCCTGGCAGTATGGAGAGTGAATTGAATGAAAGAGGCTTAATAGTATTTTGCAAAAGTACAAGTAAGATGTGACGAGGACTTAACTGGTGCACAGACAGCAGGGATAGAGAGCAGGAGACAGGTGACAGATATATTTATAATCAGAAAGAGTTTGACCCAGTAACTTCATGAAAGTAGAGCATGGAACCAGAAAAAAAGTACCCCACAAGAGTGAGTATTAGAAGAGAGTCATATTAGAAGAGAGTCAAAGCGTGGAGACATCTACATCTGGGTTTGTATCCTGGCTCTGGTAATTACTATTTATGAGACTTAGGGTTTACTCATTCATAAAATGAAGTTAATAATACATATCTTAAATGGCTGATGTGAAGGTAAGCTAACATATATAAATACTGTTCACCTAGCAGGCACTCAATAAGCAGCAGATATTGCTAGTATTATTAAAATGCACTTAAAATACAGAGGGCTCAGATTCAGAGACACTTCATGAGATTTCTTTTTCTAAACATATTCTCCAGTTATGTCCCAAGGAGGTTATGTGCCATCTAGTACAAAATTAATGAGTAAAACACTTAAAATGCTTGACCTACAATAAGCACTATCTACTCATTAACTGAAATAACAAACTAAATAAATATCAAGTCATTTATGGTGTATTGCCAGTTACTCTGTCATGTTGAGAAGTCAGAAAAAGCTCTGATTCTTCTCGAAAGATATTGGCTCCAAAATTAGAGAGAATTTCATTGGCAACCTAAACCTATTGAAAAGTTGGCTTATCATGGAATAAACTGTGAAGTGGATGTGGACTGTAAGGTTTCTTTTTATTGAGTGCTTTCTGTCTGAGTTTTAGAAATGGTTTGCAGTTTGTTCAAAGAAAGCCATGGGTGTGAACAAAATTTTAGTTCATAGCGGCTGTTTTCCCTCTTAAAATGCCCTTAACTTGATCTTCAAGAAAAAAGCAAAACAAGCCCTAGCTGGTTTGGTTCAGTGGATAGAGCGTCGGCCTGTGGACTGAAGGGTCCTGGGTTCGATTCCGATCAGGGGCACGTGCCTGGGTTGCGAGCTAGATCCCCAGTAGGGGGCGTGCAGGAGGCAGCCGATCAATGATTCTCTCTCATCATTGATGTTTCTATCTCTCTCTGAAATCAATAAAAATATATTATTAAAAAAAGCAAAATAAAACTGACTCCCATACTACTGTCTTTGCCAAGCTGTCTCCTATCACCCACATTTGCCTCTTATATTGATCTCTTATTTCCTGAGTGTATGATTGACATATTGTTGCCTAATTGTTCTGTGCCCTCTAATCTTTCTTTGCCTTCCCAAGTTAATATAAATTCTTTAAGGGTAAGAATTACTTAGTATAGATATGAATATATTTTTGCAAAATAAAGGTAGACAATTTTAATGTCTTTAAATTTTTATTGAGGTATAATCAACATATAGCATTATATTAATTTCATAATGATATGATATTTGTATATATTGCAAAATATTGTTGCACTAAGTCTAGTTGACATCTGTTACCATACAGTTACAAAAATTTTTTTTTCTTATTGTTAGTACTTTTAAGATATACTCTCTTAGCAATTTTTAAATATTCAATACAGTATATTAACTGTAGTCACCATGCTGTATATGACATCCCTTGACCTTTTCTTTTATAACTGGAAATTTCCTCCTTTTGACCACCTTCACCTATTTTTGCTCTCCCTAACCCCTCCCACCTCTGAAAACCACCAATCTGTTATCTATATCTATTAGCTTGTTGGGTTTTTTGTTCCACATATAAGGGAGCTCATACAGTATTTTGTCTTTCTGTCTGACTTATTTCAATTAGCATAATGCCCCAAGGTCTATTTAAATGACTTGAAATTACTGGGTTTACAGCTTAAACTAGGAACTTTAAATCCATTCCTTAACATCACATAATGACTCGGTGGTAAATTTCAAGTAGAACTCAGCCATCTGTGCTTGTTGTCCATTTGAGAAATTACTGGACATTACTTGCTAGGCTTGGCAGTATCTACCAAAGAGAACAGAAGTAAGAGATTCTCACTTATTAAAAACCAGAAGCAAATTATTTAAGGCATTACTCTAAGCATTTACTTGAGAAAATTGGTTTTTCAGGCACTTTCCACTGCCTGGACACGTTTAGATAAAGAAGGTGAATTCAATCAGCTTTGTTTTCATATGGGAAAAAAATTACCTTGCTTCAGTTTTCTCCCTTGTTCTCCCAGAAAATGTTGGCTCACATCTCCAGCCGGTAGTCACCCCAAACACCAGGTTTACAAACAATATGAGAATCAATTTATTCACAGACCACTGTAGGGAAGCTCATCATCATCATTTGAAAAGTCCTTACAAATGACTCATGAGAAGAAAACTAGTGGTTGTCTGACTTTAGCTTTCGCCGTGTGCTGGAAGCTATAGTGCACTGGTAAACCAGTGTTTTGATCCCTTCAAGAAAGAAAAGAAAGCTCCAATTTGCAGTGTTTGCAATTCCTGTAGTGTAAATATGCCCTCTATGTCTGATTTCAAGCCATCACTAGGTATAATATCCAGTGTAAAATTCCTGAATATTTAACAATTGAGTCAGAAGTCAATTCAAACCCGCTTTAGCTTACTCCTGGACTTTTAATACTGGACAAGTTTGAAAAGTTTTCTGGGGCCTTTAGCAAAAACCAGGGGTCTGTATTTTATTCTTCCCTCTATCCTTTACTCTGTATTAGGTTAGATTAAATAACCCTGCCTCAAAAAGAAAAATTACTTTGAACATATGGAAAGTAAAACACCTGTTTTCATTGTGTACATCTCTCATCACTGGTCTCATCAGATCTTTGTTAATCTAGCTATCGTCACCTCCTAACTGAGATAATATTTACATTGTTTTCATCTTTGTAACCGAATGCCTGGCATGTGTATGATCTCAAAAATATTAATTACTCAAACATCTCATGTGCCAGAATTTTCACTGATATATCTCCCAGGACAAGAGAAACAAAGGAAAAAATAAACTAATGGGACTACATCAAACGAAAAAGCTTCTGCACAGCAAAAGAAACCAGCATCAAAATGAAAAAGGAACTCAATGTATCGGAGAACATATTTGCTAATGATACATCTGAGAAGGGGTTAATTTCCAAAATATATAAAGAACTAATACAATTCAACAAAAAGAAAACAAACAATTCAAGTTAAAAATGGGCAAAGAATCTGAATAGACACCTGTCCAAAGAGGACATACAGATGGCCAATAGACAAAAGTTCAACATTATTAATCATTAGAGAGATGCAAATTAAAACTACAATGAGGTAGCACCTCATACCTGAAAGATTGGATACCATCAGTAAATCAACAAACAACAAGTGCTACACTGCTGGTGGGAATGCAGACTGGTGCAGCCACTATAGATAACAGTATGGAGTTTCCTCAAAAAATTAAAAATGGAATTGCTGTTTGACCCAGTGATCCCACTTCTAGGGATACTTCTTAAGAATCCCAAAACATCAATCACAAATAATATATGCACCCCTATGTTCATAGCAACATTATTTACAGTAGCTAAGATCTGGAAACAGCCCAAGTGTCCATATGTATATGAGTGGATAAAAAAAAGCTGTGGTACCTTTGTACCATGGAATACTCTGCAGATCACTTAGAATGACCTCTTACCCTTTGAGACAGCCAGTCCGAGAAAGACAAGTATCACATGATCTCACTTATTTGTGGAATCTAATGAAAAAAATAAACTGACCAACAAGTAGGTCCAGAGGCATGGAACAGACTGACAGATATCAGAAGAGAGTGGGCTATGACCAGAAATTAACCAAAGAATTTATATGCATATATGCATAGTCCGTGAAGGCCTGGGGTGTGGTAGGGCCTGGGTGGAGTGTAGCAAAGAGGAGAAAATGGGGAACATCTGTAATACTGTCAACAATAAAAAAATACATATTAAAACATGGTAATTAAATGAATGGATTATTTTGTGACCCGTTTGTCACACTTTTTAAAAAACCTACATATATGATAATTCTATAAAATAATTTATTATTGAAAATGTGAAAAAGCATTTTAAAATACCTCTTTTTAAATGAATTTCATAGTTTCTGATCTTTGAATCTTTGTTCCAAGGTTTCTTAGTAAGATGAATTTGAACAACTTGCCTAACTTAAGTCTCATTTATTAATCTGTAAAACTGAAAGTCACTTAACCTGGTTTCTGGTCTCTAACCTAGCAATTGGGATCAGTTTGATCATAAATTTCACGCACTTGATATTTCTAACATATGCATACACATGGAATCATAACACAGTTTCATATATCAGTAAACACCAGTGTTTTACAGTCATGGTTGTATAATAGTCAATAAGATGAGCAATTCAGTACATTTATAAACAATATTATAAATTAATTAGTTGTGCTTCTCTTGTTCTGAGCTATTCATTGAAGAAAAAGTATATTCAGTCAGTGTCATTAAAACCAGATATTCCATTTTATTTGCATGAAAGACCAAACAAACTCATGGCCAACAAAGTAGATTTTCAGCCAACAAAACACAAGAGTTATAAATGACCCGCAAATGGCATAATACATGCACAGTCTATGCACTTGTTTTACCATATTTGAGGTGCTTGGTTTGTACCTAAGAGAAGTGTCCTTTGGAGCACTGCTTCATGAAAAACCCACTGTTGCATCTAGAACAGTCATATCATCTTCACAGTCAGCATTTATTCAGATGAAAAGCTGTGTCTGTACTCATTCAACACAAAATGGTTTAGCCTCTGTAGGTAGCATAGGAGATACCCCAGAGCCTCACACATCCAGTTTCAAAACGTCTGCAGCAAATTGCTCCACTCATTTCCTTCTTTAACCCTCTTTGTGCTACTGTCTGTTTCTACAACCAGAACCAAATTGGAATTGTAATCCAGTCAGGCGTTGATGTACTAAAGAACAAAATATTTTGTCACAGTGTTTTCTTATGGATGAGTTTAAGAAATGGAAGCATTTGCAAGAATAAAATGAACAGTAGGCATATTTATTGAAAGATCCTATTTTCCTAAGCAGTGACTGAGGGTTTTCTATGGCTCTGGGATATTTTAACACTTTATTTTCTGTACTGACTTATATGATATCCCTTTCTTCTGGTTTTCTCCCTACCTTTTGGCTGTGCCAAAAATATTTCCCAGTTTTCTCAGTCTTTTTTCCTTATCCTTTCTTAGTCTACCCATTCTGAAGTTCTCAGACTTTGATCCCAACACATTACTTGTCAAGATTTTTCTACAAACCTTTCCTGGGTGATTCCTTTAGCCCCAGAATTCTAACAGTCACTTACAAACTAGGGACTCCAAATCTGTCTCCTGCCCAGACTTATTTATCCAATTTCATGGTAGGCATTCACACCTGGTTGTTCACAGGCAGAAAACAGTTTTTTATAACCCATCCTGTCATCTAAGAAATCATCCTGGAATTTATAATTGGTACTTCTTTCCCACCTCCAAATCTGATCACCTAATATCAAGAGCATGAGCAAGTACAATCCTCTATCTTGTCTGGAAAGAATAGAGAATTGTGTTTTTATGAACAGCCTTAATGATCATAGCAGATAACAATATTTTTATTGTTTTTATTTACCAAGCAGTTAACATGTCCAGAATGGTTCTAATTATTTGACATGTATTAAATCACTTAATTTTCATATTATTCATCCGATTTCATATTTAAGGTATTTGAGATGTTACTCAATTGAGTGTTAATAACTAAGAGAAGAATAACTTTTAACTCATTAAACTGTGAACTATTAGGAATCCTTAATCTTGCCATAAACTTTTACTGTATGTTAATAAATTATTGCTCTTGAGAGGTATTATTCAAATCATAAGAAACAGCATAAATTATTTTTAAAGAAAAATTAATCTTGCATTTTTACCTTGTTCTCTTGCTTGCTTTTATTTTTTTCAATGCGCACAGGAGATTTTTAGAATATCATTTCAAGTGGTAATCAAACTTTGGCCAATGAATAATTTATTTCCCCTCAGAACCACCACGGAGACTGCCCATGGTTGTGGAATACCGAATGGCACATGTGGTTCAGCTGTCCAACAGGGTCCTCCAGCCTGAACTGCACCGGGGCACCATGCCTTTTGTGCTCGGTTGGCTCCCCAACATGTATTCTCTTCTCAAGGGGAATTCCCTCCTTCCATTAACTTTGATGCATGTTTTATAAACATTCATCAGCAGGAGAGTCCTGGGAAGTTAAAAGTATATATTATACATCATGTTCTCTGGATGGCATTTATTGCTCTTGAAAACTTCAGGGAAATTCCAAAAGAGCTAGCACCTTAATGGGTATAAGCAATAAAATTTAGTATGTTTTAAGGAAAAGCTAATACATGATTCTGAGAAAGCCTTTCAATTGGAGATGTTTGGAGCAATAAAGAAAGCATATCTATTTTATTTACTTACTTATTTATTCATTTGAATCCTCACCCCGAGGATATGTTTTTATTTATTTTAGAGAAAACAGAAGGGAGATAGAGAGAGAGGGAGAGAAGCATCAATGAAAGAGAAACTTCAATTGATTGCCTTCTGTATGCGCCCAAACTGGGGATTGAATTTGCAACTTAGTGTGTGCCCTGACTAGGACTTGAACTCGAAACCTTCCGGTGTATGAAACGATACTCTAACCAATCGAACCACCTGGCCAGGGCAAAGTATAGCTATTTCTAAATTGACATTTTATTAAACTATATGAGGCCCAGGCCAATTCAGAAAAGGTAATAACGTTTATGAAGAAAGAAAGAAAGGAAGGAAAGGAGGGAGGGAGGAGGGAGGAAGGCAGGGAAGGAGGGAGGGAGGAAAAGGAAGGAAGGAAAGAACCGCCCCCCATTCTTTTTTAAACACGATTGTCCTTTTATTATTTGAAGAATCCTAATTCAGACTTTTACCCAAAGTAATATGTATTTTTGGTTCCCACTAACTGACCTTGGTCAAAGAAATTTTAGGCACTTTATCTCTGACCTCAGACAATGTGTCCACACTCTACTTAAGATTACAAACATGAATTAAACATCCTTTAGCTTCCAAAGAGCAAAGGAAAGAGAATCATCACCAAAATATATGAAGACCTGTGGTCCTATATCCATTTGACAAAGTGAATCTGAGAGAAAATGAAGTCTAGGCAAAGGTATTGTAGGAATATACAGAAAAGAGCCAGAGAAAGAGACGCAAACTTCAAATTAGTGATATGACTTATGACTTTAGAGTGACTTCAACTTCTTTCATGATTATCTTATATTTTTAGCTTGTTTCATAATTACACACATATATCCTGATGATTAGATATCTTCAATTGCTTGATCAAACAGGACATGACCAACATATATTATTAGTAGATGCACTGATTTATTCATATTAGTAGAGCAGAATTGACTGGAAGAAACAATGTTTAGAATCCTATTTTAGGTTAAGACACTGTCACATAGATGGGCTTTTACTAAAACTTTAATGAAAGAGAGTTAGCAGGTTGACCCTCTCTCTTCAAACACCAGTGACTTTCCTAAGATTTTCATGCACTTGGAAAATAAAGAGCTCAGTTCTAGGCAGGAAGGAAATAAACAAGAAGTATCTAAATTCATTGTATTTGACTCATATCTGAATTGATTAATAGTAAGTGTAATTTGTGAACTATCTCCTACACTTGACCACATTTTATGACTTTCCACAAATATTGGAGTTATGCTTCACAACAAGTCAGCTGGGCAAAAACAGACTCAAGAGTGAAACAATTTATCAACAAGAGAATCTTTATCTCTTCACATTAAGAGGCAAATGTGATAGGAATGTAATAAAAACAGAGCATAGTCAAACGTAATTTGACTTGAAACCGTTCTGTCACCTGCATTAGATGGCAAAACAAATAGGTTCTTTGCTTAGCTCACTGAGTCATAAATATTTTTTATTGCCTGGCTTTTATTCTCAGCAAGAGCAGGCGATTTATTGCACAGTATATAAATGAAATAATTTTATGTCCAAGTGATTTGCTTCATAATCTTTTTCATGGTACAGTACATGATAACTTTAAAATCATGTAGTCCTTTTTTTGTTTTAATTTTTTTCTATCCCCCACAACCCTACACTTTGACAACCATCAGCTTTTTCTCTATATCTATGGGATCTATGGGTCTGTTTCTGTTTTGTTTTCTTATTCCTTTGTTTTACCAGATTTTAAATGGACACTACTTGTCCATTTCTGTCTGACTTATTTCACTTAGCATAATACTCCTTCCATTCATGGTGTTGCAAATGGCAAGATTTTATCCTTTTTTAAAATAACTGAGTAATATTCCAGTGTGTGTGTGTGTGTGTGTGTGTGTGTGTGTGTGTGTGTGTATGTGTGTGTGTATCTCACATCTTGATCCATTCATTATCAATGAACACGTAGGTTGCTTCCATATCTTGGCTATTGTAACTAGTGCTACAATGAACATAAGAATGCATATATCTTTTCAAATTAGGGTTCTTGTTTTCTTCAAATAAATAACCAGAAGTGGAATTGCTGGGTCATATGGCAGCTCTCTCTTTAATTTTTGAGGAACCTCCATACTGCTTTCAATAGTGGCAGCACCAATCTGCATTCCCACCAACAGGGCACAAGGGTTCCCCTTTCTCCACATCCTGGCCAACACTTATTTGTTGATATTTTAATGATAGCCATTCTGACAGGTGTGAGATGATATCTCATATAATTTCCATTTAACTAAAATCAATTTCTTGTTTACAGAGAAATTAATAATTTTTCTTTTATAATTTATCTCCCCAAATAGGGGCCTTATGTTCGTTTCCATGTGGCCTAATTTTCTCAATTTTAACTATATTAATATAACAGTTATGTTGTTATTTTTAATAATTTTAATTAATCTCCTTGGACTATAGTCTTTAACGGCCTCATTATTGAGGACTTTTTTTACATTCAGACAAAAGATAAGAAATTTAATAAGCACCCAAGTGTTATGTATTAGAAATAATATATGGTTCTGACTTCCTGTTCTATGAGAAACCCTAATATGTATTGGCTGAATGAAGTAATGAAATGCAAAGCAAGACTCCAAAAACAAGAATGAACCCAATATACAAATATCAAAGGAAGATTTTATTATGCTATCCCATTTCTGACGAACTTATCTGGTATCACTGATGAAGTTTATTAGAAACATGAAAGTAATTTCCTATGACTTAACTATAATGAAAATTATTCCTAATGTGTATATAAATGCTAAGATTTTCTGAAGATAAAATTAAAGGCACTTGATAATCATGGAAAGTATGTCTGGGTTAAGATAATAGTGAATCTTACTAGTTCCTCTCCTAACTTCCTAAAGAAATGAATTTACACCCATAAGCAAGATGAAATCCTTGACCAGTCCTATCAGGAAGGATGGAAAGGTATAGATTTTTTTACAGTTGGAGAAAAATAACTATTTCTCCCAGTTCAAAAAATTCATTCATCATTTAAGGATAGGAGGACAGGAGAAGGGCAATGCAGACATAGTAAAAAGGAGAGAAGTAGTACCTTAAAAACATTTAAAAAAATGCAAGGCTCACAAAATTGTTAAAGGAAATGGCAGAGCATTTTAGAAAATTTTCATGTTATTTTTACAGTGAGGTTTAAAAAGACATTTTCACTATGAGATAAAGATGAGCATTTCTTTATATTCATGGCAGTCTTTTTTTGGTATTATGTTTTAGGCATCTAAGTATAATAGATGCACAATGTCATTTAATTTTTATAATAGCCCTTGGATAAATATTAGTGGTATCCCCATTTTACAGACGATAAAACTGAGGCTTTCAGAAATTTAATAACTTGGCCAAGAGAAAGAAATTGTAAGTAGCATAGTTAGCGTCAAAATTCTGGCACTCAAGTCTCAAAAGTCTAAAGCACTTAAAACCCTTTTTATACAGCTTCCTATTTGAATGAGAAAGCAGACTGAGGGGCAAGATGAAGTGAAAACGGACTAAACTGCAATAAGCATAGACAGTAAAAAACAGGCTTATATTTCCACAGATCTAATCAGGGGCAGACGTACCAGCTCAGCAGTGTGGAGGAGAAACACCCAAAGCTCTCCTTGAATGAAACGGGGGAATAATGTTAAAAAAGAGATAAACATTAAATGTAAAAAAATGTTAAAGAGATTAAAATGTCCAGGAAGAATGTAGAAGTGAAAGAAAGGGAGTAGAGATCCTGTTGACAAGGAAAAGTTTAATTTTGGGACATGGTATAAAAATACATGTTCCACATGGCACACATTATAGTTGTGCAAACTGTTTGAAAAGCATTGACTGGTGAATGCGGAACAGGACGAGGCTGAGAGCAGTGCTGTCGCTAATGACCAGTTGTGCACGGTGTCTCTAGAGCTGCATTTTTCTCCCATGCATACCGTCTAACACTGATCTTCTTGGTTCGATCACTACCTAAACTAGATGAAAACAAATCTAAAAAAGGAATAAAATAGTGGGAATATCAAATCATTAACACATCATGAATGGAAGGTTATTTGGCTTTTGGCTTTTAAAGTGGATATGAAAAGTATTAACTCATAAAAAATTTTATTGATCAGTCTAACTATTGAAAATCTGAAATTTTTTTCTTTGTTGCACCAATGTGCATGGCGGCAAGCAGTGCTTGTCCTAAGAAACATTTTACTTTTTGCTAAAAGATATACAATGATAAAGGCTTGGGAAAAGACATGATCCAAGACCCATGCCATTTAACCTGGCCTAACTAACATAGTTGTCCTTTACTTAAAGAGGAAGAAAAAAAGCAATCATGGCACATACTTGCTGATTAACCCAAATATATAAGTCTATCTATATAAAGCAGTAATTTAGGATTAATGTGCTCCTTATTTATTGGTCAGCCAGGATATTAAATTTTGCCACAGTAGGAGAGTTAGGCTACATTTAATCATTTCCAAACTATGTAAGATGAGCAACATTAATTCTGTTGAGCTTAAATTTGCTTTTAAGAAGTCATCTTGCTTAGAGAATTAACTTGCAAAAAGTGAGTGATTATGTGGTACCAAACAGAAAAGAAATATCATGCAGTATACACAGAGAAGACTGAAAAGTATTTTAAAAACTAGGACAGGAGGAGGCTGAAAATCTTGCTCCTGGCAGCATCTTTGGGCAGCAGACACAAGCCAACAGGGCTTTAACTGTTCCTACTTCTTAGTTTTAAAAGTTGTTCCCACAAATCATCTATATATATAAAAGCCCAGCGACCTGAACAGCAGAGCGACCAGAATGACCAGTGGCTATGACACACACTGTGGCAGCCAACCAGCCTGATCTGGGCCCCAATAAGCACCCCGTCCCTGGCCGGCCCAGCCCCAAATCAGCCCCCAACACCTCGATTGGGGGCAGGGCCGGCTGTCCAAATGCCAGCGGCCCCTCACCCCCGCCTGCCAGGGTTCTTGTTCCAGCATCAAGAAGAGTTCAGGAATCTGGAGAAGGCTGTGCGTAGATTAAATAGGAGTCCAGAGACGAAGCATAATTTTGAAAGGCATTTGGGGGTCAGAGGAGCTTAGCTAAAAAGGAAACGAAGATCTAAGTTCTCCTAGTCTCAGAACCCCATGCTTTTTATTAACACAACTTGTCCTGAGGGGAGGCAGAGATATACACATCAAAGGGTCAGGGTTTTGTATACAGAAGCATTGTCAGAATGGGGGAAATTAGCCTACGGCTGTTCAGGTGTTTGGCCAGTAGGAGGCAATAACATGTAGATTAAGATGCCCTGAGCTGTCTGGCAGCAGAGCAATCAATTTAATGTATCCTATTCAGGTTTGGGGAAATGCCTTCAGCCATTCCCAATAGGTGACTACATGTGTGACTCAACCCTGTTTATTCCCCAGGTTCCATCAACCTTTCAATGAAACTCTTGCAATGATGACAAGCTAGAATTGGCTTCTGGCACCTGCCAGCCCAGCCTGATGGGCCCCCATTGGGGCAGGCCAGCCAGACCCCACCAGTGCACGAATTTGTGCACCAGGCCTCTAGTTCTGTAATAAAAGACTGTATATAATTAGCATGGTGGGGGATATTTTTCCTTCATTAAATTCTCTTCTTCCTATATGGCTCCCCCCTCCCCAATAGTATTTCACTAACTATTTAGAAATTCCACTCTATCTAGATCCAGTAATTCCTACATAGAAGGATGACCAGTGGTGAAATGTCTAAGAAAGCCTGAAATATGAGTAACATTGAAAGAATTGAGAATATTTAACCTGGAGAAAAGCCATAGGTGTAGCTGAAGGCTGCCTTTGGGTGTTGAAAATGCTTCCCTGTGCTCTGTTGGACATCAGGCACAGAACAAGGAGGAAGATTATAGTGTAATATAATTGTGTCTTGGAAGCATGGTTTATGTGAGTGTTTGTGCCTGCTCATCAGTAGAAAAAGGCATCGGGAGAGCAGGCTATATGTATTTATGAATCACTTAGGGAACTATTTAAGGGAACTAGGCTTCCTAATGATAATTACTATTTGAGAATAAGAAGGCAGGAGAAGGGCAATGCAGACAGTAAAAAAGAGAAGTAGTACCTTAAAAACCTTAAAAAAAGATGCATTGAGCACCTACTGTGTTCCAGGCACTGTATTAAATAATTTATAAAGAACCAATTAAATGTAGCAACAGGTAGATATTACCTATTTTTCACAAATAAAGTGGTTTTGACATTTACTGGCTATATCTCAAAATTTCGCAGTCAGTAGGTCATTGGGAATTTAAAATCAGGTGTAATTGATTAATTTTTGATGTATTATTATGTTGCTTCCATTATTAAGAGAGGAGTTCTTCATTAAAATGTACACTTAAGAGATGAAACTCTAAAGTAAATTGTGGGCACTCTAGTTAAGCTCAGAGACTGGGAAACTCAAGTCCTGCATGTGTCTGACTGTGTATATGTGTACTGCTGACTCACTTTCATTTGAGAAATGTTTTAGAGTGTATTTCTTAATTAGAGGAAAAGAACATCCTTAACTCTAACTCTAGAAGTATTTTAATGAGAAATAGGACTCAAGAGAGCTTTTACTGAAGGTTTTTACCAGGTTTAGCATAAAATTTTAAAACATTAGGATGATTTACCTTTCCACAATTGTGTGTGTGTGTGTGTGTGTGTGAGAGAGAGAGAGAGAGAGAGAGAGAGAGAGAGAGAGAGAGAGAGAAGGGGGGAATTTGGTTTAAAGCATCGGTTCTCAACCTGTGGGTCGCAACCATTGGAAAACACATATAACATATCAGATATTTACATTACGATTCATAACAGTAGCAAAATTACAGTTATGAAGTAGCAACGAAAATAATTTTATGGTTGGGGGTCACCACAACATAAGGAACTGTATTAAAGGGTCGCGGCATTAGGAAGGTTGAGAACCACATAAATTTGCTTACAAAAACTAAAAATGATTTTTGGGAGAACCTGGGTGTGTAAGAACAAGGAGAAAAAGTCTTATGCTAGGTGTTTGGCTTTGTGATTTTAGTTTTTCCTCATGACAATGCTGCAAAATAGTTCTATTAGGCATGGGACGCGGAGGCTCCAGGATTCTGTCGGTGGTCACACAGCCAGTACGTGGGAGAACAAGAATCTGACCTTCAGTCTGTCTGGATCTACAGCTCTCTCCACTGTGCTCAATCCTCTCCTTTCAATAAACATTTGTCTTCGGGAATAAGACAGCCTTGGTCGTAGCCAGCAGAATCACGGCAGCAGGACATTTTTCTAAGAATATACAAGGTAGAAGAGGGACCAAGCAGCCAAATTTACCACAGAGCCAGCAGTGGGTGGGGCAGTGCCCAACTCCCTGAAAAGATGGGTGGATATGTGGTAATGAGTGTAATTAGACACAGTGTAACGGGAGAAAGGATCACCTCAGGGATGAGTGAGGTCAGCCCATTTGAGCGCTACTACAGCCTCTAGCCCGCTGGTTATTTGGAGAAGCAACCCAAAGGCAGAAGGAGCAGATCCACCTACCCAAAGGGGAGTCATATTTTGCCACTTTTCCTTTCTAAGCCTCTGCAAGTTTGCATTTGGGGAGGAGCATGTAGTGGGGAGTTGGAAATAATTCTAGACTGGGAGGAAAACTTCTTTGTGGTTGCCAACGAGAAAAACAAATGTTCTAGTTGCTTTCCTCCAGCTCTAGAACTTTTTGATGCTGAGCAGCCCATGATGCAGACATGCTGATACCTAAATTGCATGATGTGTCATAGGAATGCTTTATATAGCATAATGCAAAGTTCCAAGGTATATTTATGTTCAAAGGGACTAGTGAAATAATATCCTTAATAATGATCCAAATGCCACTAATATCTAATAGTAGGGATTAGTTGAGCACCTACTTTGCCCCCAACACTGTATTATATACTTTACACAGAGCGTTTTGAGATAGGTATTATTCTCCATCCTTTTTAGACGAGAAGACTGAAACTCATAGAAGTTAAAGACCTTGCCCAAATTAGACAGCTAGCAAATGGCAAAGACGAGATAAACACCCAGCCCTTTAACTCTCCACTGTGGCCACTTCTCTGCCATAGCATGCTGCCTCCCTGGAGTGCTTGGTTTTCCATCCTTTCAAATGTTCACTGTACACCATGCTCACCAGATATTGATCCTTTACAAACATCAGAGTCAGAGGGGATCCAGATGTTTCCAAATTGAGATTGTTAATATAAAAATTGCAAAGATCCTTTTTTAATTAAACAAAAGAAACTGTTGTTAGGGAAGCTTCCAAATTTTAAGTGAAGTCTTCATTAATCTTAGCCGCTCCAGTATGGCTAGTGAGCATCATCATTGAGAAGCAGTTAATTATTGAGACAAGACAGCCACACACTTCCTACATGTGCTATTTAATTCAGTGATTGGTATGTGCATTTCTTTGTCCCAGATTTATTTGATCACAAAGGATTAAATCAGTGATACACTATGTGATACTGGAATACATTATGTTTTCCAGAGCTTTTGAAAACTAGTTTTGTAGTATGAGAAACATTGATGTAAATATAAAAAATTAATGACCCGGTTATTGTCTAATCAGAACCCAGGTTTCTCCCTGTGCAGCTCTTAACACTTAATCGAATCCTAAAGCCTTAAGAAAATGAGTTGAGAGCAGGTTTATTGAATGAACAGAATGTTTCTTTCCAGACCACTAGGCCATGCTTTACCGGTGTCCATTTAAACTGACACTGTGTGGCTCTGAAGTATCTCAGTGGCACCCTAAGTATGCTCCCCAAGGCTTCACACACTTCCAGCTAGAGGTAAACTATGGAAAACAGGGCTTAATAATTCTCTCCCTTCTGCAGTGTAAATGAATTCACCCCCTTTTTTTAATGACCTATAGTTGATACACACCTGTTTACTTATTATTAACATTTTCTTTTACAATCATGATTACATATCAATATCTTTTTCAAATATTTCATTGTGATATCCATCTCTTTAAGATGAATTTACTGATTGTTTTTGATGTAAATCTTTAGCTTGTAGTTCTTAAAATCATTTACCAGTGATAACTGATGTTTTTCAACTCCACTTCTCATTAGTTTTCCACTGACAGTCTATTTCTTTCTCTTATTGTAAAGCTAATCTTTTTTTAAATCCCTAGAATATGACTTTTGTACCTACCTTTTATACAACCTGGTACACCAATCTGTTCTCTGACAGCTATTAGATTTTATTCACTTCAATATCTGGACCAAAGCTCACCTATTTTAAGAAACCTGCCTTAATTCTTCTAAGCTAAGCCTCACTCTTTTATTTCCATTCCTTCAGCAGTTGGTATTCCACCTCGTTTATTCATTCATTCTCTCACAAATATTTATGAGTTAACCTCTACGGGCCAAGTTCTGTAATAAACCGCAGGAATACAAGAGAGATTGAGATAGGCATGGTTCTTGCATTCACAGAGCTTGCAACTAGTGGGGAATGTTAAGAAGTCAAGAGAAATGATAATATAGTAAAATAAACAGCAGCCAGAGAGGGTTTTCTGGAAGCCTGTAAGAGTGGTACCCAACCACACTCGGGGCTTCCGATAAGGCTTCTTGGATAAGATGAAGTGTGTATAGAGGCCTGAAAAGGAAATAAAGGTTAGCAAGGTGGAAATGAGTTCCAGGCAGAGAACCAGCATGTGTAGATTCGCAGAGGAAAGGATTTAAGAATCGTATAAAATGAATGGAACGCAGGATATGAGTTCCTGATTTACAAAGGATATGATAAAGGAAAGCGAGGGCCCTCATAAAGAGCCTCAAGAGCTATGGTAAAGTGTTGTGCTCTATTAATTTGTTCATGTTTAGTGCAGCTTTGTATGCACAGTCGCTTTACAGTTATGTGGCTCCCCAGGATTTAAGATCCGGGAGGAATTCAGAGACCATGTTCTCTTCTATTTTAATTGCTTTATATTGCCAAGCTCCATTTAAAGTGGGTGTTCAGGAAACATTTTACTGACCTGCAATTAACCAATCATTAAAGTTTTTATCTCTCCTCCACTTTCCTCAGAGGACAGGAAATTTTTTTTGTAGTCAATGAAATAATGGGACTTTCACAAGACTAGAGTTTAGATCTAAGGCACTGACACAAACAAAATATGAGTGATCCCTAATTTCAGGTTCTTGTGAGTGTGTTCTCTCTTAAACCGAGATAAACAACCATAGTTGACCCAATGTGTAATTAGAAGGACTCTCTATCACTAAGACATGTATTAGAATGTTTGAAGGAAGACAAGAATATATCTACTGGT
>NW_005871066.1:12898625-12923520 GCF_000147115.1 Myotis lucifugus | reverse complement strand
TATATTTATGTTTTTTTTTTTTTCTTGCTTCTTATTACCATGGTGGGAGTTGGCCAGGCAGCAGTGGTCAGAAAGGAATGGGAATTTACTAAAAATGTCTGCCTTCCCTGTTACAAAATATTCTTGATATTATGAAAAACTCATATGCTCCCTGTGATTTATATGTAAGCATCATGCCTCCCTCAAGTTCACCAAATTATGAACCACGTGGTTAGGATAACACATTTACTAAATGTGACTGGGAATAAATCAGGTGTTTTATTGTATATTAAAATTGTACAGAAAATTGTCAATAATGAAAGGATAAGAGAATAAAAATTACAAGATGTAGTAATTCAAGTTCTTTAAATATTTGGGAATTTTTTGAAGAAAATTTTAAAAAATCTAAAACCAAATAAAAGGTCATGAGAGAGGAAAATTTATTATTTAACAATTCTTGCAAAAATGATCTCATATCCTATTATGTTACTCGCATATGCAATCTTTACACCATATGCATATCTTTTAAATTATTAGAAAGATAAACATGTAGTTAAGATTGTATAACTGGTTTAACCAAGAGAAATACAACAAGGCTTAGCCATAATGTTCATAATAGCCATAATCATAAGAGCCAAACACTGAAAACAAACCAAATACAACAGGGAAATGAACCACATAAATTGTGTATTTATAATGGAATGCTATTTGGCAATACAACTCAACAGCATGTATAAATATTAAAACATGATCATAAAAAAAAGCCCGACCCAAAAGGGGATACACATTGTGCATGTATATCATTTATATGAGATCTTGGAACAGACACACTAATTTATATGAACAGAAAGCAGATTAGTAGTTGCCTGAGGGTTGTATGGAAGAGTTGGGAGATGGGGAAGGTTGTGTAAAAAGGGACACGGAATGTGTGGGGTGATGTAAATGTTCTAAATCTTGATTAGAATGGTGGTTGCATAGATGCATACATTTGAAAAACCTTATCAAATTTGAAGCACATTATGGTATTTAAATTGCACCTTGATTTAAAATTTTAAATAATATATCATTAACGTTTTCTCTGGTAATATCAGCTCACAGTATTTGGAGTGATAATTATGAAAGATAACCTTTCAGAAAAAAAATTAATGTAACATTCAATTTTGATAATATTGCAATATTTGGGGATTATTAGATTATACTCTGGCTATAATCTGTTAACTAGAGTGGACAAACTGCGATAGCATAGATAATTTAAAAATTTTACTAAAATGGAGTATGTAAACGTCTTTAAAATTTCTCACAGCTTAATGCCCTATTTCAACTTCAATCCCTAATTCCATGAAAATGGTTGGCATTGTTCTCTATTGTGAAAGACCAAATTCAAAGAATACTGGCTTAATTCCAAAGATATTTCTAGATAGAAAACTCTGACTGGTAGTGTCAGAGCAATTTTGATCTCTTCACTTCTTTTTAGAGAGAACACTGAAAAACAGTTCTAACTTTCCTAGACTATTTTCATAAACTTCCCTTGGCAAGCCCTAAGCATATTACAAAAACAGGCAATCACCACAATAAACTATTGACATCATATTTCTTTCTCTATATTTTTTCTGTCTTTGAGACATATTTGTCAGTTGTCCTGTGCAGTTCTAGAAATCGTGAAGCAAAAGATCTTGTATATGTTGAACCTGCATTTATGTCTATTGAACCTTTTTCTGAGAAATAGACATGTTGGGGATATGAAATGTCGCTTCACCTCCCACTTCAAAGGAGCCTGTGCTTATTCTTCATGTTCTATTCTACTTCTCACTGATAAAAACTATTCATGCTTTTAGTTGTACATTCTCACACCTCTGTGAACCACAAGGATTAAGTGAATTTAAATGATTCTTCCAGTAGAGATGAAAGGTCAAGAATTTATGTGCCCATCTTCTAACATGTATTTCTTTTTCCTTTTAAAAGCCTTGCAATATATTTCAGAAATATTATCTAGGATCAGTATTTTGTCTCCATAAAAAAGAAAGAAATTATTAAATCCTCCATAGCTAAACAAGTTAATATATAATATTTAATACAAACTTGAGTCTATTTTTGGTAGAAAGAAAATTACTTATTGCTCTTTCTCATAATGAAGCTAGACAGAATCCCTCAGCCAAAAGCTAAATGAGATTGTTAATGTGTGTTTTGTTTTTAAAAAGTATGTTATTATTGATTTTAGAGAGAGGGGAAGGAAGAGGGAGAGAGAGAGAGAAACATTCATCAGCTGCCTCCTGCCCACCTCCTACTGGGGATGGAGCCCACAACCCGGGCATGTGCCTGACCAGAAATGGAACCAGTGACCACTTGGTGTGGGATGACGCTCAACCAACTGAGCCACACTGGCCAGTATGGTAATGTATTTTTAAATGACACCTTGATCTTTTGGCCAGAGGCTAAAAAATAGGTGATATCTCATTATATTATTAGTTTTTTCTTCTTTTTTTTCTTTTTCTTTCATTTTTTTTCTTTCTTTTTTCTTTTCTTCTTCTTTTTTTTATTTTTTTATTTTTTTAAAAAATATATTTTATTGAGTTTTTACAGAGAGGAAGGGAGAGAGATAGAAAGTTAGAAACATCGATGAGAGAGAAACATCGATCAGCTGCCTCCTGCACACCTCCCACTGGGGATGTGCCCGCAACCCAGGCACATGCCCTTGACCGGAATCGAACCTGGGACCCTTCAGTCCGCAGGCCGACGCTCTATCCACTGAGCCAAACCGGTTTCGGCATCTTCTTCTTTTTTTATCTTTAATTTCTTTATTGATTAAGGTATTATATATGTGTCCTCATCCCCCCATTAACCCCCAACCTATATTATTATATTGCATAATTTTTATTTCTACATAAAAGTCTTTATAAAATGAGGTTGAATATAAATTGATCCACAAGAGGATGAATAAATATGACGTTTTTCAGAGCTACATGCTCTTTAGTGTGCTAAATATGGTGAACACATTGTTTTTATTTATAAGACTCACACCTGTTTTACTACATGACTATAAGTCCATTTTGCACTTTAGGTATTCACAGTTTTTCCTGCTGTAGTCAACGAGAGCACATGGGTGTAACAGTAACCTTTTAAATTAAATTGCTTATCAATGTGTTTAACATATATTTATTGGACTGAATATCTTTATGTTACACATTGCATAAGGTGCTGGAAATGATGTAGGAATGGGCCCAGTCCTGGTGGGAGTTGAGTTTCCCTTGTGAGTTCCATTTTCCACGTGTTTAAAAATCATCCCTAAAATTTCTAATTTTCAAGAATTAACTATTTATAACTGCAAATTCTCTAACAGTATTTTACACATGTATCATAAACCATATATTTAGCTCCTTAACATGAGGGGGGTGGGGGTGGGATCAAAGTAGATGGCATAACAAGAATCAAAGTAGAATAGAGTCAAATGCCATATTCAGCTGCTAATAGTACAATCAGACCAACAGTATTAGCTCTGGTTAGATGGGGGCCTCAGAGTCCTCTCTACTTAAGAGCGAGAGGCAACCCTGGCTGTGCTGAGGGGCTCATCAGGGACACATGTTAAATATCATTTCCCCAGGCTCATGTTCAAGGATTCGGATTCAATAGTTGGAGGGCAGTTGGGAGTGGGGGATGGGTAAGCGGGATTCAATACTTATTTTTTAACTGAGCACCTGAGTAATACAGTTGGACTGAGTACCAACATTTGGAAACCACCGATTTAGCCCCATCTCTCTCTCTTCCTGCCTCTTTTAGTTGCCTTTGGCGTGGTTGGTGTGCTCAGTGGTTGAGCATCAACCTATGAACCAGGCGGTCACGGTTAGATTCCTCGGTAGCGGGGCTCGGCTCCCAGTAGGGGGCGTGCAGGAGGCAGCCTATCAATGATTTTCTCTCATCATTGATGTTTCTATCTCTTTCTCCCTCTCCCTTCCTCTCTGAAATCGATATATATATTTAAAATTATGCCTTTGTTGAGCACATCTTATGTGATAGGCCCTGTATATGACTGCTTTTACTTCAAAAGAAAACTTGTGCTTCTGTTTGGTTGTTTAAGCAGAAAAATTGGGAATGAGTTTAAAAATTGTGTTCTTGTACTTCTCTGGCTCCTGCTAAAATGCCCTCTGGAGGTTTTCACTCATGTGGGGCTGTTAAAAAAAAAAGACAATGACAAATTGAAGAGAGTGCAGAGAAATGAAGTGATAAAATGTTTAGAAAACAAGGTTTGTCAGAAAAGGTGAACTTAACTAGATATGTCCAGTCTGGAGAAAAAGAAAGAAACCCAAGGGACACTTAAAAATGATTCAAAATACACAATGAGATATACCCTGGGACAGAAATCAATTATTCTCATTAACAAAAAGGACAGGTCTTGAGTGACAGCATTTACTGTGCCAGGAATACAGGATGTGAGTGAGATTCAACGTTAGAAAACGCCTAAAATTTTTTTAAACCTGTTATATAAGAAAAGCAGATAGGAGGAGGTATTACAAACAGATATTAAGGGACGCCATTGTGAAAACTTCTTTGACAGATACATTTAAGGCTGAGATGAGATATCCATGAGACATGATGCTTTATATGTAAAATCCACCCTGCTACGGGCAGTCTCATAAATGTAGTATGAGTAAGCATGTGAATATAAATTATGTCTGTGATCACTACTAAAGATGCTGTATGTTGAAAATATGATATTGTTACTGGCCTTTGCTTGCACTCGTTATCTACCTGTGTTCACAAGCAAAATTTGCCATCGTTCTGAAATTTCTTTGTCCAGCCAAGGTAGACTCTCTCGCTAATCCTACATATGGGTGGAACATAGGTACTGGAGATCATTACCCAGAGCCTATAATAGCTACATCTTTAAAGTTTCAGCAAAAGACAAAACAAACAATTTTATCTTTTTCCTGAAAGCAACTAGAAAGCTGACTCTTGTTTATACATATCTATTTTATTTTCATTCTATCTCCTGGCTAACCATTCAGCTCATTTTCATAACACAGAAGTAAATATGAACCAGAGACCTCTGGGTAACCTGCATTGTACCTTTCCTGGAATAATCTGAATTTTTCCTTGTCACTAACAAACACATTGTATTCCTAAGTGTTTCTTTTATAGACTTAGACAATTTAAGTAAAACCATGAAAATCAATGGTTCAAAAGAGCCCTTATTTAGGATATGTAATTGGCTCTCTGTAGAGATCAAAGCACCTGCTTCCCATTTAGTCCTCAAAGGAAATTTGTTGTTACCCAAAGCAATGGCTGTTTTATATTTGGGCTTCATCCATTGCAAGTGAGTGTTCCCTGAGAGATCATGGGCTGTGATGCCTAACTTCCCACAGCAAGCCTAAAAGTCACTCATTTTCTTTTATTTGGTACTTTCCTAGAAGGGTTACAATAATCAATATGCCTTAAGAAACACAAGGTCAAATTCATGGGAGGAATGTTTTTGGAGAATATCTGTTGATAATGAGTAAACTCATGTTTATTTATTTATTATTTATTTATTTATTTTCTTTTTTTTTAATGTTTGCTTTGTTGTTGTGCTGTTTTTTTGCCAATGTTTAGCATTCCAAGGATGACATAATGGATTCTTATTATCCAAGTCTTCTATTGAAATTAGCCAGCCCAGAAAGAGCATCTGGCATGGAGGCTGTGAAAAACAAACTCTTCCATGATTAGGGGATTCAGAGCTCTGAACTCTGCCCCTTCTATTATATCAATGGGAGAAATTCCATTATTCTTATGAAGCACCTAAAATTATTAGTAAGTTTAACTCTTAAAGACCATAAATATTTTTCCCCAAACGTGAGCCAAGGAATCACTAGTATGTTATTGCTTGTCGTATTAGTTTTAAAGTTAGGATGTGCTATTTTCCACAAAAGAGAATGAAATATTAGTATTCAGTAACAGCCCCAGCAAGGAACCTCTTTGCAAAGCAATAACCTTATGTTAAAAATGAGTGATCTCATGATTAGGGATGAGATAATGGATTTTTAGTAGACCAAAAGTTGAAAACAACCTTAGTGCCTGGAATGTAGGACAAGGAAAACATGAGGATAATGAGAAATAACTGTATTATTTGTAGAACAGTCCATGCTCGCAGATTTGAGCACATAGAATCAATGCTAAGTTCATTAAAACAGCATTAAGAAACCAAGGTGGCTGGACAATGATCTAAAGTTGTACCTCTTTTCTAATGCCATTTCCCAGAAGTCCTTATAAAGGACTTTTGTACTTTCTCAAAGCTCACTACTGGCCCCCTACTCAATAACCCCGTGACTGTTCCTCCACTTCTGATTTGTCCACACTCCACTCTTGGCAGCTCTCGTCAAAGATGCTTTTCCTTTGCTGTGGAAGGCACCGAGTATCCTGATTATGCAAACTCTCTGTTCTGTTCTCTTTCCACCCTACTATCCCCTTGTACCACTTTCACAGTAGCTTCCAAATAGGTCCTCCTGATTGGTATGGCCTTTCCTACGGACCAGACCATCAAGACTCTGCTCTGCTCACAAAGTTTCAGTGGCCCTCCTGGAAGGATTCAGGACTCAGGTGTTAAATCCTCTACAACCAACTTTCCCACCATTGCTTTTTTTCATGAATTCTTGTCTACCCAAATTCATTGGTACTTACTTTCTGTCCATATTTTCTTCCACATATTCACTCCTAAATTTACTGCAAGTTCTTTCAAATGTTATCAATATCCTCCAATAGTTTACTTACTATTTTTCTTTCTTGATTTACTTATAATTTTCAGCCACACAAGATTTAGGGATGAAAACAGTAGTAACTACACAATAAAACAAAAGTTTAAAAATTCCAAAATCTAGGTTAGTTTTAATCTTTCTCATTTTACATGTGGAAAAGTAAAAGCCCCTTTGAAGAGTTCATCAATGAAATAAACTCAGAAACCCAAGTTTTCTCAAATAAAGTTAAAACATTCATGTTGACAAATCTAAAACATCGAGCAGTTTTGTTATCAGTGGGGTGCCCTCTGTACCCCACCTGTTGCCAGTGGAAGTGGGCTTTTTGGGGTGTGGTGGGAATAAGAATTTCTGGAAGCCCCCACAGGAAGATGAGGTATTTTTGGAAGCTTTATTGAAGAGGTGACATTAAGGGAGTTCCCCTTCAGGGTTCCACCTCCTTCCATCCCACCACGGAAAAGTCCTATTTTGTCTTCAGCAGGGCTCGATTGAAAGCCACTGCCCAGAGTTTCCGCTCCCAATTAAGGTCCAATCCAGTCTAGCCTTTGGCTAGATTAGCTTGTGTTCCCAACTGCAGTCCATTGCATGTGGGGTCCGCATGGCCATGGGCTATGTGACTTCTAGGGCCACATGGGAGGCTAGTGCAGGTCATGGAGCAAGTGAGTACAGGGCAAGCAAGAGGAACAAGACAGAGAGATACTTCCTTGGGGATTTTAACATGATCTTATCCAATGAATGCTTCAGGATTTCTCTTGCTTGCAGTGGGTCCACCCTCCTAGCCAATCCATGGCTCCCCAGTGTAGGTAGCTAGTTATTAACATAAGGAAGAAAGCAAAGAGGAATCAAAGAATCTTAACAAACTGGGAAGCCAAAGCAGGTAGCAGAACAGCACTCCATCCAGTGTACTGGTAAACAGACTCATTCGCACACCCCAGGAAGCTGCAGCAGAGGATTCTTTATCCTGGGGAGAGGAAGAAATTTCTCTGCTGGGCACATGCACAGTAGAAACTAGATGACGTAATGGAACTTTTGGACATGCGCAGTGAGAGTCAGGGTGATGAAATAGAGGGATAGGGGCTAGCCCGGGAACAATCATTAAAATATTTGGATTGGATAGAGGGCATGAAACCCCAGGAGAATTTGCTGGGAGGAGGGCCCAGTCCAGGCTGGGGGAAAGATAGAAATGTGGGTTGGATCGTTTGGTGCTTTGTTCTTTACCTGAACTTAGAAGATATATGGAGGATTAACAAATGCCCGTGGCAGTGCTTTAGTGCCTGCCCACCCACCACTTCCCTGAGGTTTATTATTCCCTTAACTCACAATGAAATCTTTCCATCACATTTAAACTTCATGCATGTGCCTTTGAAATTCTTTTCTCACAATACCGCAAAAGAACTCATTTTTTCACCGGCAACACTAGCATTTATAGTGTATACAATTTCTACCTACATTTTAGAATTAATATATTAATTTTGTGTTAGTAAACAAATGTTATATTTTAAGTCAAGAAGAAATTATGATTACAGAGATTTTTTTTTTTTTTACATTTACTTGGTCATTACATTTTTGTCCTTGTTCTACAGGCTATCCCTTTAAACATTTCTACTACTGCAGTAGGATGTCAGTGTAATTAGGCAGTCTTATGAAGGTTGTGATTCTGAAATTTGTCAATGAATACCTAAAGTTTTTTACCAGAAATGCATTTATGAAATTCCTCCTCTCTTTCTTTCCGTGACTCCACTCTCTTTGCTATTTTTCTGGGGCACCGTCCCTGGCTACCTTCTCTCCTCACTCTGTCAAGTCTGAGTGACCTTAGCCATTCATGTTTTACATCCCCTGTCACATGTGTACTGTTATCTTCCACCCAGCTCTCCTTCCTGTGCATGGAACCCATATATGGCAGACTATACTTCTGAAAATAAAAAGGGTTTTGGAGTTAGGAAGAAGTTTGTTTTATTCTATTAATTCTCACCTGGGTGACTTTAAACAGGTTTGTGCTCTCTCATCATTTTCTTCTTATTTAAAGTGAGGCTATTATTTCTTACCTAAATGTGGTTTGGTTGCATATTAGATAATGTAACACATGAGAATTGGCCAACAGTAAATCTGATGGACAATATATAATTAGTAAGTCACAGTGATTGTGATTATTAACTTTGCGACTTATAACAGACTTAGAATATAGAGAGGAAGAAGTAGGAGTCTATTTGAAACTTACCAAGGAAAACCATTAACTTTTCTTTTTGTGTATCTACAAATCATTGAATTCTGGCCCGATTGACTAGTATAGATCTTAGGTGTTATTGATTTGGAAGTCTCAAACAGAGGCAGTTGCACTTCAGTATGGGACACCTGAAATATGGAGATGGAGAATGCATTTCTGGTTGCCACAGTGACAGGGGTATGTGTGCTACTAGCATTTACTGAGGACTGTCTGGGAGTTGGGGCAGGCATGTTCTGCAATGAGGATAATCTCACCAACTAAGAATACCAGTAGCACCCCCAAGGAGCTAATCCCATGAACGCCCAATCCCTCAGCCATGGCTTGTCAGTGGGAGGCCCAGGGAATGAAGAGTGACTTTTAGGACCACCCTCCAAGCATAGACTTGCATCAAGATCCATTGAGCTAGCTTATTGCTTATCCCAGCCCTCTCAGGCCTTCTCTCGACCGGGGACTTATTAGCCAAGTCTCTGAAGGAGTATGTGGAAGAACGTGATAAGCTCGCTCTTCTAAGGAGCATGCAGGGGGAATAAATGCCTACTGGGTTAAGAGGGATTTAGGTCAGCTCTACAAAGAATGACTTGATTACGAATGTTGTCAAAACTCAGGCATAGGTTACAAATGAAAGCGTTTAAATCTCCTTTGGAGGATATTAAGAACCGGATTACCCCTCATATTGGAAATGTTGTGGATATAATCCTGTCTAGAAGCAGAAAGTAGATAAGAAGGTAGTCTCAAATGGCCCCTTCTAGTGCTGATGTATGAACACCAAGGGACTAGAGAGCATTGTGGGAAAATATCTTCTGGCTCTTGCTATTGTCCCTTCATCACTCCCATCTCTCCCTTTACAAGCCCCAGACCTAAGAGAGCCCATTTTGCTCTTGAGGATGACCACACTTATTATATACTTCCCCTAAATAATCCTAGCTCCAATTAGTGAGAAAGAATATAAAGATAACTCATTACATTTCAGTACATGCTGTTATATAGCCAAAGAATATTACAGATTGTGTATACAGGGAAGATTATTTATGTAAACATTAATCCATGTTAATGGTTCCTAGGCTATTTCTGGCAGTTGAAAGGCCCTGGGGAACTGTAATCACCTCATTATTTTTCAGGTGGTATGGCACAGTCATCCAGAAAGGACTGTGATAACTTATGGTTAGACAAGTAATGAAATGGCACATTCTAGTGATTTTTTGCTTTATGTCTGTGTTTGTGTAGAATACAAAGATAGATGAAAGGAAATCTCAGTCCAAATGTTTCCTTTTGATTTGGTTTGTTTAATGTCTAATCATCAGTATGACTGATTTTCTCACTGGTTGCTGAACTAAGCTGACCATGCTGACATTGTTGAGTGGTTTGCTTGGTTAATTGCTTCTGGGGTCAGCAACATATAGACAGAACTGACACATCTGGGCCCTGACTCAGGGCCCAACTTCCTTCTGGTTTTATTAAAATGAAAGCACCTTATCTCTGAGCACAGTTTCCCATCATCGGCATTGCTACCCAGGTTATAACAGTTCCACTGCATTGCTTCCAATTGCTGGCTGTGCTACCTCCTGCTTGTCTTTTGTAAGCACTAATAAAAGAATAGGACTTACTGTTTGGAAATTATTTGCCCTTCGCTTTCTCATAATGACTTTGTGATTGTGAGGACTCTATGTATTTGAAAGGATCTCTCTTTAATACAAATTGTAAAAAGTGTGTGTCTGGTAGGTAGTGCTGTGCTCATTTAAGATTGTAATAACTTTCATATGTAGAACTTACTTAATATTGAGATATAAACCTTTGAATGTCCGAATCATTGATTCATCCACCTAACAAATATTTACTAAAAGCATGGTATGGTCCAGGCATTGGGCTAGATGCTGGGAATTGATGGATCAGAAAGATTTGGTTCCTGAATCCTAAGAGGTCAGTCTACTGGGGCAGTAGACATGTAAACAATTAGAGTACAGTGTGGTAAGTGCTATCATATCAGTCTGTAAAAGGTACTAGCAGCGGTTCTCAACCTGTGGGTCGCGACCCCTTTGGTGGTCGAACAACCCTTTCACAGGGGTCGCCTAAGACCATCCTGCATATCAGATATTTACATTACGATTCATAACAGTAGCAACATTACAGTTATGAAGTAGCAACGAAAATAATTTTATGGTTGGGTCACAACATGAGGAACTGTATTTAAAGGGCCAGAAGGTTGAGAACCACTGCTCTAGAGACTACAGAAGTAGGGACCCTGACTTTCCTGGGAAGAGAGGGTGGAGAGGAGAAAAAAGTCAAGAAGGAAGGGTGCACAAAGGAGGTAAAATCTGTACTAAAATTTGAAGAGTAGAATTTCATAGAATTTCATGGTTGAGGGTAAAGTAAGGTCAATGTGAATACATTTTACTCCTCATTATTAGTCTAACATGTTTTTGTTTAGAAATTAAGCAGGAGCCCTGGCTGGATTGTTGCGATACTCCAAAGTTCAATCTCAGTTCAGGACACATATAAGAAGCAACCAATGAATGTATAAATAAGTGGAAGAACAAATCTCTCTCTCTCTCTCTCTCTCTCTCTCTTTCTCTCTTTTACTTCCTTTCTCTTTCTAACATCAATTAACAAAAATAATTTTTAAAACATTAAGCAGGAATAAGTGGATGAAATGTTCTTTAATGTAAATTATTTTAGCTTGAAAATTTAGTAGTTATTTTATTAGATTGGAGAAATAATTCACTTGGATTATTTATTTTGGTAGGAGGAAGAGGGATCTTTTAAAAAGTGGAATAAAGTTCCTCCTTTGTATTTTTTGCAATGTTCTCTATAATTTAGAATTATAGATTCCAAAAATATACCAAGGAGATAACTTAAATGCTCCAGCCATTTAATTATTTTTATAGTCATTCTGGTAACACGGTTAAAATCCATGTAATGAATCCACGTAAACACTATAATTTTGGGAACTATCCCAAATGGCTAGGACTTCTTATTGATGAGGACTTTGGCATTTTATCACTCAAGAATCAATAGAAAAAAATCCAAGCATCCACTATATCTAATCAGTGTCTTGGAACTAAAAATAAAATATGGGTTACTTTAGGTATATATATATATATATAATGTTTTATATCTAAAAACAGTTAAGCCCTAGCATGTTTGGCTCAGTGGATAGAGCGTCAGCCTGCGGACTCAAGGGTCCTGGGTTTGATTCCAGTCAAGGGCATGTACCTTGGTTGTGGGCACATCCCCAGTGGGGAGTGTGCAGGAGGCAGCTGATCGATGTTTCTCTCTCATCGATGTTTCTAACTCTCTATCCCTCTCCCTTCCTCTCTGTAAAAAATCAATAAAATACATTAAAAAAAAATAAAAGCAGTTAAAATCTTAAATTAGCACAGTCCTAACCAACCTAACCTAATCATGCTACTGGCATCAGTCTCTTCAGGGAGTTTATAAGTTATATTTGCATTATTAGGTATAGACATGAAGGAATTACTAGAAAGGCAAGGCAATAAAGAATAAATCATATGCAAATTGGGTGACCATATTATTTATTATCAAAACCATGGCATTTGGGAGGAGAGGGTATATTAATAATTACACAAAAACAACAGGAATAATCCAAGGCTATCTTATGCAAACCTCATCATCCTACAAAAGAATATAGTCCACCTACAAATGAATGACACAAAATAAAAATGTTTGGGCCCTAACTGGTTTGGCTCAGTGGATAGAGTGTCGGCCTGCAGACTCAAGGGTCCCAGGTTCGATTCTGGTCAAGAACATGTACCTTGGTTGCGAGCACATCCCCGGTAGGAGGTGTGCAGGAGGCAGCTGATCGATGTTTCTCTCTCATTGGTGTTTCTAACTCTCTATCCTTCTCCCTTCCTCTCTGTAAAAAATCAATAAAATATATTTTAAAAAAACTTTTGGGAAAAAGAAAAGATCACTGAGTGTAGACTGGGTAAAATGTTGATTGGCTAAAGGATGAGGAAACCTTTCATGCATGATTGGTATCATGAGCAAAAAAATGGTCAATATTGCCACCCCAGGCTACCTTAGATCAGTTCGTTTTCCAATACCTGAACTTGAATATGACTTTTTCTTTTGCTCCTTTCTTGGAAGTTCCCCATGCTTCCAGGTCTGCCCATGGCCAGGACTCAGACTTTGGTTTTTGCGTTTGATGCCTGTGTCCTGATGTCACAGACCAGCCCTGCCTCCTAATATACCTCCAGGTCCCTTTCTCTGTACCAGACACAGTACTAGTCCCTCTCCTTGACTGTGAGGGATAATCTGAGTGTTAACTTTAGGCAACTCAACTAACATCTCTAGGTGTCATATTTCTCATTTGTAAAAAAGGAGAATTGGAATAGATGATGTCATATGTGACAAGACTCTCACTTTCTAATAGAAGAATCCCCAGTAAATCCATAATAAATCCTACAGAAAGATTTCCTATCTCAAACAAAAACATGGGAAGATACGAGTGTTAACCACCAAACATGCAGTCATGTCTGTAATATGTTAGACATAGTAATTGGCTGATAAATGCCTATTTTATTGATGAAGCAAATATAACTTATTATACAAACCATGGCATTTGAAGAAGGAGCGCACTATATTGCATATAGTGGATGCTTGGATTTTTTTCTATTGATTATTGAGTGACAAGATGCCAAATTCCACATAACTACGTGCCTAACTCATTTATACTAATTTTCTTAAACATTGCACTTATTAAATGATGCTTCCATTTAAAAAATCTTTCTTTAATTGAAAAGTTAGAAAGCATATAAAAGTCACTTTAACATTTGCCATTTAAAATTTATTTGTAAATGTAACTTGGTACTATAAAATATAGACAAATAGATAGTCATCCAAACATTTATATATGTTTTTACACATACATATGGCTTATACTATAATGTATGAAGAGACACAGGAGAGCCAGGTCAATACAACTGATAAAGAATAGCACACCTGGATAGCAAAATGACATGACTTTGATATTTATAACTATACTGAAAAATGTTTTATTTAGGGTAGGTGCAGGGAAGGATAATATTTTTTCATAAAGCTCACTTTATATTTTTCTGTTAATCTGCTACTTTTAAAGAAAAGATGAAAATGGGAGAGAAGAAGGGAAAGAGTAATAAGAAGTTGAATCAAAGTTGAGAAATTTTCTCTAATCCCAGTTTTGTTGCCTTAAACCTGGAGAAATTATATTAAAGCATCTAAAATAAAAGCCTCAGTCCATTTGGTCCCCTATTTTGAGTACTACAGAGCATAAAACTGAAGCAAGAGAATGTTTTATTTGTTTAGTAAGAAAATGCCTCAATGTACTTGGCAAGAAAGCAGCTGTTACTTACATATTCATTATTGCAGTGGTTGTCATTATTCTAAACAGACAGACATAAAATTAAAATGCACTGACTCTACCGTGGCTGAGGAGCTCAGTTAGTTAAGAGCATCCTCCCCATACACCAACGTTGGGGATTCTATCCCAGGTCAGGGCACATACAAGATGCAACCAATGAATGCATAAATAAGTGGAACAACAACTTGATCTCTCTCTCTCTCTCTCTCTCTCTCTCTCTCTCTCTCTCTCTCTTCTCCTCCCCCCCCTCAAATAAGTAAGTAAGTAAGTAAATAAATAAATAATTTAAAATGCACCAGTTCTAGCACTTGTATAATATCTATGTTCATCACAGAACCACATTTCTCTAAGGATACTTACTAGGCATGATCAGGAAGAATGTAATATGCCTGCCTTGTAAAAAAAAAAAGAAAGAAAAAGACCTGTGGTTTTGTTTGTTTGTTTGTTTGTTTGTCTGTTTTATTGCACTGGAAAAATACAGCCTATGTGTTAAACTAAATTGTGGGGCATAGGATTGGGACCAAGCAATTTCTGTTGTTTCCCTTCAAATCGTGTTTAGCATTTAGCTTCAATGACCACACAGATACAAGCTAAAAGATGGTCTTAGAGAATAATTTATTTTGCTAGTTGGCTTTTCCAATAAAACAGTGCTTCAAAATGAAGAGTAATTCCTGGAGTATATATAGAATAACAAGCACTATATGAGTGAGGTGGCTTCCGAAATTAGAAAAGGCCTGCGTCACCAAGAAAGTAGTGCGAGAATCTAAACAGTCGTATTTGTTCAAGTCTTGAGCATTGGTTTTATTTTGTTTTGGTTTGTTTTTATTCTGCTTTTATACCATTCTGCCTTAGCAGAAGCAGCATATTATGAGTTCATTTAACTTTATGTTTGCCTTAATGTGTTTCTATAATGGCATTATATCTTTTGTGACCTTAAAATCATTTGGAGGAGAAATTACCTCATTCTTTATAATAGGATTTTGTGAGAATATTACTTTTGTTTTCTAATTTTTAAAAATTCTATCACATATACTTCTTATTACCAAATATATGACATTGTTAGTGACATTCATTGCCCTTGCCCATAGCCAGCAGGTCACTGGTGGTTTAGATTCAGTGAGAACAATATCCTTAAAACTACTAACTAGTGTTCTATAATACACCATGTTCTTGATTCATAAAAACAAATGTGGTGTATAAAACAATCCATAATTTGAAGAGGTCAATGTGTATATAATACTAGTTGACTTATGGATGAATCCTATACTGCTGTCCTCATGTACACCATTCACATATTCTGCACCTCTAATTAAAGTTCATTTCCATTTGGAAAATAAGAATGATGATGGTTATAAACCCAGGGTTCTTTACAACCTATTGGAGTTATGATTTTTTTTATTGCTTGTCATGTATATCCAGTATCTTATAATTTATCAAGGAATTTCACATTTTCTCATCTATGGGGAGGCACTATAGGAATTCTTAGGTAAGATTTCCTATATGTCTGCAACATTGGAGCAAAACCTACTCTTAATTTTCTTTGATACTTTTAATTTCTGCATCTTGATGAAATAAACATGTGTAAAATCTAACCCAATAGTCTTTCTTCTCTCCCTCCTTCCTTTTTTCTTCCTCCAATCTGCTTGCATACATTAGCTTGTACTTCACTTTTTAAAATATTTTTTTTATTGATTTCAGAGAGGAAGGGATAGGGAGAGAGAGATAGAAACATCAATGATGAGAATCATTGATTTGTTGTCTCCTGCATGCTCCCTACTAGGGATTAAGCCTGCAACCTGGGCATGTGCCCTGACCAGGAATTGAACTGTGACCTCCTGGTTCATAGGTCGATGTTCAGCCACTGAGCCACATCGGCTGGGCTCATTCACTTTCTTACTTTCTCATTCTTTTTTACTATGCAAAATCACATATCCTCAAGAAAATCACCATAGCTCTAACTTTTGCACTGGCTTGAAAATGTCACTGGCTATTTTTATAATCTGGAAGTAGAATCAATTCCATGGATAAATTTGACTTGAGGGAACTAGTTACAAAAATAATGAGTGTGTCTTTCCAGCAATACTGAATTTAACTACTAGGTCAAATGTACCGACTGAAAGCCATCTAAAGTTTTAGGGCTTTTTGACCCGACTTGGATACTTGCTAAAATAAATTTCTACAAAAAGATTAAAGTAATGATGTGTCAGTTCAATCTATTCGGGGAGAGCAAACTTTGCCCTATTTTTTTCATCCTTATTCAAATTGTAAACATGATTACTGTATTTCCTAAGAAGCTATTCATATTTCAGGAACATGCCAAATCATTTACTTTATTCCTCTAGACCTTTCCATGTACATATTTAAGACACAGTTCTGAACTAATAAGAATCACTTTGGATAAACTCTGTTAAATTTCCCCCTTGGACTTTTGCATCAAGTGGTTGCATATAATCTCTTTTCTGATTTTGTTGATTTTTATTTCCTATTGCTATATTTGACAGTTTATTTAGTTCATTAATATGTTTGTCTTCCAGGATATTGAAGATAAAATTGTGCATGCAATGTGACACAACAGAAAATATTTATTGGTGAGGCAGTGTTGAGGAAGGAATTCTGGCTATTTCAGGCAGAGAGAGAGAGATATAACTCCCACCTTAGCTAGTTTTTTAACTTATTCAAACATCTTTTTTTTTCACCTCTAAAATAGGTGGAGCGCTTCTCAGAACTGGTGTCATAATCTAATTATATTAAGTAGATAAAGACACTTTCTAAAGGTGCGCCTATAGAAAGCAATTGCTATTGCAAGACTCCTAAGCTTTTATTTGTATGAAGCAAAACAAACAAAATATCATTGTGATTTGGTATAATAGAAAAAAGGAATTCATTCTACTCGCTCAAACTTAATTGTATTTTTTACAAAAATGAATTTTGTTTGCTTTTATATGAAGTATTCTTGCTTATTCCCATTTCACCAAGTCATTGGCCAAGCTTTGCTACTGTGCCTTGAGCTGGGAGCCAGGTTGCCGCGTACAAATCCTTCTTCTATTGCTTCCTAGCCGTGTGACCTCAGAAAACGTATCCACCTCTGCCATAGTTGCTTCATTTGTACACTGGACTATTATCACAAACTTCCTTTTAAGCTTGTTGTGAAGATAAAGAAGTTAACTTTGAAGCATAAAGCATACAGCACAGTACTTTATGCCTGGCACATTAGACACACTATGTATGTGTTTTCTATTACTGTAATGATTACATTGTACAAAAAGATAGACACTACAGCCTTTTTCTTGTTATGATTACTTCTAACCTCTCTTCATCATCCCAGAGTCATAAATTGCAAAGGTGAAACAAAAGGATTCTTGATTTACATTGATTAAACACTGATGAGGTAGACACATTTTAAGGTATAGAATACATGTATTTACCATGCTTTTAGCTAGCAAATTTGGAATGTTTAGTTTTGTAGCATTGATTTGGGAAAATCTGGGACCTAACCCTAGTACCTCATACATAATATGCAGGCCATAAATATTTGTTTTTGCTATTGATTATTTGAAGTTCCTTCCGCCTAGAGAAAATCCTGTTCTTTTCTGATTTAGGATCTGTCTACTTGATGCTAAAATGGTCTATTAACTAAACACTCTGCTGCACTACCCTGTATAATAAACATGCTTTAATGTTTGGATGGATTTTTCATTTATTTCCAGTTGAATTGATGCTATGCAAAAACAGTGCTCTCTTATGAACTTTTAACTTATAAATTTATGTTGATATATAAAATGTACAGCCCTGGATGATATGTCTCAATTGGTTGGAGTGTCCTCCCATGCACCAAAAGGTCACCAGTTAATTCCCAGTCAGTGTACATACCTAGGTTTTGAGTTCAATCCCCGTTAAGGTGGCAACCTACCAATGTATCGCTGTCATATCAATGTTTCTCTCCCTCTCTCCTTTCCTCCCTCTCTAAATCAATAATAATGATAATAATAATAATAGTGCACATGAGTTCCAATTTCTCCACATACTTACCATCACCCATTATTTATTAAAAAAAGAGAAAAAGTAAATACGATGTACATAGTACAGCAAAAGAACATTGACTAACCAATATATGGTGATGCTTGACTGTTTTCATTTAAACCAGTATGTACTTTCTTAGTGTCTCCAAAGTACTGTGTTTGTACTTCGTTTATAGGGTTTTTTTAATGGATAGTATTAACCACATCATGTCCAGCAAGAACAAAATGATGAGCATTTGAAACTACTGGTAAGAATATTTATACAGCCCTAGCCAGTCTGGCTCAGTGAATAGAGCGTCGGCCTGCGGACTGAAGGGTCCCAGGTTCGATTCCGGTCAAGGGCATGTACCTTGGTTGCGGGCACATCCCCAGTAGGGGGTGTGCAGGAGGCAGCTGGTCGATGTTTCTCTCTCATCGATGTTTCTAACTCTCTATCCCTCTCCCTTCCTCTCTGTAAAAAATCAATAAAATATATTTTAAAAAAAAGAATATTTATACAATCCTGGTGGAAAATCAAAATATAAATTGCAAAATGACTATGATGTCATTTTATGTGTCAACTTGATTGGGCTATGGGGTATCCAGCTATTTGGTTAAACATTATTCTGGGTGTGTCTGTGAGGATGTTTTTGGATAAGATTAACATTTGCATTGGTAGCTTGAGTAAAGCAGATTGTCCTCCCTAATGTGGGTGGCCTTCATCCAATCAGTTAAATATCTGAAAAGAATTTAAAAAGCTAACTTTCTCTCAAGTAAGAGGAAACTCCTCCTGCCTGACTGTTTTGAACTGGGACATAAGTCTTTTCCTGCCTTTGGACCTGAGCTAAAGTATCAGATCTTGGGTCTCAAATCTGTTGGCTTTCAGACCAGAACTTACACTTGGTTCTCCTAGTTCATAGACTTGGGCTGGAACTACACATTCTCTCTACTGGGTCTCCAGCTTGCCAGCTGCAGACTCTGGGACCTCTCTGTCTCCATGATTATGTGAACCCATTCCTTATAACAGACAAACAAACTAATTTGTTAATTAATTCTCAATTTGTAATAGTTTCTATAAAGGATCAAAAATGAAAAACACAATATGTAAAATTTGCACTCTGTATAACTGAAGGTGATAAATAGTGAAGCAAAGTGATTGGTAAAAATTGAAAACTTTTGAAGATTAGTTTTGAAAATGGATGTTTAGTAATCTAATTCAGAAGAAGACTAAACATTTATTGTAACCTTTCTTAGACTAACCATGGTAAAAGTAATTGATGAAAGTTGTTGCAAACCCCTAGATCAGTGGTTCTCAACCTTCTGGCCCTTTAAATATAGTTCCTCATGTTGTGACCCAACCATAAAATTATTTTCGTTGCTACTTCATAACTGTAATGTTGCTACTGTTATGAATCGTAATGTAAATATCTGATATGCAGGATGGTCTTAGGTGACCCCTGTGAAAGGGTCGTTTGACCGCCAAAGGGGTCGCGACCCATAGGTTGAGAACCACTGCCCTAGATCTTTCCAGCAGTTCTGGTTTTGTTGGACTCTCACAACTTATTAGTGAGGGTGTCAGAAAGACTTTACAAACTTTGGCATGCATTACAATCATCCGAATAAATTTTTAAATTTTGTTTTTGTTATTGATTTTAGAGAGAGAAGAAGAGAGGGAGAGAGAGAGAAACATCAATGTGAGAGAGAGGCATCAATCAGCTGCCTCCTGCATTCCTCCTGCATGTGCCCTGACTGGGAATCAAACTGATAGTTTTTTGGTGCATGGGATGATGCTCAACCAACTGAGCCACACTGACCAGGGCTGAATAAAATTTTAAAATGCCATTTGTTTGGCCCCAACTGAGAGTTTCTGATTCAGTAGTGCTGGGGTGCGGCCCAACATTTTGCATGCCTGGTCTATGAGAACTACACTTTGAAAACCACTGTTCAATTTAAAGTACTTTCTAATACAACTTTCTCATCAATCATGGTTGTTACATGCCTCAACAGGTTATATTTTGAGAGATGAAAGTAATATTTTGGAAGAATATCCATGGCTGAATGGGTATCCACAGACAGAAGACCATGCTTTCTGATGTTTCTTTCCTCTTGACTTCTTTAAACATGTAAAGGTTTGAAAGAACAATGGATATTGTTAGTGGTGAAATGGCACCAGATGTTAGAGTAGACCTTAGTCCCTGAGTTTTGGCTCAGAAACAATTCAAATACAAGTGAAAATTTATTTAGAAAGTTACAGAGGTAGGAGAAGGGAGACAGCTGGGGGGTTGCATGGGCTCAGGAAACAAGTTACAGAGGAAAAAGAAGGGCTCTTGGAGATTAGGAGAAAGAAAAGCAAAGAAAATGCACCTGGGGGAAGGAAAGGAGGAAAGGCCCTTCTGCATACTCCAGAGGCAGTGAGCCGGGGAAAGAAGTGGGTGGGGGGAGCTGTGGATGTTCTGAGCGAGAGCGAGAACAGAGCAAGAGCGCACACTGTGTCCTTCATCTTTGGGGTTTTATCTGCAGGTGTCAGGGGAGGATCACAATAGACTATTCGTCAGCTTAGCAGCTTTCCTTGTGTGTCTCCTCAGGGTCATGGTTTTCACTAACTTGTTGGCATCAGGGCAGGGGATCATTATTCATCTTAGCTGGTCCTGATGTCAGCTATGGCGTTGGCCTGCCTGGCCTTGCGGCTTTTCTGGGCCAGGAGCGGAAACAGAACTGAGGCCTAGACGTTCTCTCTAGTTTAACCAAGATTCTGTCTCTGAGGCCAACTGACCCAGACTCAAGGCTTTCTTCTTAAGATTATTTGATGCGGCTCAGAACTTCATTGTCTTGAGGGCTTAATGCTTAAGAGAGTGGTTGTGCAAGGGCTTGTATGGGAGTTTTATGAGGCTGTTCTCTGGCCCTCCTGTTTCCTTCTCTAATGTCTACCACATGACTGGCAACATGCCAGGAGATTAAAGGTCAGAGGAGGGTCCAAACAGCATGACCAGAGAAATGAAAGGACAGGTGATCTAAACTGCGTGATGAGCTATATGCAAAGGGAGGGAAGGTTCCCCTGGGGGTGAGGTCCCAGTCCAGTTTGCCCATTGCTAGGCATTAGAAACGTTCCACCCTGGTGACCTTTTGTATCTGGCCTATTGTTCCTACTCTACTCATGTCTGTCTAACTGCCTACTATATCAGAGATTTCTGCAGAGTGAAAATGCATCTGGGAATTGCAAGCTTAAGTCACTCTGCACTTAAAAATAATTAGAATTATGAATCACTTTTTGTAATCTCTTCATAAATAGATAAGCTGCTTTTTATGCACAACTTCAGTTTATCCTCCCAATTAATGTCATCATGTAGAAATATAGAGGTAAAGCATGATGTCTTCTCTTTTATATCTCCTAGAGGTACTTCTAAATGGGTTTTTTCACAATTTGGTTTTAAATAATCACAGACTTGGTAAAGAAAATCCAATCATTCTTTTTGTTATTAGTTCTAAACAGGGCATTTAGAATCTGAAAAACAGTAAACATCATATGGTTTTAGCTGTATTTACATTTCCTGTAGATTCTTTCTTTATGCAATGCCAAATGATTTTTGTTAGCATTCATTTCTTTGGAGATTGAGCATCGAGTTTAAGGGTACTTCTATTCTGTGTTCCCTCCTTTACCCCTTGGCTGGCTACACAAACAAACAAACAAACAAAAGCAAAGCTCATAACAAGTTTGTTAAATGATTAGTTGAAATTGCTTATTGAAATGATATTTGGGGGGCATGTCCATGAATTTCAGTCACACATGTGACTCTGCCTTTCTCTACCATAGAAAATTAAGAGTTGATTGTAATTATTTATGCAGTATACATTTATTTTATTTTTTCTTGTTGTTCTGAGACACAGCATATAACCTTGGGGAGAAAAAAGTCAAGTTATTGACTATTTTCAAAGAATAACTAAATATTGTTGTACAAGCCTGTGGAAGAAGCAAAGCATAGATAAAAAAAAGTGCTGTCCCATTTCTGGAGAGGGAACATAAGCAAATTTGGAAATTATTATAACAGAGAACAAATTGGTCAAGTGCGTGAGGATGACACTGGTAATACACTTGATAATCCTCCTCTACAAATGCCCTTTCCTTTGTTTTTCTTTCTTTCATGTAGTGTTCCCTAAATCTAGTCAGAATCAATTGATCAACATTAAAATGTATTAGAAAGTGCTGGTATCATAGAAATAAAAAGAAAGCACTTTCTGCTTGCCTTTGTCTTCATCCATTCTGTGCTTCTTAAACCAATTGAATACACATTTGGAACCTGCTGACCTAAGTAAGCATTTGATAGTTTTTAATGATGGATTGGAATGTTCACAGACTTTCTGCTATTAGATGTCTTTTACTGAAAGGTTAGATAGCAGACAGAGCACTTTTTTCCCCCAAACATGTCTTAAAGGTACAGCTTTATCCCTAAAATATGCTCTGGTGTAAAAAATTGTCTCCATTGTCTTCAAGAGTTTATTCCATGTGTAGTGGATCTGCCTGTCTGATCATTCATGTTCCATAATGACAGGTCAGAAGTGTTAAGGGAACTAGTGTTAGTGGAATATCACTAATATCAGGGCACTCTGAAGACCTCACTCCTAGTCATGACTTAGTTATTAGATGGGTGACCCTAGGCAAGGCATTACATTATATTGATTCTTCAGTTCACTCAGTTGCATCAACTAGCTTTTGGTTTCAATTGAAAAGCAGTTTCAGATTCTTTTGAAAATCACTCTTACAGGGTTGGTTGACCCCGTTTTGTTTTCTCTATCTCACTAAGCTTGTCATTACCCTATACTGCAACTTGCTTGGTTAGATGTCAGTCTTTCTCACTAAACTGTGAGTTCCAAGAGCACATAGACCATATCTCTGTAATTCATTATTATGTCCCCAGCATTTAGAGCAATGCCTAGCATATGATAGGTGCTCAATAAATATTGGTTGAAGGAATGAATGAATGAGTGAACACATGACTTAGTAGAATAAAATGACTCTTTGCATATATAGGATGTTCCAAAAATGTAAACACACACTTTGAATAATTATAAAGGCAGTGCTTATTAAAATACATTTTATTTTCAAAATTGAGCTATGAGCTGTTAAATAGTATCTACATTTTTAGGGATACCCTGTATTTCTTAGTATTTAACCCCAGATATGGGGTTTCTTTTTTCCTCTCCTATTCCTTTGATAATAAGATTTTAATGAGACATATTGTTTGTTTCTTCTAGTTTATTCTTTCTAACAATTGTCAATAAATGTCAATTGTAAGGCCACTCAAATTCTCAAGCAGATTTTGCATTTGTTTTCAAGAGCTGTATTTCTCTATATAAGCACAACAGCATAGGTTTCAAGTAATCGTTAAAATCCAAACATACCTACCTTTAGATGTCCATAAAGATTATGAAGGCACTAAAAGTTTGGACCACTCTGGCTCCATTCCCCAGCCAGCTCTTCAATGCACAATGGAATAGCATGAAATATATTAATAAAGCTTGAAGTGTTTCTTCACCCTCTGCCCCACCTACCTTCTTTCATTGCTTTGCTGTCTTTGACTTCTTTCCTGTTTCTGGACTTTGTTATCCACTGTTAAACAGTAACTACCTCACATATGTACATATTACAAGTGATGGTTTTACTTCATATTTGAAAATTATATTTTCTTTCAGGCTTTAATACAGCTTTAGAAAAAGGTAATTTGATACTATGTATTAAAAACCTTAAAACTACTTTTAGTCATTAATTTTACTTCTAGGAATTTAAGGAAATAATCAGAAATATGGACAAAAATTTTACCAAGTTCATTGCAACACTACACTGAAATGAATACTAAGAGAGAAATGATTAAGTAGGATATATTTAATAGCCTGCAGTGCTCAAAATCATACTTATGAAGAGATTTTATGCTTCAGAGGAATTTATATATAGTTTGATCATTTCTAAATATCAAATTATATTCATAGAATAAAGGATAGAAGAATGAATCATAGAGGATCATATTCCTCTTAGTATTTTTCATTATGAGGCTAGAGCAGGGATGGCAAACCTTTTGAGCTCAGTGTGTCAGCATTTTGAAAAACCCTAACTTAACTCTGGTGCCGTGTCATATATAGAAATTTTTTGATATTTGCAACCATAGTAAAACAAAGACTTATATTTTTGATATTTACTTTATATATTTAAATGCCATTTAACAAAGAAAAATCAACCAAAAAAATGAGTTCGCGTGTCACCTCTGACACGCATGTCATAGGTTTGCCATCACTGGGCTAGCGTATTCTTTAAATTATAAAAATTACTTTAAATAAAAATGCTTTAACTTTTAAGCATAGCTTAATTCAGTATACCTTCCTTTAGAACATACTAGTATATACTTATTTTTTACTTAGGCATTTATTGACAATTTTTAGAAAGAATAAACTAGAAGAAACAAATAGCTAATATGTCTCATTGAAAAAAAAGTAGACATTAGAACACTAGCACTAATAATTCAGAGCAAAAGTTTGTTTTTTAAAATAGTGCATATATTATTTCAAAATAATTAAAAAATGTTAACAATCACATTCTCATATATATATATATATATATATATATATATAT
>NW_005871066.1:12888191-12898525 GCF_000147115.1 Myotis lucifugus | reverse complement strand
CAAGAAAATTATTCAGATATAGAGAAAAATTAGTATATAAATCTCTTTACCTTAGAATTATCTCTGAAAGTAACAATGCTTTAAATTATGGATGAATATCTAAAATAAAATTCACATGTACTCAATGACAATAGCAGTTATAGCTACTAGCAATATGAATAATGTTTTCAATTTTATAATTTATATGAATCAGTATTATAATTCAGTAAAATTTATGCATAGGCAAAGATGAAAAGAAAATGGGAAAATTAAGATTCATAAAATGAAGTGTCAGTACTGTGTACTAGGTGTTGGCAACTACTGATAAAGAGAGAAGAATGGCTGGTTTGTGCCTGTGTATATATGTGTATTGACATGTGTGCATACATATGTAATGACTATATAAGTGTGGTTTCTCAGTAATTTATCAATATTCATGGTTTGGAAGGAGGGACAATGAACTGATAGACTCAGTGGTTAAATAGACACTCTGAAGTAGTCATGGCATATTTTGTTCTCCATGTTACAAATTGAAGCCTATGAAATATAATCCCTGAAGCACACTGCTCATCCTAAGGCAGCTCCTGATGACTACTGCCATATCAGTTTCCTGAATGTGCCAGGAACATGTTGAAATGTGTCTGTTATGTGTGCTATTGGTAGCTTTGCTATTACAAACTTTTTGTACTCATTTTGAAATAAACCTGAAAAATATCAGAAGAAATTTTGTAGTGTAATAAGCATTAAAAGGGAAATTAGTCATGATTCCTTACGTTTAAATAAAGTGGTTCATTCAAACTATGTAGCTTTTGGAAACACATGCTATTTCGTTCTGCATTGACATTACCCACTGATTCTGTTGGTAATAATAGTGTTAACGCTTTCCTTCCATTGAGTCAGTAAAACGGCAACCACTAAATCAGTTGATGAAGTTGTGGTCTATGAATTTGGTAATTGCTATAAGGTCTCTTTGCCACTTATTTAACAGTGAAACCTCAGGGAAGTAAGGCATCAATTTTTATTAGGAAATAGTTTATAGTCATCTCATTTATGTCTTATAACCTTTGTTCCAACTTAAGCAAAGGACTCTGGCATTATGGGAAGGCAGAAAGAGTTAGTACAATAAAAAGTTTGATTTTCATTGAAGATAGAGGAGGTATCCATGATCCTTCATAGTCAAGTGGTAGTGACCATGCAAGAAAGTATAAAGAGACTAAATACTTGTGAGCATGTCTGTTCAAAATGTGTGCTTGTTTAGTGCATTCAAAAGTAGTATTGCTTAACAGTATAGCTCTCCAGCCAGATGGCCAGATTTTCTAATTCTGTAGCTGAAGCCTGTGCCAGTTACTCTTTGTGTCTAGAGTCCTAATCTGTAAGGTGGTTTTGAGAATTAAATTACTTAATGCATACCAGCTACATAGTAGGCATTTAGTAAATGTGAGCATTATTAGGTGTAGGTGGTAGTGGGAGTAATACTGCAGATCTTTATTAAGCACCTCTTATCATTATTATAATTTTCTGGCAGGCAGATACAGCACATTTCATACTTTAAATATGGTAATTAGGTAATAATACACAATACAATGCAAGGTGAAATGCACATATTCAGAAAGGTAAAAAGCTTTTGCACAGCAAAAAAAAAACAACAAAAAAACAAACCATCAACTAAACAATAAGAAAGCCCACTGCATGGGAGAACATATTTGCCAATGTTATCACCAATAAGGGTTTAATCTCCAACATTTACAAGAAACTCATACAACTTAACAAAAGGAAGATAAACAACCCAATCAAAAAATGGGCAACGGACCTAAATAGATACTTTTCGAAAGAAGACAGAAGGAAGGCCAAGAGACATATGAAAACATGCTCAAAGTCACTAATCATTCAAGAGATGCAAATCAAAACAACAATGAGGTACCATCTCACACTTGTCAGAATGGCTATCATCAACAAATCAACAAACGACAAGTGCTGGAGAGGATGTAGAGAAAAAAGAACCCTCATACACTGCTAGTGGGAATGCAGACTGGTGCAGCCACTGTGGAGAACAGTATAGAGTTTCCTCAAAAAACTAAAAATGGAACTTCCATTTGACCCTGCAATCCCACTTCTAGGAATATATCCCAAGAAACCAGAAACACCAATCAGAAAGGGTATATGCACCCTTATGTTCATAGCAGCACAATTTACAATAGCTAAGATTTGGAAACAGCCTAAGTGCCCATCAGCAGATGAGTGGATGAGAAAACTGTGGTTCATCTACACAATGGAATACTATGCTGCTGTAAAAAAGAAGGAATTCTTACCATTTGCAACAGCATGGATGGAACTGGATGCAAAAGCGAAATAAGTCAGTCAGAGAAAGAGAAATATCACATGATCTAACTCATTTTCGGATTATAATGGACAACATAAACTGATGAACAAAAACAGATCCAGAGACAAAGAAACATCGATCAGACTGTCAAACCTCAGAGGGAAGGTAGGGGAGGGTTGGGGTAAGGGGAAGAGATCAACCAAAGGACTTGTATGCATACATATAAGCCCAACCAATGGACACAGACACCAGGGGGGTGAGGGCATGAGTGGGGGGGGGGAAGGTCACATATATAATACCTTAATCAATAAAGAAAAAAAATTAAATAAAACATTGCATATAAAAATACTTTTAGAATGCTTTTTACTCACTTTGAGTTTTCCTTTGACTTTTGACATCAAGCACATATGTGTTGGCAGAAAAAGCAGGCAGCAGAACAGTATTTGGAGTTATTACGTTTAAGCAGAAGGCAACAAATGAGGAATATTAATCGGACAGTGATCTAAGATTAAAATGTAATCAGGGCATTGCAATGGTCTACGTGAGGGTGTGGTGAGGGTCCATCCTGGAGTGCAGAGAGTGGGATGGAAAGGATCAAAGTTGAGAAACATAGAATCCATAGTCTTCACAATGGACTAGATGTGAAGGAGGAAAGAGTGAATATTCAGCTTTATACCTCATTGACCAGAGAAATGGTCAGGCCAGTAAAAATAAGAAATTAAGAAAAATTGCTGATTCCTGTGGGCAACTCTCTTTGGTACCTAATGAGTTTCATGACAAGAGATATCCATGCCAAGCTATCTCACAAGCAGTAAAACACGTGGGACTTGGAAAATACCTGTATCATCCACATCACAGGTGAAATAACTTTATCCCTGATATAGTTTAAAGATATATCTGTAAGGTTATACCAAAAGTCACAGAGGTAGATAAGATTGATGGAAGAAGAGAAATAACAGGAAAAGAGGTCAAGGTCAGGATTTATTTGACTCTGAGTATAATCGTGGGCAGATCACTTACCTGTGTCTTCTTTTACACACCTGTAAAAAAAGTGATGGTAAACTTTCTTCACAAATACAAATGAAATAATGTATAAAGTGCTTCACACATACTGTGGTTGCTACTGAGAAGGAGAAGGAAGAAGATCTAGTAAGTGAGATTAGAGGTTAAGAAAGAGAGAGAAGAGAGGATTGGACACTGTCACAGACTCCATAAGAAAAGAGAATCTCAAGAAGTGAGTGTCAGCAGCTTTGGGTATTAAATTTACAAGTCATCGGTCTCCTCTGTGAGTGCTACTTCAATAAACACTAAACTCAGTTATCTAGATCTCAGGTTGAAAAAATGAGCAGGCAATTAGAAAGTGGAAATAGTGGATATTTTCAAAAATATATATCTGCATATATGCATATGATGAGAAAATTACAGTGTGTGTGTGGGGGGGTGTAAATTAATATATTTTAAGTAAAGTTATTATGGAAAAATATCCTAGATAACCAAACTATTCAATTTCATCCAATATTTGGATATTGAATACACTTATTTTTCTTGGGTAGGTTAGAAAAACTGCTCCCAATATTATCATCATTTGTGCATATTATCTCATTACTACTTAAACTCCTTTTTGTTTTCTTTCCTTCTTTTTGAGACAGTTGCTTACTTTTGAATCTACAATCTCCTGTGAACATTATTTAATATTTAATTTAATTGAGCTTTTATCACTTCATTTTTTTCTGATATTAGTTGCTTTCCTTTTAAAATCTTCTATAATTCAAGTTAATATATCCATGAGAAGCACTATAAATTAATCAGTTCAAATGAGTTCAGGAGTAACCCCCATTTTCTTACAAATTATACTATTTTAAAATATGTCAATATTGGCAAATTGAAGAGGTATACTGGACACAAATGAAAAGAGTAGTTGTTGAATATGGCATCCAGTTAACATTTTTTCAATTAAACTTTCTATTTTGAGATAATTTAGATTCACATGCAGTTTTAAGACATAATAGATGGAGCTTCCATTTACCTTATACTCAGTCCCACAAAGAGAACATCTAGTAAAACAGTATTACAGCATCACAACCAGGATATTGATATTGTCAAAGTCAAGATAGGGACATTTCCTTCACTACAAAGATGGGTTTTGTAGCCACCACATTGCCCTCCCACCTACATCCCCTTCTTTACCCTTGGCAACCAGTAATCTGTTCTCCATTTCTATAATTTTGTCCTTTCAAGAATGTCATGTAAATTGAATCAGAGTGTGTAACCTTTTGGGATGGGCTTTTTTCACTCAGCATAATTCTTTGGCAATTCCTCCAGTTTGTTGCATGTTTTAGTAGCTTATTCTTTTCATTGCTAATTAGTATTTCATGGTATGGGTGTTCCATTGTTTGTTTAGCCATTCACTACTTAAGGACAGACATCTGGGTTGCTTCTAGTTTGGGACTATTACAAGTTAAGCTGCTATAAACATTCATGTGCAAGCCTTTGAGTGAACACAACTTTTCATTTCGCTGGGATAAATGCCCAGGATTGCAATTGTTGAGTTGTATGGTAGTTGTTTATTTAGCTTTTAAAGAAACTGCCAAATTATTTTCCAGGGGGGCTGTACCATTTTATATTCCACCATCAACCTATGAGTGAGTGATCTAGTTTTTCAACATCCTCATCATAATTTTGTGTTGTCTCTATGTTTTACTAGTATTATAGCCACTGTGATAGGTGAGTAGTAACATTTTATTGTGGTATTCATTTGCATTTGTGTAATTGCTAATGACTTTGAACATCTTTTCATGTACTTAGTTGCCATCTGTATATCTTTTAGGGTAAAATGTCTCTTTCTATCAGTGGCCCATTATATAATTGAATTATTTAATTTAATTTATGTTTACCTGTAAGTCTTGAGTTCTTTATTTTTCTAGAAGCTAGTCCTTTGTCATCTATGTGATTTGCAAATATTTTCTCAGTCTGTACTTTGTCCTTTCATGCTCTTAACAGGGTCTTTCATGGAGCAACTGATTCTCATTTTTGGAGTCTAGTTTATCATTTTTTTCCTTCTGTGGGTTGTTTTCGGTGTGAAGTCTAAGAACTCTTTGGCTAAGCCCTAGATGTCAAAGGTTTTCTCCTAATAGGTTTATAGTTGCACTTTACATTTAAGTCTACAATCCATTTTGAGTTAATTTTTGTAAAATGTGTGAAGTTTAGGTTGAGAATCATTTTTATTTGTTTATGCGTATGTATGACTTATTGCTCAAGCACCACTTGTTGAAAAGCTGTCTTTCTTCCATGTAACTGCATCTGTGCCTTTGTCAGAAACCAGCTGGGTATATTTGTGCTCCCTTTATCTTGTTCAAATTCCAGTACATAATGGAGTCTGTATGTGAAAGAAGAGGCATTCTTATCACTCGTTGTCTTGAAAGGGAGCAGTAGAAAAGTAAAGATAAAGGATATTAAAACCAAAATGCATATCCTCATTGTAGTTGTGACTCAAAATATATACATGTATATACAAATATCTATATATATAGAAGCCAAGCGACCGGAATGACCAGATCGACCAGTCGTGCACTGCCACCAGCCAACCTGCCTGATTGGGGATGGGTACAGCTGGCCAACTTCCCGTGGCCCCTCCCCCTGCTGGTCCGGCCCCCAATTGCCCCCCCCCCCCACCCCAATTGGGGATGAGGCCAGCTGACCTCTCATGGCCTCTTCCCCGCCCTCCCCCGCTCCCAGCAGTCCAGCCCCCACTGGGCCCCGATTGGGGGTGGGGCCAGCCGGCTGACCACCCACGTCCCCTCCCCCTGGCCAGACGCCACCTGTGCATGAACTTGTGCACCGGGCCTCTAGTATACAGATAATTACAAACTAAAGCAGCAATATGTGCACACTTAGAGTTTCCCAAAATGTGTTAACTAGAATTAGTGCCATGGGTTAGTATCATCTGCTCTGTAGGGGAGAAGGAGGTACTGAAATAGACTTGGGAAGTGTTAGTGTGAATATATTTAAACAAAAATTTTGGTCACAAAATGTTTCAAAGCTTTGAATTAATAAATTTATATTATGACTCTTAAGAAAACACAACATTCCCCAAATTTACTGGGTATGTAATTGCATAAAGCATCTTGTGGAACTAGCTTCATTCAAGACATTGGATTATGAGGTGTCACTATTATCTAAATTGTATCAGTATTATAGAGTGTTTAATAAGTGCCAGATATTATTTTAGGCAATTTAAATTTATTACCCCATTTAATCTTCATAACACTATGAGGATAGTGATATGTTGTTATGGCAGTTGTACAGGTAAAAAAACCGAAGCACATAAAGATTAAGTAAGTTTCCAAGGTCACCTAAATAATAAGTGACAAAGCCAGGATTTGTACTCATGTAGTCTGGCTCAAGAGTTCATGTTCTTCACTCTGTGATGACATGCAAATTAACTACTATTGATCCTAATTCTAGAGATTCAGGATAATTTTAAACTTTCTGATTGACCAATTAGTTCTTTCTGGTTTTGACCTTGTTGCTAAAAACTATTAGTTTGCTTTCTCAGCTGAACATTTTCTTAAAATTTTCAGTGATCATTGTGAAGAACAATACTCATTATCTAGTACTTCCTCAGTTATTTTACAACTACTTATTGAACATGCTCTAATAGATGCGAGGAGTACAAAAATGCCAGGGGTACAAAAATAAATAAGAGGAAAATTTTGACCTCAAAGTGCTAAGTGAGGATGGCCAGGAGATGGGGAAAGATTCAGATACTGAGCTAGATTGGACATTCTGTATCCTTGACAGTACTTTATTGAATAAATTTTTGCCTTACTGTTTGCCACCTAAAGTCAGCTCAATGTAAATAAATTTGGTTAATTGACAATTTCAGTGAATTGACAGTGGTCAAGAACACATTGGCTAAGAATGAAGACAAATTCATGATATGTATTTATAGAATTTAAAGAAGTTGATGAATGTGGACATATATATAATCTCCAAATATATATTTTTAAAAGGTGACTCAGTTGGTTGGAGCATCCTTCCATACACCAGAAAGGTTTTGGGTTCTATTCCCAGCTGGGGCACATCAAAAGGCAATTGCTTTATGTTTCTTTTTTTATTTTTAAGTCTTTATTATTGAGATTATTACAAATGTCCCTCTTTTTTCCCCCCATAGCTCCCCTCCACCCAGTTTCCACCCACCCCAGTCCCTCATCACCCTATTGTCTGTGTCCATAGGTAATGCATACATGCATATAAGATCTTTGTCTAATCTGTTCCCACACACTCCCACACCCTTTTCCTCTGAGAATCATCAGTCTGTTCCATTTCCATGCCCCTGATTCTATTCCATTCACCAGGTTTTTCTGTTCATCAGATTTTTTTATTTGTTTGATTTTTAGGTTCAATTGTTGATAGATATGTATTTGTTGCCACTTTGTTGTCCATATTTTTATCTTTTTCTTCTTCTTCCTTTTCTTAAAGAATACCCTTCAGCATTTCATATAATACTGGTTTGGTGGGGATAAACTCCTTTAGCTTTTTCTAGTCTGTGAAGCTCTTTACCTAACCTTTAATTCTAAATGATAGCTTTGCTAGAGAGAGTAATCTTGGTTGTAGGTTCTTGTTATTCATCACTTTGAATATTTCTTGCCACTCCCTTCTGGCCTGCATAGTTCTGTTGACAGTCGTATGGGCACTCCCTTGTAGGTAACTAGCTGCTTTTCTCTTGCTGCTTTTAAGATTCTTACTTTGTCTTTTGCCCTTGGTATTTTAATTATGATGTGTCTTGGTGTGGTCCTTTTTGGTTTCCTCTTGTTTGGGGTTTTTTGTGCTTCCTGGACTTGTAAGTCTATTTCTTTCACCAGATAGGGGAAGTTTTCTGTCATTATTTTTTCAAATAAGTTTTCAATATCTGGCTCTCTCTCTTCTTCTGACACTCCCATACTGTATTTTTCTGTGTATAAGATGCTACTTTTTCTAAAATGATTAGAGTGAAAATCAAGTGACGTCTTATACATGGAAGTCAGCCAAAGGAAGGAGCCACACAGGTGTGTAGCTGCCCATACCTTGTCAAACAGGCTTCCTCCAATCATGAGCCTTAGTGTTACTGACGTCAGCTGATTCTGTAATTGGGGGTGGAGGTGGAGAGGGGGCAGATGCAACAGGGACCTGAGTGTTCTGAGCCCATAAAGATGTCAAAAATAAAAAGATAAATACCGGTAAGCAATTGTCTTATTCTGCAAAATTCAAGTGAATGCAATCAGCTATGCAAAAGAGCATGGAAATAGAGCTGCAGAGAGAGAATTTGGACCTCCTCCCAATGAGTGTATTATCAGACAGTGGAGAAAACAGGAAGATCAACTCCTTAAGATGCCAAAAAAGAAGAAGGCCTTAAGAGGAAAACCAGTAAAATGGACAAACTTGGAGCAGTGCCAGAGTGGCTTATGTGTGTCAACCAAGCTTATTCAGTTTCAGGCAAGAATGTTTGAAAGCGAAATGGACATTGTTGATTTTACAGGAAAGGCAAAATGGTGCTTCAATTTCATGAGGAGAGAAGGGTTGGCCATGAGAACACAAACAAAGTTAGCTCAGAAAATGCCACCAGTTTATGAGGATGATCTCATATATATAAACAGTGACTCAGAAGACCACAGTGATACAATAGAAATTGAAGAAATTGATATGTTTGGAACTAATAGTGATGAAGAAGAAAGCAGTAATGCAACAGAGGCTGAAAAAAGTGATATACTGCATAATATCATAGTACTGGTATGTAAACATTACTTGCAGTAATTACTAAATAAAAATGTGTCTGTTTTATGTTTAAAATATTGATTTCTTAATTTTGGGTTGGAAAAGTTGGGGGCGTCTTATACATGGGGGCATGTTATACCTGGAAAATATGGTAATTTGGATGTTGGTAAGGTTGAAGTTGTCTCAGAGGCTCCTTACACTATCTTCATATTTTTGGATTCTTTTTGCTTTTCTGGTTGGGTGATTTTGCTTCCTCATATTTCAAATAGTTGATTTGATTCTCAGAATCCTCTACTCTACTGTTGAATCCCTGTATATTATTCTTCATTTCAGTCAGCGTATGCTTAATTTATGACTGGTCTTTTTCCATTTTGGGGGCATTCTCACTCAGATCCTTGAAACTCTCACTAAGTCCCTTTGAGGTTTCTAGAAGATTCTTGAGTAACCTTATAACTGTGGCTTTGAACTCTATATGCAGTAGTTTGCTTTCTTCCATTTCTTTCATTTGTGACATGTTTCTTTGTCTCCATGATTTGGCTGCTTCCCTGGGTTTGTTTCTGTGTATTGGGTAGAGCTGCTTAGTCTCCTTGAGTTGATAGAGTAGCCTTGTGTAGTAGATGGCCTGTAAGGTCCAGTGGCTCAGCCTCCCCAATTACCTGAGGTGGACACTCTTGGTGCAGCCCTTTGTGGGCTTTGTGCACAGTCTTGTTGTAGTTAAGCCTTGATTGTTGTAGGTATCACTGGGAGGAATTGACCTTCAGGCCAATTGGCTGCGAGAATCAGCTGTGTCTACGGTGGGAGAACTTCTGTGCTGGAGACACCTTTCTAAAATACATACGGAGAGTACACAGGTGGAGAGGACATTGTTTTTTTTGTTAAAATATTTATGGGCAGTTTTAATGAAAATATATCTTTGTCATTCCAAGTCAATAATGATATTCTGCAGTAGTCTTTGTGCTCCCTTCACTAAGGATGGCTGCTAGCTATTAATCATTTCAAATGTAACAAAAAGATATAAGGAATATAGGCATACGGAAATAAAATTAAACCTTGCTCAGCTCTAAATACTATTCTGTTTCAGGTGACATGATGATGTCTGGCTAACAAGCACAATACACACACAATAGTCACTTGGTTCCTTTGGACCCAGATAGTGTCACCTCACACTGCCAAGCAGCTACTCAAACACAATCAAGAAACAGATGCATTCTCAGTGGTGATTCAGGGAGTTCTGGCGAGTAGTCTTTTAGCAATCCTTGACAAGGCACCTTTATCATCGTTC
>NW_005871066.1:12778869-12888091 GCF_000147115.1 Myotis lucifugus | reverse complement strand
TTAAATGCTGGTGTGGTGTCCTGGGAGGGGTCCTAATCCCCAGGGCCAAATGGTAGGCAAACTGCGGCTCACGAGCCACATGCGGCTCTTTGGCCCCTTGAGTGTGGCTCTTCCACAAAATACCACATGCGGGCATGTACGCACAGTGCGATTAAAACTTTGTGGCCCATGCGCAGAAGTCAGTATTTTGTGGAAGAGCCACACTCAAGGGGCCAAAGAGCTGCATGTGGCTTGTGAGCGGCAGTTTGCCGACCACTGTCCTGGCCAATTGGCTATGGGGACCTGGGACTACAGTGGGAGAGCTGCTGTGCAGGAGACACCTTTATGGAGCAGGGCTTGATACAGTGGGGCTTTGGTGCTCACTGGGTCTGCCCCTTGAGAGTGTCGCTTATGTATGCGAAGAGTTGTAATCTGGTATGGTCTGACACTGATCACTGGGTACGCTGGCTCTTGGGACTCCAGGGAAGTGCAAAGTCAGCCACTGCCTGGGGCCATGCAGGAGGAGCTACAGAGAGATCTGAATATTTCTCCTCTTTGTATTTGGGTTTGGAAGTGCCTAGATGAGGCCCAGGTGTGAAGCAAGGCAGGCTTGTGCTGGTGCCAGGTCTTGGGCCTTTTATTGATAGGTTTGGGGCTCCCTCACCCAGCTGCAGCTTGTTTGACAGGTTTTAGCCTGAGAAAGGACAGGCCATTCATAAGCAAAAGCAGCTGTGCACAATTTGGGTGGTGTTATAAATTGGGTGGAGCGAGGTCTCAGGGAGCAAACAGAAATGGCTGCCAGTCAGCCCTGCAACTGGGGAGGTCCCAGCATGGAAACAATGACTGCTGCAACCACTCCTCTGTTCCTGCCCAGATGCCAGACAGTCCAGTTTCTCCTCGTGTGTGCCTGTTTTCCCCAGAGCCTCACCCAGCACTGGAGCTCAGAGGAAGCAGGAGCTTGTAAGTTCAGTTTATGGTGCGGCCTTTTAAGAGAAGCAGCTGGGTCTCCAGCAGCCTCTGTGTCATGAGCCCCAGTCTCCACTGGTTTTTACAGCCCATAGTTCTTCTTTTCTCAGCCTGTAGGGACTTCTTTTCCCAGCTCTGGGACCCTGGGCTTGGGGTCTGGTGTGGGTGGCCTCCAAAGAAGTGACCTCCCGCCCTATTAAAAAAGTGGCCCACGTAGGTGCCAGACCAGCCCATTCTGTGCCTCCACACCTCCTACCAATCTCAGTGTGCTTTCTTCTTCACTTCTCTAGTTGTAGGGCTTCCATTCAGCCAGCTTTCTGGCGGTTCTGAATGATGGTTGTTGTGAATTTTAGTTGTAATTTTGATGTGTTTGTGGGAGGCAGTGAATACAGGCATTTGCCTACACCGCTATCTGTGTTCTCCTAGGCTGTTTCTGATCTATGTTTCTCTCTTTCTCTAAAATCAATAATAATATATCTCAGGTGAGTATTTAAAAAAGGGCAGAGAATATTAGGTGGTGGGTATTAAGGGAATGAAAATAAAGTAAAAGTAGTGTGAAGGAACAAACTTTGGTTGTTACAATGGGTCCAAGTTGAGTCGAGTTGAGACTAGGGATCTAGAAGGGAAATTAAATGCAGGTTTTGGATGCTAACCTGCAGAAATGTCTGTTTGCCCGTTTTTCCCCACTGGTTGAGGGTAGGATTCTCCCCATTGATTTGGTACAATGACAAACTTATAAAATGAATAGTTGTTTGTTGAAAGATAGAGATTCTATAAAGGCAATTCAAGGTTTGTGTTAATATTTGTAGTCACTATGAAATGAAAAGGACTCTAAGTACTCTTCATATAAAGAAGTGTATACATACACAAACTGCATAGAGCATACAGTTCTGATTTTTCAGAAGCCCCTTTCTTGGCAAAACCCTCATCCACTAGTGGTCTATTCAGAGCACAGGTGTTGTTGTTTTTGTTTTGTTTTTTTCCTTTTTGGGCTCTGAGCTCTTGGCTGTTTTCTCCTTTATTACTAATTTCACAACAGGGCAGTTGTTACCAGAAATCTAGAGTAAATATATAAATTACTACTTTTAAAAGGACCCTCATACTCAAGATATATTTGACCTTAAAAGTACATAGAACAATTATAACATTATCTTGATTTAGGGTATTTTAGGCTTTCTCACTGACTCAAGTCTTTATTTTATCCTAATTAAATACAATAAATGTACATATATAGAGTAGACATAATCTAGTCCATTTTAGAATAGAACCCCAACTCTTAATATATCTAACTATTGAAAGAATCAAAATAATTTGGAGCTACTTTTCTTGGTTGGGTTTCTGATAATAACCTTCATATTTATGAGTTCTCTACTTTGGAAAAGTAGCCTACAAAAGCAATGTACATGCTCATTAAGCATTCTGTGCTTGGGATTCTAGTTATATACTCCTATAAGAATGCTTGCATACATGTTCATGTCTGTATGGGTTAATAAAAAAATGAGCTTGCTTATCTGGTTAGCAAAAGTCTCTTTTTTGTCATTCTTGTGACATTTCATCGATGCAAATATCAAAAGATAAAAGAACCCAGACTTTTGGTTGACTTTAAAAGTAATGGCTCTATAAATAATATGTTTAACATGACGTCATCTATGGCTATACTAGTAAAATAACAGTACACACCCAGACTGTATTTAACAAAAAGAGAGTTAAAAACAAAGCACATAGATTGTTTACAGTGGATAATCTGAAATAGGGGAGTGATTCACGTCCAATGAATCAGAACAATGTAGGCATCGAAGAAATTAACTTAGCAAGAAAAAAATTCTTTTTTGTTTCTATTACTTAAGTGAGCCAAGTGCAAAGGCAGAAAGTTTACGAGTATATGTGTATCTATCAGTGTTTATTTTTATATTTTGTGTTGTTGCTTGAATTATCTGAAAGCAACTTAAAGTGCACAGGAAGAGTCTGGAGGTTTGCATCATCAGTCTATGTAAGGGTAAAAATACTACTACTGCATCAAAACTACTTCAACGCCTCAGGGAGATGCTGTTTCCAGGATATGCTATGATTGATTTGAAATAACATGATGTGATAGATACCACTAAGAATCTTAAAAGATGATAGAGTGTTTTCTAAGCTTCATGAACGATGATAAAGGTGCCTTGTCAAGGATTGCTAAAAGACTACTCGCCAGAACTCCCTGAATCACCACTGAGAATGCATCTGTTTCTTGATTGTGTTTGAGTAGCTGCTTGGCAGTGTGAGGTGACACTATCTGGGTCCAAAGGAACCAAGTGACTATTGTGTGTGTATTGTGCTTGTTAGCCAGACATCATCCTGTCACCTGAAACAGAATAGTATTTAGAGCTGAGCAAGGTTTAATTTTATTTCCGTATGCCTATATTCCTTATATCTTTTTGTTACATTTGAAATGATTAATAGCTAGCAGCCATCCTTAGTGAAGGGAGCACAAAGACTACTGCAGAATATCATTATTGACTTGGAATGACAAAGATATATTTTCATTAAAACTGCCCATAAATATTTTAACAAAAAAAACAATGTCCTCTCCACCTGTGTACTCTCCGTATGTATTTTATGAAAGGCTCTTTCTCCTTTTACTATTCACTCAAGAGGTAATCCCCAGTCAAACCGCCTGACTCCGAGAGCCTATTTTTGCCTGGTTTCAGTTCTTCTGGTTCATTTTCTTTGCCAACTCCCATGGAAATGACACATGGGGCATTTGTTTTTGGAGACCCTTCCAAAATGATGTTTTGTTTCTTACTTGTAGTCCCAGATGACTGTCTACCCCTTCTCTGAAATGATAGTTCAGACAATAGGAACATAGTCATTTTTATTATGGAGTGAATATATTAAGCCCATACACATGGAGGCTCATCTTTTTTTAGTGTGTGCACCCGGAGTCACTTTCCTTGTGCTAACACCCAGGATCTCTCATGCAGTAGAATTAATGCTTACAATTGTTGGTCAAAATCCAAGCCCCTAAAGCAGTGGTCTCAACCTTCCTAATGCCGCGACCCTTTAATACAGTTCCTCATGTTGTGGTGACCCCCAATTTCATTGTTACAAATTGAACATAATTAAAGCATAGTGATTAATCACAAAAACAATATGTAATTATATATGTGTTTTCCGGTGGCGACCCCTGTGAAAGGGTCGTTCGACCCCCAAAGGGGTCGTGGCCCACAGGTTGAGAACCGCTGCCCTAAAGGAAAAAAGATGGAGACCTGGCATTCAAGAAGGAATGAAATTTAACCCTTACTGAGTTAATGACTTACCTGCTTCAGCCAGGCTAGGGCCTTCTAACTGTGTGTGGTTAGGGGCATCAGCATCACCTGAGAGCTTGTTAGAAACACACAAGCTTAGGCCATGCCCAGATCTACTGATGAAAAACCTCATCTTAATGAGATCCTAAGGAGTCTCCTGTGCACATCAGAATGAGAAAAGTGTTGGCATAAAGCATTTAAAAATACTTTCTCATTTAATCCTCACAGCACTTTCACAGGGTTGGCATTATTATTTTCGTTCTACAAATGAGAACTATCAGGTCTAGGGAGAATAAAAAATTTACTCCATCCCAGAGGCTAACTGATTTCTTTTCTGTATACCACCGTCCCCATCTGTATGACATTATCCCAGTAACAATAGTACTGGCCATGTCGAAGTACAGGCCTTTAATAACCTCTGGATAATTTGACAGCTGGGTCGCTCCGACTTGCTGTGACCAAAAAAAAAAAAAAAAAAAGAAAAGAAAAGAAATTGTCAATTACTCTCCCTGCCAGGATTAGTAATAAAGAAAATAGTTTCATTATTTTTAGTCACACCTCTGTTTTGAACCCAATGGTATTAACTTCTTTAATTTGCAATTTAAAAAATTCACTTAGATTTCTATTTGAACAACTTCTAGCTGCTATCTTCACAAGTCAAATTCAGCCTCTGACATTGAAATTTTGCTATGGTAGTAGATGTTCCAAAAAGGTGCCACTGAATCCAAAAGCAATTCTAAAAGTGGAGTTGTAAAAGAAAATTTTACTTTAGTAGTATGTTGGAATAAGTGTATTTTGACTCCTATGATGTAAATATTCATTTTCATGCTCATCTGACAGTTTTATTTTTAGAAATCTTTAAAAAATACAAAATTTTTAAAAAGTGTCTTTTTACTTTTTGATCACAACTCACACATTCCCAAGAAAAAGGACCAGACATAAAACAGTAGAGAGTAATGTTTTTTTCAACAAGTCTTTGAGGGAAATAGAACAAGCGCCACTACCTGACACAAAGTTTAACAAGGCGCTCAAGATCAGCAAAGGGCAACCAGTCAGAATGTTCCAGCTAAAGGAAATGAATCACCACATTGGGCCTGGCCTGAAAGCCTCTTGACGTAGAACGTTGAAATGTGTAAGAGAATGAGTTTGCCAAACTCTTTAAGTCATGAGACTGGTCACCCAGGGAGAAAACTGTGTAAACCTGCAATGTATCAAATTTCAATAGCAAAATATTTTGACTGACATCAACAGACTTAAAACTATATAAAAACTATAGAGGCAACCGTCAGGATTCCTGAAAACAAAATAAATTTCACTGTCTCTAAATTTTCAGAGTAGACAGGAATCAATTGGAATTCAATTAAAGAATTTCACTTTGTGATGATAAACCAAATTACTGATGATATCCAGAGATCAGTGGTACACAGCTCTGGCTGATGGACATTACAATCTCCTGGGAAGCAATGACTGGGCACTAGCCCCCCAGTTCTGATGTGATTCATTGAGGTGTAGCCGCTGATTTTCTAATCTCCCCAAGTGATTCTAATGTACAACCATAATTGAGAGCTCCTACCCTAGATGATGCTGAAATGAGTGATAGACTAGTGAAGGAAGATACAAGTTGTTGAAAGAAAATATTAAGGATTGAACATATTTCAGGTAATAGCTATTGTATCTTTGGAAGTAAGACTAATAAGACCTAGAATGTAAGCATGGTGTATAGAGAGCTCTTCTTTTCCTACTACTCTGATGTACTGACCATTTTTAATTAGGAATTGAAGATAGTGAGGAAGCAATTATTTTATATTTAGTTTTTTCTATTACAAAGATGCTGCAGTGGACGGACACCTTTGTGTATACATATTGGAGTCCTGGAGACAATATCTGTGTGATAAATTCCTAGAGGTAGGATTATTTGATCAAAATATTTATACATTTTAAATGTTAATATTTCTTTATTGTCAACTGCCCATCAATGAGGTTCTGGTAATATATATCCAAGTAACATCAATTTCAACCTGTGTCTAATTATAAAGGTGGAATTGACTATATAACAGAGACAGGAAGTAACCAAGAATATATGACTTTAAGAAGGAAGAAGGTTTGAAGAGAAAGTAATAGTTTTGAAAAAATAGAGAAAGGAAAGAAATGAGGTTATGTAAGTGTGATTGTTGGGCAGTGCTTAAGGTTGCTTTGAGCCTGTCATAAATTGTCAAATTTTCTTTCAAGTAGAAGTTGGCTGTTTTCTGTAGGCATGGAACAGGAGTTAGATTCAACTATCTTTTTTCAACATTATATTTGGGACCTTCCATTATATTCTCCCATAGCTTAATAAAGGAAAACTATTGTTATAGTAATGATTATATTGCTAAGCATATTGAATAGAAAAAAACATGTGCACAGGAGACATATAAAAATATTGTAGCATTCTTTGTAACAGTGAAATTTGGAAACAAAAATGTCATTGATGTTCATTAGTAGCAGATAAATGGATTGTGGTAAATATATGGTAGACTATTATGCACATGCATATATACATTTACAAAATTGCTGTCTTCCTATATAATAATTTTGACTTGTATTAATGTAACATTACTCATCATAAGCATTTTCACACCATAACATAATTATAAATGTTGTTTTGATGGTACTTAGTATTTCATTTTATTTATTATCATCCTTTACTTTAAGCCTCCAGAGTGGAAAAAGATTACAACAATCACCTGAGTATATCCCAAAATTTAATAAATTTTAATATTTTTCTGTCTTTGCTCAGATTTTTTAAAAATATTTTATTTTCTACAGAAAGTAGGGGAGAAGGATAGAGAGTTAGAAACATCAATGAAAGAGAAACATCGATCAGCTGCCTCCTGCACACCCCACACTGGGAATGTGCCTGCAACCAAGGTACATGCCCTTGACCAGAATCAAACCTGGGAACCTTTCAGTCCACAGGCCGACGCTCTATCCACTGAGCCAAACTAGTCAGGGCAGATCTTTTTATTTTTAATAAAACATTGCAGATACAGTTGAATCTCCTCCATTAGACCCTTCTTTAAATTCCCTTCTTGACCCATTTTCCTCTATCGTCTTTCAAAGATACCGTAATACTGGATTTGGTATTTATAATCACACATTTTTTTCCATAATTTTGCTGTATGTGTACAAGTTGTGCACATTTAAACACTATGTAAATGCTATTTTAACATATATATGTTAATATATATATACATATATATATATATGCAATCTAGTTTGCTGAGTTTTTATCAGAAGTTGATTTTTTATTTTGTCAAATATTCTTTTCATATGTTTCTGATTAAATGGATTATATATGTGTTTATTAACCTGGTAAAATATATTAACTGGTTTTTAATGTTAAAGCAACTTTGCATGCCTGCTACAAACTTCACTTGGACACTATGCCCTATCTTCTTTACATATTGCTGTATTTATTTGCTAAAATATTGTAAGAGTTTTTATATATATAAAAATGTTGGTGAGAGGTGTTAGTCTATAATTTTATTTTCTTGTAAGTTTGACCTTGTTTTGGTAATAAGATAATACTGGCCTGCTAAATGAATTGGATATTGTTGCCTCTTCACTTTTCTGGAGTTAGTGTAGAATTGGTATTATACCTTCCTTAAATGTTTGGTAGAATTCACCAGCAAAGTCATCTGGCCCTGGAGTTTTCGTGGATGGATAGTTTTTAACTACAAACTCAAACACACACACACACACACACACTCCACACACACTTTTATACTATTCAGGCTATGCATGTATTCTTAAATGTGCTTTAATTATGTCAAGAAATTTGTTCATTTAATCTAAGTTGTCAATTTTATTGGCATAAATGTGTCAATACTATCCCATTAATAAGATTTTAATATCTGTTAAATCTGAAGTGATTTTACTTCTTTCATTTCTAATGTTGGTAATTTGTGTTTCATTCTTGTTTCTTGAGGTCAGTCTGGCTAGGTTTATCAATTTTATCGATCTTCTCCAAGAACCAGCTGTTGGTTTTATTGTTTCTCTATGACTTACTCTTTATTTTATTGTCTGTTACTCTGATCTTTATTATCCCCTTTCTTCTGCTTTGGGTTTAATTTGAAGGAGGTCATGGAGAGGATATGATCACCTGTGGACCTGCAAGCCCTATTTGGAGGCTCCTCTGCTCCTCCCCTCCTCACCTACTCACCTACTCTTGTAATGTATGTTCTGCCCACTGTTGCCACTGGAGGAGCATTTACAGGGATGCTGCCTTGAGCCAGCAGTGTGTTGTTAAGACCATCTGGATGGATTACGTAACCCAACCCAGATAAGGCCTCTATATAAACTTCTAAGATTGTGCCTGGCAGGCATGGAGATCTCCTTCTCTTGGGAACACCCAACATAAGCCTCATACGTAAATTTACTTGATTATTAAATCTGCCACCTACCAATCCAGAGTGGTCTGCCTCTTTCTTCCATCTCTCAGTGTCCTCTGTGTAGGGGACCAGTTTGCAAACCAACACTTGCTCTTCTTTTTCTAGTTCCAGATTTGAGACCTTTTTAATGTTCTAATATAGATATATTGAATTATAACTTTCTAATTATTGATTTATTACCATCTTACACATTTTTGTTATACTGTGTGTTCATTTTTAATTAGTTCAAAATAATTTCTAATTACCTTTTTGATTTTTTTCTTTGACCTATGGGCTACTTGGCAATGTGTTGTTTTGCTTCAATACATTTGGGACGTTTCCAGATTTCTTTCTTTTATTGGTCACCAATTTAATTTTATTGTGGTCAGTAAACAATTTTTTTGTTTCATCCATATTGAAGTATTGAAACTTGTATTATGATCCAGATATGGCCTATCTTGGTAAACTAACTAACTTTCTTTCTTTCTTTCTTTCTTTCTTTCTTTCTTTCTTTCTTTCTTTCTTTCTTTCTTTCTTTCTTCAATTCTTACTCAAGGATATTTTTCCATTAATTTTTTGAGAGAGTGGAAGAGAGAGAGAAAGACAGAAAAAAAATAATCGATGTGAGAGAAACACATCAATTGGTTGCCTCCTGCAGGAGCCCCAACCAGGGCCCGGGCCAGAAGGAGCCTGCAACCAAAGTACGTGCCCTTGACCGGAATCAAACCCAGGACCCTTCTGTCAGCAGGCCGACACTCTATCCACTAAGCCAAACCGGCTAGGGTAGTAAATTTTCTATATGCACTTAAAAATGTATGTCATGCTGCAGTAGAATGGAGTATTTCATAAATGTCAGGTTAAGTTGGTAGATAGTGTTGTTCAAGTCCACATCTTTACTAATTTTCTGTGTACTTGTTTTATCAATTACTGAAAGTGGGGTATTGCAATTTCTGAGTATAATTGTGGAATTTTCAGTTTCTCTTTGAAGTTCTAGGTTTTTGCTGCATGTATTTTGAAGTTCTATGTTTCTTGTTGAATGTATTTTAAGATTTGTATGTCCTCTTGATAAATTGACACCTGTATCATTATGAAATGACCTTCTATTTCTTAATATTCTTTACTCTGAAGTCTACTTTTTCTAATACTATTATAGCATGCCAGCTCTCATTTCATCTTAGTGTGGCATATCTTTTGCTAACCTTTCAATTTCCCCTTATTTTTGTTGTTGTATTTGAAATGCATTCCTTATACTATAAGGCTTATAGCATAGAGTTAGGACTTGCTTTTTTATTCTAATCTGGTGAATTTTTTCTTTTAATTGCATGTGCGTTTTAGAGGATGCTTTAGACTTTATATCTGCACTTTAAACTTACCATGTCAGCCATGAAGTAATATGCAACTCCACATACATTATCAGAAGTTTACCATAGTCCACTTCCATTCCCCTCCCCCATCCTTTGTGCTATTGTCATTCATTTTAATTCACTGTATGTTATAAATTTCATTATATATTGTTGTATTTGCTTTAAACCATCACTTATCTTTCTAAGATATTTAAAAATATATATTGTATTTATCGTTTTCAGTACTATTTTGAAAAAATTAGTATACAGGTGGCTGCGGTTGTATGTATCTTTATAACTTGATGCCTCCCCGATGAAAGACTAATTTAAAAAATTTTTAAAGTTTTTTTTTCTTTCCAGCAGCCAGTGTAGGTACCAAATAAATATTTCTTGACATCTCTAGAAGTCACATTATATATATATTTCAGAGAGAAAAGGAGAGAGAGAGAGAGAGAGAGAGAGAGAGAGAGAGAGAGAGAGAGAGAAATATCAAAGATAGAGAGAATCATTGATTGGCTGCCTCCCTCATGCCCCCCACTGGGGAGAGCCTGTAACCTGGGCATGTGTCCTGATCAGGAATTGAACCGTGACCTTATAGAGTTCATAGGTTGACACTCGGGCTAGAAGTCATATTTCTATAATGTGATTTGTAAAATGGAAACATGATCTGAATATTTAAAACTTTATCTAATAATTAATATTTTGTAATTTCTCTATTGTGAGGAGATTAATTTTCTGCTGTTCAGAGCTCTATTATATTTCATTTAAAATATCTGTAGCTTCACAGATTTACAAGTTTGGGCTTTTCATGGCAAAAATATCTCTGCTTTGTGTTTACCTGCTATGTTCTTTATAGTCCTGAGTTATGATCCTGGATATCTCTATCCTAACTCAGAAACAGTTTAGATGATGGCTGAGTTCTCATTGCTTCTCAAAAAGATATTTGACTCCTAGTTTTATTATTCTCTTAGGGCAGACAACAGAATCTATATAGGCAGTTCATGGGTGAGAGTGGAGTGCCCTGTTACATAGGAGCCTGGCCTCTGCAGCCAGAATGACTGGGTTTGAATCCTGACTTTTGCCACTTACCTGTGATTTGGGCAAGTTATTCAAGCTGTAAAATGAGTAGAATGCTACCCACCTTATGAAACTATTAAAAGACATAGAAGAGCTAATGCAGGAGTGAAAGAGTAAAGTGCAAAATACAGTGCCTCACACAGGTTAGAACTGAATAATTATTAATCATATGATACTTTGCTATATTCATCAGCCACATCTTTTTCTTTTCTTTTCTCTTCTTTTCTTTTCTTTTCTCTTCTCTTCTCTTCTCTTCTTTTCTTTTCTTTGGTTATTGCTTTGTTTATAGTAATTCAGCAGAAGTCTAGATTTTTGTTTGTAATAAAGAACACCATCATTTGATTAACATATTTGATGACATGTAAAATGCATTTGAAACCTATCTGGCATCTATTGGGTACACATTAATAACATTTCCCAACGTCCTTTCCTTCTTTTCTTTTCTCCATGATCATTTGACATGTGTATACTTGAGAACTTAAATGGGTACAAGTTGGTCACTAAATAGATGATTTGTGCCATATAATATGACAGGCATTTCAGTATTTTGAAATCCTTTAATAGTTAATTGCCTTCTTACCTTCATTTGAACTTTCTAGTATTCTGTAACTTCTGTATTCTAGGATCTACCTAGGGAATATATAATGCCATAGAGACATATGCTGATACTAAAATTTAATGTCATTGCAAGATTCTAATAGAGATAAAATGATAAAGTTATGATCCACTAAATCTTCTATGCAAGGAAGGTCAAAGAGTAGAGTGTCTCTGCATTGCTCAGAGGGCTGGTGGTATCTGTACAGTTTAGTTCTGGCCCAGATTAAGTTTATATGAGGAGAGTATAAAAGCTTTGAACTAAATATCTATTGTGTTTATAAAAAGGAACTAATCTTTCCTTTCTTTTCATCCACTATGTGATCTTGAAACATTATCTGTTAATGAGTCAAAACCTCTTTCAATTAATCCTATGGAATGTCAGGTATAGAACTACCAAAATTAAATATGAAGAATTAAAATCAAACATTTAAAATGGAATTACTTGGTAACAAAAAGGAAACTCATCTTTTCTCTTAAAAAATCAGGAAATTAATAGTCAACTCAGGAACCCTGAGATTTTGGTTTTCTACCCTTTTTTATCAGTAAAAGTGAAGTGTTCCTTTATCCTGGAGTTAGGTTTATTAGATACTGTGACAATGGCTAAAAAAGCCAGTAATATAGCTACCTAGAAATCTGGTTTTACTTGGGTGAGTCATTTTATCTAGTCATGTCCATGAGCAGTGGATTATTCTGGACTGTGAATTTTTATGAGAAAAGAAATGTACACAGCTAACATTTTCTCAACAATCCCATCCGTAGAGAATGGATAAGATTTAGATTACTAATTCGTTGTTTCCAAAGTAGTGATGACTTAGATGCTAGATAGCAATTATGAATTGAATCACTTTGTCTTAGCTTTTCTTCAGTGTGTGGGTGCTTGGTGTCAGTGGTCAACAATGCCTTGGTTCTGTCAATAATTATGGTCATTTCGTGTAGGCCTTAAAATTGAAAATGTGTAACCTTGGGTAAACTTCAAAAATGATCACCCCAAACATTGCTTGTCTTTCTTACTCAGTATCATGGCTTCTGAATTCAAGCCACAAAGGACGATAAAATAAACTGACTTGTGAATGACAATTCTCACCTCTATAGTTTTGCTAGTGTTTGCACCAGGGACATAATTGTGCAAGTGAAATCATACAGTTGATCAAAAGATATGTTTGTCTAAATAATTTGTTGCAACAGAGATCTTTATTTTACAATGCATGCTGCCCATTCCCTGATTTAGTCTGATTAGAATAGTTGCAAACAAACTGTAATTTAACATCTAACAATCAGATACCTTGCCAGAGGGAAATATCGAGACTCTATTTTTTCTTGCTTGTTAGAGATACACAGATTTTTCATTTGTACCTTCTATTTTTTTGTATTCACTATAGTTTTTTTCCTCAATGTAAGAGATCTTTTGCATTAGACACTTGGGTTGTCTTGCCATATTATCATTTTTCACTCCTGGCAAGCTATATCAAAGCCTCCCATGTCTTTCAGAATGTAAGTCATATTGTTGTACACATAAGACCAGGATAGTTCGAATTACTTCAAATAATAAGGAAAGTTCTTTTTAGGCAAGCATGCGTGGAGATCAGTCCATTATTTTCCAAATTCAATTAACTTCTAAAAGAATGATGAAAAAGCAATGTGTGGTGCGTAACTGAGCGCTGTGGTGATACAGTTTACCTCTCATCACTCTGTTCACCTCTATACCTGCAAAGGAAGAATGGCTTGTTTCCTCTGAATGCAGCACATAACAATAGATTATTTTAGGGCCAATGCCAAGGTCACGAACTACTTGCTTTATGAGTTGATTTCATTAAATGAATGATGAAACTTAACACTGCTTTTAGTTTGGGTTTCCAGAGATGTGATTGAGGTTAGAGCACTGGCTCTCAGATTATTGTCCCCTGGCCAGCAGCATTAACATCACTTGGGAACTTGTTAGAAATGCAAATTCTCAGGCCCCTCCCAAGAATTATTGAACAGGAACTCTGGGTGTGACACTCAGCAAACAAATCCTCCATGTGATTTTGGTGCACCCTACCTTTTCAGAATCGCTCCTTTGGGTATGATGCTGCCTCAATCCAAACCGTTAAGATGTAAAAGAGTAATTGGTGCCATATGGGATATTAGTCTGAACTTTTATGTACAGAGACAGTCAAGAAGAGGTTTTGTTCTTCAAAAACTTCTCTGTGTCAGAAAGATATGTAACATTATTCGTATATGTCAGCAATTTTTTATCTTTTTCATCTCATGGCTCATATAAACTAATGACTAAAATTCTGTGGCACACCAAAAAATATGTTATAATTTTAAATGTTGTAATGTTTGCTTATCTGAGAAAAAATAGGTGTAATTTTGATTCATTCACACCAGATGGCTATTGTTGTGTTGGCTGTTGTCATTTTTAAAAAAATATTTTTATTGATTTTAGAGAGGAAGGGAGAGGTAGGGAGAGATAGAAAAATCAATGATGAGAGAGAATCATTGATTGGCTGCCTCCTGCACACCCCCTACTGGGGATCGGCCCGCAACTCAGGCATGTACCCTTGAGTGGAATCGAACCTAGGACCCTTCATTCCTCAGGCCAACGCTCTATCCTCTGAGCCAAACCAGCTAGGGCTGTTGTCATTTTTTGGTTTGACAATCTAAGGGAAAAGAGGTCAGTGCCCCTGACTAAATAGGTATTGCACGTTTTAAAATTTTTGTGGTACACCAGTTAAAAATCACTGGTATGTCAATGTAGCTTTAAACAATAAGTGACAGAACACTCTTTTGGGGAATAAGAGAGTTTTTAAATACTTACTGGGGTTTAGAGCAATGCACTGTTAAGATAATAAGTCACGCCCTGGCCCTTGTGGTTCAGTTGGTTGAAGTGTCCTCTCGTAAATCTCAAGGTCTCTGGTTTGACTTGTGGTGAGGGCATGTACCCAGGTTGTGAGTTCCATCTCTGGTAGGGGTGTGTAAGGGGTGTGTATGGGAGGCAACCATCCATGTCTCTCTCTCTCTCTCTCTCTCTCTCTCTCTCTCTCTCTCTCTCCCCCTCCCTTCCCTTCCTTCCTCTCTCTCTAAAATCAATGAAAACATTTAAAAAAGAAAATAAGTCAGAGTTTTTACTGGTATTTTACAAATGTATATGTAACATTTTAAGTGTTTTATAAAATATATATAATGTTTTATTGTGGCAAGAAATAATTCTTTATACAGAATAGGTGATTGATTGAATCAGAGTTAGTTTTCTTTTCTGGCCTTAACCCAATCCACCCCGTCAGATGATAAGAAATCTATAAAGCTCAGATTGCTTTATAATCTGTCTATCACATAGGATTCAATAGCCCACGCTGTATTATTTGCTTTGCTTGCTTTAGCTTTACCTATAAAATGATATTTCTGGATTTTATATGATTGAAAAGAAATGTGATAAAACCCAAGGCTTAGGCTGATTATGTAAATATTGATTGGAGGCTTTGGCCGAGGAGTCTCCTGACTGTTTTCATTTGAAGTACACACAAGAATCCGGTGATGATCACACTTGCTAATGAGTAAGTGACAAACTGAAGAAGTGTCTTCAGAAATCTAAGAGTAAGTTAATTAAAGGTCGAATCTAGAGGAAGTCACTGTAGCTGTCAAGATTTATTTCCTCCAGCTTGCAGCTGAGAAACAGCAGGAATAAAGGAGAATATATTCAGAAACATGCATAAGAAAAGAATGCAGTTTCTCAGATTTTCAAACAATGACCCATCTGCTTCCAACACATTGACTGTTAACAAGCAATTCCCAGTCCATTACTTTAGCAAATATGTGCCGGGTGCCTGCGAAGCAGTGGGCACTGTGGAACTGTCAGCACATCAGCACAGATGAGAATAGATGACTGCACTGACCATCATCTAGGTAGCAGTGCTTTCCTGTAAGTCAGGGACTGTTTTTATTGTTAAGATTAGGAAATATTAGAAGGCTGAGGGAAAATGTGCTTAGAATTACATTTACCACAAACATCATACTCTTTTCTTCTAAGGCAAAAGAGGCAATGTTCCTTCATTTAAAAAAATAGTAAAAAATTTCATTGGCATCCTCGGTTGCCATGGTGACAAAATGACAAATGGCCTCTATGTGCTTTCACGATGTATCAGTAATAAGCTAAGCATTTGGGAGCAAATTCATTCTCTTCAGACATGTCTTTTGAGCAGAAATACTGTATGTTTTTATTAACTCATGAAGGAGGTGCTATTCATGCACTTCTTAATGTAACAATTATTAAATAAGTTGGGTGTTTTTTTTTAAAGAAATGAAGCAAGAGGAAATAAAGCAAAGATTCGATTTAGTCGCATTTTCTCTATTTCTGCTCTATTAAATTTTCCTTTACAAAAGTGGTCCAGAAGATATAAAGAAATACATAAACCATAATTTGAACAATAAGATTTATTGGACTTTTCTAAACACCACTCAAGAAAGTCCCAACCAAATTTAGAAAGACAATAAAAGGAGAGCTTCAACTTTAGCTGTTGATGCATCGTCTGTATTTCCTCTTTTGTCCTCTCTAGCTTCCACCCTATTCCTAATGCTGGGTGATTATTTGTTATTACTGTTGAGTCTTACTTCAGTCACTCCCCTATTCATAATCTTTTGAATTGGGAAAGTAACTATACTTATTTCAGCATAAAACTGAGGTCAGTACCTGCTTCATGAAATTCAGCTGAACAATTTCTGCAGTCTAGATATTAATTACTTTTACCTACATATTAACCATTGTGAGTACTTCATTACATTTTAGATTATTTGCCTGATTTTCAGAATCATATTTCTTTCCAAAGGAATGATCATAGATCACCAATTGCTTTCTTCTTTAGCCAATTGCCTTTTCTTTCTGGTGCCAATTGAATTACCACAAACTAATATTTTTCTTGGACACATAAATCTAAAATTAGCTGTTTGACTTTTGTTGTTGAAGGTCTTGTGTCTTTCTCTAAAATTAATTGACCCACTAATCAGGTTTTGTGAGCACTTTCATACTTTTTAAATGATTTCGCAAATGGAAAAACCTAGCCTTGCAACCTAGTCCATAGGCTTTCCTGGTCTTACCAGTAAGTATCCGTCTAACAAAACACAAAGGACCCTCATAAATATAAACCAGGTGTCCCACATATTAGTATGTATTTCAAGGGAATACATTTATATCTCAACATATATTTCTTTACACCCAGACCATAAAAGGGGTACTCTGTGTCTTTTATCATAATTTTTTTCTTTTTAAGAAGTGTTAGCCTAAATGGAAATGAATTCATTTAAAACTTTGATTATAATAGATTTTAAAGTTATTGTATTATTGAACTATGACCTCCTACTGAAGAAGTTGAGTATTAGAAAACCATTGGCATTGTGACACAGAAGGAAGAAGACATACAAAAGGATTACCACGCATTAGTAGAATCAGACTCACATTAGATAATCTGAATTTGTAGGTTACATGTCAGTGAAAGTTTATGGTTTTCTGTAGCAACTGCAGTCTATGAATGAAATAGCTAATAAACGTGGAGGCTTATTAAGAGTCTGGAAATGGTGAAGGTGAACTAATAGAAAGAAGAGATTCTAGGTTGTTCTCGGACCCTTAGTTGTTTAGAGAGGCAAATGAAGCCAAATTTGGGGAATATCAGGAGAGTTTAAGTGACTGGAGGTTTTAATTAGAAAGAAGAACAACATGAGAAAAGAGGATGGAAGATGGATATTAAAGCTAATAATTGCAGCATTTGAAATTATAGTGTAGAAGTTCTTCAAGCAATAATGAAATAGGTTAAATAGGCAGTCAACATCAAGCAGGTCAACAGTCAGAGGTGGTACTATTGCAGCCACTGGGAGTCCATCTCCAAGGCAAGACCTCAGTCACGTTGCCTCGAGGTACAAGGTAAAGATGGAAACCACCCAGTGAGCCCCAGTACTGATGGTCCTCCCAGAAAGAGAACAACCACAAATGTGTCCCCTAGAATTTAGCACCAGTGGTAACTCCAGTCAAGTCAGCAGCCCTGGAAACTGCCCTCAAGTACGTGGTCGGTCCTGTGCTCACATTGTGCTGGGAACGCGTTACCACATTGCAAGAAGTTAATTAATCAGAGCATGCAGCTTCTGAAATATGCAGATAAATTAGGCAGGAAAATTGAAACTTTGCTATGTGATTTTTCTTAATGACTAGAGTGTGTTCTAAATAGAGAGAAAAACAAATTGATTGCCCAAAACCACGATAAGCACTTTTAATTCACAAGGGTTAAGCACATCAAAGTCAGGATATTGAAAGTGAAGGTTCTCATAGAAACATTAATTTGACAACATTATGCACACTCAGTGTGGGAGGTTTATATTTAATAGAATAAAAACAGTAGGAAATGTTGCAAAATGTGACTCAGTTAAACAAATTAAAAAACAAATTCAGGGAAAGTCATTAAACATGATTATGGAAAAAAGAAAACACCTTCAAATCTTTAAAAACCAGTTTTCAATGGAAATTATTAATGTTTACCATGAATCAATTTTCCTTAGCACATTGCATATTCTGACATTAGTCAATGCCTCTCATTTGCAGTTCAGATTTGATTCTAACAGAGCAAGAGGAGAACTTACTGGCTATTTTCATGGTTTAGTTGATAGAGATTTCAGAAAGTGGAACTAAAAATTAGGGTTTGAAATGCTTTTTGTTTAGTATATAGAGAATATGGCAGAGATTTTAGTAAAATACTACCAATGTACTATTACCTTGCTTATGTATTTGCCTTCAGCATACTATTCTCAGGTATGTGTTATGCAAATTCCAGTCTGACCATGCAAAATGTCTTCTGTAGGTGGCATAGAAAAAGAAAAGAAGCTTAGGGAATGTTTAAGGAAGGACGTGTGCCAGGAAACAAACCCACAGCCTTTACTATGTCTGCATTTTGGTTCCTGCCTCTTGAACTGGACAGCAGGTCTGGAAGCCTGTGTTCTCCAGTGCAGCTGCCCTGAGCCACAGGCTGTCCATCCTGTCAGGCTGGCCACATATGCTCCATTCACTTTATAGGTGACACAGGGGTGTTGGACCCATGCAGTAACCTCAGGGAGCATGTCACCTCTCAATTCAGTCAGAATTAAAGGCAATAATGAAGGAAGGAAGGAAGGAAGGAAGGAAGGAAGGAAGGAAGGAAGGAAGGAAGGAAGGAAATGGGGAAGAAAGGGAGGGAGGAAGGAAGGGAGGAAGGAAGGAAATGGAAGGAAATGGGGAAGAAAGGGAGGGAGGAAGGAAGGGAGGAAGGAAGGAAATTGTGTTATGAGCATTAAAACACTAACCCAATTCTAATTATGACTCAATTCTAATTATTATTTAATTTTAAGTAACAATGATTTTGTGATTCTTTAGATCACATATAAGTTTTTTTGGTGTAAAATTAACAAGAGAAAGTGGTCCCATTTCCTAAAATTGACATTTTGCTAACATTTCTGTTTTCTATTGTATTTTATGCCATAGCAAAGCAGTTTACAGAACAATGGAGGTCCATTCATAGAAATGAGATATGTAAATTCCAGAACTAGCAGGCTCTTGGCCCAGCATTCAAACCACCTCTTCAAAAAAGCCACAATGGTCTGCATTTTTTTCACTGAAAAATCCTTGCAGCCACATTTCAAGGCAATGGACTCTTTATACATGTGATGAAGAAAATGCTTTGTATATTTACTTTAATCTTTAACCCCTGATCTTTTCTGTTTTCAAACAAACAGAAGGACAAATGCAAACTGTGAACTAGCAGGATGTACAAACAAGTCTTATTGAATATTCAGAAGTATGCTGGGATTTCTAAAGTTCAACAATACACCACTTAAAGTCTTTCATTTTTAATTTTCCTTATTCAGGCACTACAAGGCCACATAAGGAGGGTGAGGTCCCCGGAGTGGACTATATCTTCATCACTGTTGAAGATTTTATGGAATTAGAGAAAAGTGGTGCTCTCCTAGAAAGTGGGACTTACGAAGGTAAGCACAACTCTACTGCTATATCTATTCCTTGTTGCATCAGTTTTTCCTCTCAACTTCATTAAAATATCAGGTTACCAATGTGCTACTGTTTGGGGATTGAAAGCTTTAATAAGGTCATTTTAGAAATCTATTTCCTAAAGGAAGGCTAAAATACATCTGAATTAATTCTACTTTTAAAATGCCAAGAGAAATGTATATATCCACTGAAGTATCTGTGTGATTTCCTCCTGAGGCTACGCTGTGATCTTGCAGACAAATTATCTTCATATCTAGGTAGCAACTAAAATAGCACAGGGCTTGGGTTCGAGTCCTGTCATGATCTCTCCAGTTTTCTCCAGTTACTTCACTTAACTGGTCTTCACTTCCCTCCCATGCAGCATGATGGAGGGGGAAGTAATCCTGTGGATCCACTCAAAGCTCTAGTACAATCGCAGGTCCCCTTGTGCAGCTGAGTCAGACATGAACAACAGATGACATTGAAACCTTGAATGTGGAAAGTAGGTTTCCATGGAAAGAGCACTGTAACATGAGCCATGATCTGCCTTATTATTTACCCACTATAGGTATTATGTAACTCAGTTAGTATCTCTGTCCCTCAGTAGTCTTAGATGTAAAAGGGGAATGATAGAATTGAAACATCAAATAAATAACACATAACAGATTTATACATTTAAATAACACCTACATGCATGTAGTTTATGTCTAATGAAATTATGTGTCTGTGTATGCCTAACGAGATTTTAAAATAATAAAACAAAAAAAACAGTGGAAAATAATACTTTCATTCCATCTTTACAGTTCTTATATGTGTAAATTATACTTATATGTATTATTAAGTCTAAAGCTGAATCTAGTTTACTGAACTGCAATTAATAGTGAGTGATATTATAAACAAAACTCATAACGTGTACACTGCTGCTTAGCCCATAAAATATCTGAGGTTTACCATCAGCAAATAAGCTGGGTTTGTGAATAGTTAGGATCTCCACTACCTCCTTCATTTATCTGCAGATATCCAGTAGACTATAATTGTTTAAGAACTCAATATTTTTAAGTTGCTAAATGTATTAAAAACTCTTTTTTATTTTTAATTCACACTCCTCAGACAGTTTAGGCTGAGACATTTAGTTGTTTATTGCCAAATTACATGATATAGGCAAAAATACCAATGGAGAGAAAATGGTTTTATACACGAGTCTTGTTTCTTCTTCAGATTGTCAAAAATAAACGATAGTGGAGGCTGATTGAAAATATTTTAGATAAAGAAGTTGTGTTAATCATATAAGCCTGCCTTAAATTATGTCTGAAAAATAATGGTCTAACTTATAGAAAATCATTATATGAAGAAGTCAGTAATAAGCAATAAGTTTTATAGTGTATTTTCCTATGGGGTTTGCAACATTATTTAGTGGCATTCATTAGGCTGCATATTTGCAAAAATAATGTATTACATTTAATTACTTTAGCTAGAGATAATACTTACATAGCAAAGAACCCATGTCTTAACAAACAGAAGCATGCCAAGAGTAGAATGATTAACAATATGACCTTTTCTCTGGTTTTAAAAATAAAAACTGTATCAACTGTATAAAAGGTGAAACTATTAAACCAAATATTCATTTTAAATTCATTCTAATATTCTCATGATGAATTAGATGTCATGAAGTTTAATATCAATATATTTAAATATATAGTCTAGCTTAAATTTTAGGTTCCAGTTGAATTTTCGGAGAAATATCCTGAAACCACACAAACATAACCAATTTATGAGCCCCAGTGTGGGTTGTCCTAAATCTTCTTCAGAGTTCTTTTCAGCATTGACAGTACTTTGCTCAGTTTGGTGCCAGTTTGAATTACCCCAGCATGCATAGAGCTGATCATTGAGTAATAAGGCTGAGTTACATACATGCCTTTGGGGAATCAATGTCATTATTTACACATTATGTACTTGGATAAATAAAAAGCTCTTTTCTCAGGTCACATAACTATCTGGATGGACACCTAGGGTGCGTTCTCCAATCTCAGAATCTCCACATCTTCCTACAGTTATAGTTGAGAAACTAGTGGAATTGACATTCTAATAAAAATTACTGCCATTCCTTCTGAACTGATCCTGAGCTCTAGATTCAGGGCTAACCCTTAATGTATTATTTGTCAAGGAAAACTAGGGAATACCTTATCTAATTTGGTGCTCCCGGACTGTAAAGAATAACAATCATGTGCTACACAACTAAACAAATACCCTAGAACTTTTATATTTGTCACCCCTTCGTGACATCAATCTCTCATAAGATTTCTGCGATAAAATCCCAGTTGTTCTATATTATATGTTCTTCCTTCTTCAGTGGTAGGGCTGTTGCTCCCTTCTCTCCTAGTACTGGAATATTCTCATGCCTTCTTAGTACTCTTTAAAGCCCTCAAAAGACAAGAAAATTAATCTTTAATATCTGTGAATCCACCAAAAAAAAAATCAAGAAGGTATTGAATTACTCTAAGCATCAAAGTAACAGACTTGTGAACCATGTGGGGCCCTTAAGACTGATTCCAACCCACAAACCAAAACAGCAAAGCTGCTAATGCTGCAATTGGAGGTAGGGAGAAATCCCCTGCTTCTTTTTGCCTATAATGCTTGCCAACTTGGAGTATTTCTTTTTGGGAACTTGGCACCCATTCATTTTTCATTAGCAAAGATAAAGAAAGACCTGTATAAAAAGTCTGGTTAAGTTGCTCATAACTGAGAAAACCATTCTTATGATTTTTCTGTGCTTCAGCTCACCATTCAGTTTCAGAACAGAAAACACTCATCAGAAAAGTAGTTATGAAGAAGAATATATTCTTTTAAGCATTTTTCATATGTATACATTTTGTCTCATTGTCAGTAATTCTAATTTTAATCTTGGCGAATAGATGTAGCTAAAATGACATTTGTTTTTTGATTAGAAATCAGATGGACTGTCCTGAATGACAGTTACCCCTTGTAGAAATTGACTAGTCCTCGCTTCAAAGGAGCAATTCCGTCGCTTACCAGAGGCTGCAGGGAAGACCTTAATGTGCTTGCGTTACCATCTACAGTTATGCCCCATGGCCCTAGGCAGAACTTGAGCAGATTCTTAGAGCCTTTTTCTGCACCACCAACCCCTGACCCAGGCAGAACACTTCATTTCAGCTTGCTATGAAACAGCTGCTGAATGGCCTTGCATGTAAATGGCCCAGAGGCCTTGGCTCTGAAGGACCATCAGGTATTGGTAAAGAGACGCTTTTCCATACCTTGGATGATCACTTTTTCACCTTTTTATATTCAGTCAAGTTTAAAAGTAAGTTAATAGAACAAGGCCCAGTGGCAAGCCTGTCATAACCCCAGGTAACATGCACATTATGAACCTTCATGCCAGGACTGAAGTTGTAAACACATGTGAAACACAGATCACAGAAGTTCTTTGGATGAATGAGATCATTCCTTTGGGATTAAGGTCACATGCAGGTATAAGTGAGACACCAAGAGGTAGCATTAAATGAGTAGGTCTGGTTACCTAAACGTTAAGTACTCTACCTGGAAGTATGCCTGTCTTTAGGAACTGTTCAAAGTTCTGAATTTCCCAGGGTTTAATCAGTGAGTTCTGCCTGACATTTCTTCCAATTATTTGGAATGCTGATTCATGGTTTCACTGAGCACTCGTACCAGTTGTCTGCCTCAACCTGTGTCCTCAATATTGTCATTAACTAACCTCAGGTCCCATGAGTGTGTCTGGACTCTCGTTTCTTTTAATTCATATACTAAGATCATCCACAATCATGTTTCAGAGTAGTGCTTCTGTAGTTTTTCTATCTACTAAGGAAGTTACTAACCCTAAAATGAAATGTTTCCTTTAAATGGATATAAGCTCACTTGTAACCCTGCCCCAACTTTTAAGAGAACCAAATCAAGACCAGCAAGTTATTTTGGCATCTGACAGAAGATAGTGAAAATATGGCACTCACCTTCATCTTAATTGCTGTGGCTTCTCCTACTCTAATATCTATGGACTCCAGCCTACTGCAAGCAGCTTACCTTAGTGACTTAAACAATTTTATAACAACGACTGTAAAATTCAAGTTTTTTTCACATCTGTACATAAAAGTGTGCTGTTCTGAGATAGCACATACATTTTTATAAAAATTTAACTATCAAGTACAAATAATTTTCTCAAAAAACAAGCCAGACACCCTTATGATGAGAGAAGAGATATAACAAATTTTACAAAAATTTATTTTATTTTAATAACTAAATTTAATATCTGCTTTTTTTCAACATGAACTTGACACGTTTATTATTGAAGTTTTGAATCTATTCCCAACTAAGCATTGAGTGATAAAGAGATATTCAATCCGAAGAGAAATCATTATTGGTACTATAAACATCCTTGAGAAAAACCATTCTTCTATCAGTCCAAGTTTCTACCCACTGAAATGTAAATAATACTACCTGAAGAGCAGATCAATGCTTTCACTGATGTTAAAGTTGTTGTCATTGCAGGAAGCCAAAATGAAATCACATTTCCTTTTTTGCCTTTTCCTTATACCCTATTAGAAGAGAACATTTTTACTATGTAAGTAATGACCTCCATAACAACAGTAGACTATTGGAGTTTATAGTTAAAAGGGTCCAGCTGTTACTTTATACCAAGATTGAAACTTTTTCTTGTTTTGTTTGTTTGATACTTGCTTCCTTTTCTTTCTTTTGGCAACATTCTTACTGTGGAAGATTCTAAGCCATGCATTTGAATGTTCATTTTTAGGAACACTAAACATTTTCACATAAAGCTCACTTAATGTTTATTTTACCAGTAGAGGAACAACATTTAGTGGAGTTTTACACCCCTTTGAGGTCTTATAATGCCATTTCTGGTAAGTGATTCAATTTGTGTTCAGAACCACTGACAGAGAGTATATGGTTTTTGCATGCTGCTTTGCTCCTGTGAAAGGCACTAGGACTGGAGGTGTTATTGTACATGAAAATGTAACAATTCTCTTTTGACTTGGGACTTTTGTCAGCCCAGCTGTTTTCAAGATATGTAATGCAAATACCTTTTTCTAAGGTGTTTTTTTTGATTTCCTGAAAGAGACTAGAGGGAAAATGAATCAATCAATTAACTAACTTAATATCATAAATTATAACAAATACAAAATCAAGGAAAATGAAATAACATTTTTTGCTATTACCTGAAGTATAACATCAACCAATTTACTATTAGTTCTATATGTTTTTGTTCAGTTGCAGCTGAAAAGAACAAAAACAACTTTTTTGGAGTATATCATTAAAATAAAACCAATATTAATGAGCATAAGACTCACTTCTTTGACTTTTCACAACCCATAATAAAATTAGGTAAAGCCTGGGGTTTCAAAACTGTGATATCCGGTGTTTAATTAATTTCCCTCAAGCTCATGTCTTTAGTTATATTGATTTTCTAATTCCTGTCCACATTACTATACATTTTTATCTAAAAAAAATGACACTTCAACTGAAAAATAAATCATGGCTCTTACTTAGTGGGAAGAGAAATGGATGATTTTAAAACTTGTATGTCTATCCACTGTTTCAACAAGCAGAACCTATTCTCCTTTGCTGATTGGATGAATATTTTCAAGCCCTCTGAGTTGCTTTTCTGAGTGGACAAAAAATAAATCACAATATTGATAGTAAATATTTAATAATTTTTGTGTGTATTGTGCAATTGTGTATCTCAATATATATTGAGATACATTCATGAGATCTTACAATTCAGTGACTTTCAGAGACAGTAAAATTACTGATTGCATAGGTGGCACACAAGAGAGCCTTCATCTAATTGATTACAACTATCTTCTGTTGAGAGTCCATGTTTTTCTGAAATGACATCAACATAGTAATGACCAATGGCTCATGACATTAGTCCTGGATTAGACATATAGGTCTTCCTAAGGAGAAGTGTTATTTATCCCAGTCATTCCTCATGGTGCCCTTCCTATAAAAGCTTTTTCAGAGACTTGTTCTACACATCAATGATTTGAAAACTATAACCTAACATCCTGTTCTACAAAAGTCATGTTGGTATCTAAATTTCAAATCTGTAAAATAAAACTGTCTAAGGCATTTTTTTCTTATATCTTCTAGCCTCCTGATCTGAGGGTCAGAGGAATCTAGAATCTGATTGACCATGGATCTGTTATATTTCTCAGAGAGAATAGAAATCATCAAAAATAGAAACAGCAGTGTCTAATTCTTATTGCTAAGTACTTTATTTCAGAACATAGATATCCATCTCCAACAACATTGCAATAGGTATAGATGGTTTTATGAATTATTTTTATAAACTGTAACTTTCATTCAGACTATACTCAAAAACAATATCTGAAACTTTGAGGCCTCCATTTATCATGCTGCAAAGTAGACAGATAAACAATGCTTTTACTAAAAAATTATAAAGTAACAGTTCTCAAAATACCTTGCTGCCCTGTGATTAAAAGCAACATGGTTGGAAGATTTTCACCATATAAGAACTCTTCTTCATTAAAGGCTTGGAAATTCTGTCAATTATGAAAAATCATTTATAACATTAGATTAAAATGTAGTACACTGAAGTAGTCCCTCCTGATATAATAGGCAGCTATCTTAGCTCAATTATAGGCTATATATATATGTAACAACCAGTTAAAATTAGACCAAGTGGTCAACATACCTTGTCTATATGGGACTATTTTCATGAAAGTTAATGGTTAAAGACACTACAAAAACACAAATTGATATTAGTTATTAGTTGTAACAAAATGGAAGTTTGACTTGCACTGTCTTCAGCCTATTTATATTAGCTATGCTGTCCTCCTTCCAGATCCTAGAGCAGAATAAGCACATCCCTGCCCACCTAGGATCTTAAATTTCTCATTTCATTTTCCTGGACTACTTGTCTTCCAAATACCCACATCTTTCTTTTTCTCACTTTGAGATATTCATCTAAGAGTCTTTAGGAAACTCTTAGCTGACAACTTATCCAAAATTATACCTGCTGATGTTCTCCATTCCTTTCCACTAATTTATCTTTATTTTAGTTACTATAACTGAAAATACATTCTATGTCCATTTGTTTGTTCAGTTATTGTCAATATCCACCCACTCAAATGTAAACTTCAAGAGGTCAGATAATTTGCTTGGATCACTGCTAACCCTTGAGCTTAGAGTTGTCTCTGGTAACTAAGAAGCACTCAATGAATATGAGTTGACTGAATGAATGAACGTATATGTTCCTTTCTCAAAACCTTATTCCCTGCATAGAAGTTCAGCCTGGCCTGTGACTACTGGACACATCCACTTCCTAATTTGAAATGCTGTATTGTAGGTCAATGGTTTGAAGCTGCAGCATCAATTTGGCCTCAGAATCTTTTCCTAGATCAACCTTGTTTCACAATTGTAATAATTTTGTTCTTGAATTAATTTTCTTTTATTCCCATTGCTTTAAAAAAAATTTTCAAATGTTAATTCTCTTGATTAATCTCATGAGTCCCTATTCTAAATTTATATACTTGTTTCTCTCAGTATCCCACAAGCTATAAACACTTTCTCCAGAATATAGTGTTTATCTGGCTATGGCCATTCTTCATCTACTCTAGTAATTCATGGTGTGTCAACTTATTCAAACTCAGTACCTAGTAGATTTGGTCAACAAACCTATCTATCCCACTAACCTCCCTCCCCACCCAACTCTTATTGATTGTACCATCTAAATACTTATTGGACTAATGATAATTACCTTTTCCTATAACCCCAAAGAATGTCTCGATTTCTCTAACTCTAGTACAGAAAGTCAGTGGAGAGCTGAAAACACAAGTAATAAGGCCAAACCTATGGAGAGATTGAAAAGCTCCTGGGATTTTTGCAAAGTACATATTCTTAAAACAAAGGAATTAATATGTGTGTTCTGTCACTAAAGAAATGTCAAGGCATTGTAATTAATGTGAACGTGTGCTACTTGGAATTTATTAGGTATTTTACTAATATTTTCTGGTTGGCTTTCAATAAACTATAAGGGAACATGAATTTATTATTCTTGTATTTTTAGGAAAATTAATGGAAATGAAATTGAAATAACATTTTATTTAAGTATTAGTTATACACTGCTAATAAGATTTCTACTCCCACCTCACCTTTCTTTTTTTCTCTCTTTTCCATTAGGGTGGCTTTAAATTTTCTTATAATATGTAAAAGTTTGATTCCTTTCACTAGGTAGTAAATGGCTAACATAATAAATCAGAAAAACTCATTCTGCTTATTGACTCTTAAATTTGTACTTAAAATTTTCCAATGAATTTTCTTTCTTTTTCTCCCCCACCTCCTTGCCATGTCTGAAAATACTATAGCAAGGAGCCTGCATTTGGCAAGAGAACCTTGCTTTTTGGCCCTGTGACCTCTCATGGGTGGTGCTGTTTCCCAAAGGCATCTGTTCCCTGTGGGCCAGGTCCCAATTACAACATGGTTTCTCCAGGTCAGGTCCCTGGGGATCATTTCCATCAGGATGGGATACTTCCGCTTCCTTCTCCGCTCTCTGGGGGTGAGAGTAAATTGTTTCCATAAAACTCCCAAAGGAAAATCTTCTGATGCAGCTCTCCGGTGTCCCTGGAGACGAAACAAGTTATTATACTTGAAGTGAAGTGTAACCCATTGCAGCAAAGGCAGTTCCTATTCATTCCTACTTTCAAAGATGTCCGGAATACTCATTTCAAATATTTGCAGATTTGGAATTTACAAGTTCCAGCATTTGCAGTTTTGGTAACTTTAACTACTCACTCCTCCCTATTCCTCTAGAATTTAATGAATCTTCTATATGGTAAGATGTAGCTACAAATTAGAGGAGGATGTGTGCAGTGGTTTATGTGAGGGAAGGTGGGTGAGAACGGGAACTCCTGGCGGCTGGCACTCTGACAGCCTGGCAGTGATTGAGGACAGGGAAAGTGCAGAAAGTGTACAGAAGAAAGTTAAAGACACAGTCACGCAAGGGTATTCGTTATGGGGGAAGCACTCACCAGTCTCCCAGGGGACAGTAGAGCATTGCAATCCAGCACAGCTATTGATTTTCCTAATAATGACCCTGAGCTATCAAGATATGGTTAAATTATATGTAGAAAGGTAAGATTTCAGACACATTTCCTTTAAAAGGTGATTCAATTTTAAAAGTTTAAACTTCTTAGGGGGAAAGGCTAGAATAGTCACCTAAATAGAATACCACTAGTATTAACTTGGTATCGTAGTTGTAATAATTTTGTTTTTGAAAATGCCAAGCAAATGAGATGCATCTCTTGGTATACGATATTTTAACTACCTTCTGTATAGAAGCAATTTATAATATGTATTCAGATTCAAATTAATGCTTGATTAAATTTCCTCAACAATTAATTTGTAAGTGCATTCTGTAAATGCAAACAGACCTGATGTTCTTATATGACCAAAACATTCTAAGCATATATAAATACACTTAAGAAAAATGACTAGGTAGTTTCCAATTATAATAAAGTTGTAAACTACATATTCTTTGGCCCCAATGTTTATCATTTTTAGTCAGAAATGCTGTACTTTGTATATTTGCAAAGCAACTAATGAATGTGCTAAATTTATTTTTTTTAAATTTCTATATTGATTAAGGTATTACATATGTGTCCTTATCCCCACATTACCCTCCATCTCCCCCTCCCCCCCACACACACACTCATGCCCTCACCCCCCTGTTGTCTGTGTCCATTGGTTAGGCCTATGCTTGCATATAAGTCCTTTGGTTTATCTCTCCCCTTTCCCCCCACCATCCCCCACCTCCCCTCTGAGGTTTGACAGTCTAATGGATGCTTCTCTGTCTCTGGATCTGTTTTGTTCATCAGTTTATGTTGTTCATTATATTCCATAAATGAGTGAGATCATGTAATATTTATCTTTCTCTGACTGGCTTATTTCACTTAGCATAATGCTCTCCAGTTCCATCCATGCTGTTGCAAATGGTAAGAACTTTTTGTACAGCAGCGTAGTATTCCATTGTGTAGATGTACCACAGTTTTTTAATCCATTCATCTGCTGATGGGCATTTAGGCTGTTTCCAAATCTTAGCTATGGTGAATTGTGCTGCTATGAACATAGGGGTGCATATATCCTTTCTGATTGGTGTTTCTAGTTTCTTGGGATATATTCCTATAAGTGGGATCACTAGGTCAAATGGAAGTTCCATTTTTAGTTTTTTGAGGAAAATCCATACTATTCTACACACATTTAAAATGGATCTATAATACTATTGGTGTATTACCAAAATATTAAAAGTAATGTATTAATAAAATTCACACTTTCAAGTTTAATCCATTCTTTTAATCTAAACATAATAGCATGTTGATTTTTTTCTTCATTGTTTGAGAGATTCACCTCTTCCCCAGGGATCTTAAGGATTGATAGTTGCAGGCCACTTTCTCAAAGCTGGTTTTATAATTGAGGAGGAAATAATACTTCATCATCTTGGTTTATTTTCTTCAAAAGTCTACGTTAATAAAGTGTTACATATACTCATCAAAGGCAAAACATATTCATTAGAAATTAAAGATATGTTACATTGGGAATCTTTCTTGCTCCATTATCACATTTTCCCTTCATGCTCATGGTCCTGATTTTGCTCTAACCATTTTAGTAGTCTTCTTGTTTTTTGTGTGTAGCTCCTATCCTATGTTCCTTCTCTCACAATTTATATTTCCTTTTTACTTATCTTTTTACTAAAAGCTCACCGACATTATTTGCTTTCTTTATTCTTGCTTTGTTTATCCTTCGCTTTCTCCTGAAAATTGAGACTTCTGTGTGGATTCTTTACCACAGTCCTATATTATATCATAAAAATCTTCAGCTGTAAAGATATGCTACATTTTATACTTTAATTGGTTTTATTTCTTGGTTCTAGCTCTTACATTTAAATACATTTTTTACTTGTATGTTTCCAGAGCAGAAATTTAAATGACTTATCTGTCCTGTATAAGAGGCAACACTATCTTAGAAAAGGGCATGCCCATAGTGTTTTGTTCAAGCAAACGCTGTGCAGTTTGGCAGGGTACACTCTCAAAGCCTGTAATTTATTCTGATTTGCCACATTTTCCATGTTATTTAACAAGCCCAATGGTATATTGACTCCACCCTCTTGGCAAATGGGTCCTATGTACTTAATATTTGCCTGCATAGAACTAATAATTTCAATTGATGTTTTATCTAATTTTTGTCTTTAGCATTTATTAAATTATATCATATCTCTCTAGCTAATTTTAATATTTTATTTTTTGTTATTATTCTTTTAATCTTCAAATTCTCATAATTTTATTTAAACAGGTCTTCTTAGTAGTATTTAGGAAGCTTTTAGGGGGAATAAATGTGTTTGTCCCTGAGTATGTGAAGATATTGAGCTAAAAGGAATAAATGTACTTTATTTTCATTTATTCTTTTTTCTTATTTTATTCTTTAATTTAAAATTTTATTTTTAAACCATCCCTTGTTAATACTCTCAGTATCACCTCAGATAATCACATCCCTTGTATCTGTGTTGCTTATTATTTTCTATTCTTGAGTATCTTTACAATTATCATTGATTTAATTCTATTGCATACAATTTGAGGCCACACTTGTTTCTTGGTCAACTCCTACAAATTCTTATTACAGATTTGGACTCCAATATATTATTTAATAAAATTGTTTCTATTCCTTCAATGTGGGTTTGCATTCACTCTAAACGTCTTTTATTTTCATGTTTTAATTTTGCATAACTCTACTATTAATAAATAAAATGCATCTCCATGGCACCTACTTTTCAGAAACAATAATGAGTTTTAGAGATCATAGGAGAGTAGAAATACATTCCCAAGACTGCTGCCTCCAAATAACAAAATATTGATCAAGATCTTGACTAAGTAAAAACATACATTCAATATGAGCATAAAAATATTGAGACAGCAGGTTGAGAAGTTGGAGTTTGGGTTACAAATGGAAGCTGCTGTGGGGAGGGTATGGTCAGATTTCTAGAGAGAGAATGGACTATGATAGGCCTTGCCAAAGCAGAGTGGAGTCAAGTCTTAAAACAGTCATTTGCAACCTTAATAGTCCACTTTCAAGTACAAGAATTGTTGGCAGAGTGCTTAAAGAAATTAAATAGAATTACAATTCTACAATGTTCAGAGCTGGATAATTGTCTGATGGAGTTGTTTGCATCCCAGGCTGTGCCTGTGTGCTGTAGAAAGTTTTGATCTCTGATTTCAACTAAACCATGCCACCATTCCCATCAAATTTTCTGACAGACAATACTGGAACAGAATGTATCCTCATTTGCAGCAGAAAAATAAGTTCTAGAAATGTATTAAAGTATAAAAGATCAATGAAATAAAGAACTGGTTCTTTGAAAAGATAAACAAGATTGATGAACCTTTACCAGACTCTATAAGAAACAGAGAAGACCCAAATAAGTAAAATGAGAAATGAAAGAGGATAAGCAATATCTGACATAACAGAAATACAAAGGATTGTGAGTAAATACTATGAACAACTATACGCTAACAAGTTGAACAACCTGGGTGAAATGGACAAATTCCTAGAAACATACCATCTTCCAAAATTTAATCAGGAAGAATCAGCAAACCTGAATAGACCAATAGCAAATAATAAAATTGAAGCAATAATCAAAAAATTCCCAGCAAACAAAAGTCTTGGACCAGATGCCTTCAGAGGCAAATTTTACCAAACATTCAAAGAACTAACATGTATTCTTCTCAGACTATTAAAAAAACTTCAAGAGCAGGGAAGACTTCCAAATTCTCTCTATGAAGCCAGCATTATCCTAATTCCAAACCCAGACAAAAACACTACAAAGAAAGAATATTGATAGACCGATATCCCTGATGAACATAGATGCTAAAATCCTCAACAAAATATTAACAAATCTGATCCAGCAATTCATTAAGAAGATCATACACCACGTCTGAGTGGGATTTATTCTGGGATGCAAAGTTGGTGCAATATTAGCAAATCAAAAAAATGTGATAATGTTACATAAACAAATGAAAGATAAAAATCACATGATCATATCAATAGATGCATAAAAAGCATTTGTGTATACATCTTTCCAACTGAAGTTTAAGGCCTTTGATTTAGGGGGAATTTATTTATATTTATAGCCCTCGAATCCACAGTTGCTGGCACATGGTAATCAATAAATAGTTATTGAAAGAACAAAAGGTTAATCTTCAAAATATATAAAGAACTAATAACTCAAAAGAAGAAAAAATCTAATAACCCAATTTTAAAATGGGTTATGGGCATAAAGAGTACACTTTCTCCAAAGAAAACATAAAAATAGTCAAAAGGTATATGAGAAAATGCTAAATGCAACTAATCATCGTGGATTTGTTTGGTTACTATTGAGATGGAATACCTAATGTAGTTTTCATACAAAGGAAGTTTCATACAAAGGAAGAACTCTGTTGAGTACCTCTGCTTTTGACAACTACCAGCACTGCCAGCCTGGGAAGCCAAACCCTACCATGGGTCACTGCCACTGGACACTAGAGAACATTCTCAGCTTTCTGTGCTTTTGTAGGTCAATCACTCCAGATTCAAAATCTTCACTGACTGTTATTGACTAAAAGTACTTCTCAGACCATACCCTAGCTGTCAGGGTTCAGGGTGATACTTTTTTCACATCTCTGCAATGGGAGATGAGATCTTTTTTCTCAATATGCTCACACGATGGTGGCTTTCTCAAACAGAGAGAAAGGGTTAAAATGCTGAGCAGACAAATGACAAAGGTCCTTGGAAAAGCCATGTTAAAAAAGCAATGACATTTGGGTTATTATCCTATATAATAAAAGCCTAATATGCTAAGTGTCCAGTCATCCATTCAACCAATCAAAGAGTAATATGCTAATGATATCCTAAGGCTGCTCAACCACTCACTATGATGTGCACTGACCACCAAGGGGCAGGCAGTCGACTGGTCGACCAGTCCATATGATGTGCACTGACCACCAGGTGGCAGATTCTCCAACTGGTAGGTTAGCTTGCTGCTGGGGTCCTGCCGATCAGAACTGAGCAAGATGGGCCGGACATGCCCTGGAGCCCTCCCATGGTCCCTCCCTGGCTGGCCAACCTCCTGGGTCCCTCCTCAGCCCTGATCATGCACCGGTGGGGTCCCTCAGCTTGGCGTGCTTCCTCTTGCAATCCGGGACCCCTCAGGGGATGTCGGAGAGCCGGTTTTGGCCTGATCCCACAGGCCAGGCCAAGGGACCCCACTGGTACATGAATTCGTGCACCAGGCCTCTAGTTGTTAATATAATTTCTTAGTATCCAGGGGCTTGTGGGAAGGGAGTAAAACGTTTTGTGTTTTTTTTAACTTTTATTGAATTTATTGTGATATCATTGGTTAATAAAATTATATAAGTTTCAGGTGTACAATTCTATAATGCATCATCTATATCAGTGGTTCCCAAACTTATTTGGCCTACTGCCCCCTTTCCAGAAAAACTATTACTCAGCGCCCCCTGGAAATTAATTTTTTTTAAATTTTAATAACAATTAAACAGAAAGATATATGTATTAATGTTTCTACCTTTCTCGTAAAATATAGTAAAGAAAGGTGTAAATGAGAAACATTGAAGTTTGAAATTATGAAACTATTTATTGAACTCAGAATAGAAAGGTAATACAAAAAAAGTTAAAACAAATGCATGCACCTGTGGCCATCACCGCCCCCCTGGATCGCTGCAGCGCCCACCAGGGGGCGGTAGCGCCCACTTTCGGAATCACTGATCTATATATTGTATTGTGTGTTCACTACCCAAAGTCATCTCCTTCCATCACCATTTATTTCCCCCTTTAACCTCTTCTGCCTCTCCCCCAACCCCTTTCCCTCTGGCAATCACCATACTGTTGTCTGTGTCTATGAGTTTTGGAGGCGCTTTTTTTTTTCTTAATCCCTTCACCTTTTTCACCCAGCCCTCCCAACCCTCCTCCCCTCCAACAGCTGTCAGTCTGTTCTCTGTATCTGTTTCTATGTAATTTATTTATTTGTGGAATCTAATGAATAAAATAAAGACTAAAATTTTAAAATTAGAAATGATAAAATCTTTTCACATATGTGAAAAAAACAAAGAAAGCAAAATTGTAAAGGAAATTATGGAAGGGTTATGTTAAGCAGAATACAAGAGCATGTAAACTGCGAGACAAGGGGAAATTTTAAAGAACAATCATTTTAATTATATTTTAAAGCTTGATTGATGCCGTAAAATCTAAACACTATAAACCTAGATTATTTGTCAAAATTAGGCTATCACATGCAAAAATAAATTGAATGTAAAAGAGAAATCAGAGGTAAACCAGAGTAACATTTTAGAGAATGTTTGTACAAATTGCATTTTATTTTAAATATATTTTTATTGATTTTAGAGAGAGAAGGAGGGAGAGGGAGAGAGAGAAACCTGAATGCATCTACATGGATTGGCTGCCACCTGCACACCTCCTGCTGGGGGCTCATGCCTGCAATCCAGGCATGTGGCCTGACTGGGAATCGAACCAGTGACCGCTTGTTGCATGGGTCAATGCTCAAGCATTGAGCCACACTGGCCGGGACAAAATGTATTTTAGAAAGCATTTCAAAACTAGCACACAATGAAAAACATTTAAGAGCTATTAGTGCCAATTATGTATATAAAATTATCTCTCACTTTCTCCATGCCCATTACTGTTTCTCCTCTCTTCTTATATCCTTTGACCATTCTTACTCACTTTGCTTACATTTATTGCTCACAAAATTGCTTAGTATTAATTTTTTTCCCCCAGTCTACAGGTACACCAACTGACTGGCCTATTCTTAAATCTGTATCCCCAACTCAGACCTGGTTCATGGGACTGGTCCTATATATAGCCTCCATCTGTATTATTCTTCAAAAAGACAGAAACTAAAATTCTTCTAAATTGAACACATCATCTCATCAAAATGTCTCTCCCTCTTGTGGTTCCAATACTAGTAAATATCATAGCTACTAACATGATTGCCCAGGTCAGAAACCTAGCAGTCATCCTTGATTCCTCACAATATTCAAGCAATCATCAGGTACTTCCATGTCTAATTCCTCTGCTTCCTGCACACCCACACTGGGGATCGAGCCTGGAACCTGGGCATGTGCTCTGACTGGAAATGGAACCATGACCTCCTGGTTCATAGGTCGACACTCAACCACTGATCCACGCTGGCCAGGCTAATTCTAAACAAATATCTCCTTAATGTGTCCTCTTTGGTCTATTCCCAATGCCCCTGCCATTGTTCATAATTTCACGTCAGAGAATACTAGAAGAGTCCTGCCTGACTTTTCTCTCTTGGTGCTAGAGTAATCTAATACCCAAATTTCATAATGTTACTTCTCTGCTAAAAATAGCTCCCAGCAACTTCTGCAATAAATTCTTATGCCATAAAATGATACGGCCCTTCTTGTTCCTCACAGACTCATTCCTCTCCACCAACTCATTCTTCCCCAGTAAACACAAATTTCTTAATGTTGTCTGAAATGTTAGTCACCCATGCCAACATGCCTCTGTGATTGGATTTCCCTCTGTGCTCCTTCAAGGTCTGCTGCTGAAATTCAGTGCATCTCCAGACTTCAGCATGCCTTGTGCTCTGTGCCCACATATAGTCACCATAGTTATTCTAGAATTATAATATTTTGGTTGTCAGTCTTTTGTCTCCCTGCCATACTTTTAAATTTCTAGTATAGTTAATAGGATACAGTAAATGTTCATTGAATCTTTGCTGCATAGAATGGTTAGATTAAAGACTATTTCATTGTGTAATTTTATGTTAACCAGTGCTAGGTCCATGTAATCATTCTTTTTAAAGGATTATATTCCAGTGTTCACTATCTGAATGAATAAATATTTATCTATCCATATGCCTAATTAGAATGCTAAGAGCCACTCTTGACATCTTTCTCTCTCACCTCCACATCCATTCTATCACTAAGGCCAATCAATATTAACTTCTGAATATCATTTGAATCTTTCCAATTCTCTTTAATTTCACAATGACTATCAAGCTGGGCTAAGGTGCATTATTTCTTCCTGGATTGCTGCAATCAATCTCCTAAGTAGCCTATTTATATATATTCTGGACTCTTTCTACTCCAATTTTCACATGATTGTGAGTTATTTTTTTTCAAACTTCAAAGTCAGACCCACTTTTTATCACTGTCATCGTACTCCCCCATACACACACAGATAAAATTTTGTGGATCTAGGGAATAGCTTTGCTCTTGAGAATAAATAAAGAATTGTGTTTTTTCCTTACTGGGAGTATAGATACATGAACTGTGATGGGAACACATGGAGTACTATGCAACAGCTGGAAACAAGAGATTTACATGTGTTCTAAATAACATGAATGGATCTTAAGAAACATGGTTCTAAATAGAAAAAACAAACTTATAGATACAGATAACAAACTGATAGGTTGCCAGAGGGGAGGAAGGTGGGGGAATGGCAGACAAGGAGAAGTGGTTTAAGAAATACACACTTCCAGTTGTAAAATAAGTCACAGGGATGTAATGTGCAGCATAGGAAATAGTCAATAATATTGTAATAAGTATATACAGTGACAGATGGTTACTAGACCTATTGTGATTACTTTGTAAGGTATATAAATGTAGAATCATTTTGCTATACACTTGAAACTGACATCAACTCTACTTAAAAATATTTTTTTGAAAAAGAATAAGTGAAATAAATGTAAAGAGAAACTAGACAGATCTATAGCACAATACCATTTACAATTAATTTAAATGTGTTGATGCAAATAATTAATATCAGCAAGAATATATTCAAATCCAAATATATGTTTCTTTTACTGCCTGCTCCCATTTCCTATTTCATTTTTTCCCTTAGCGCTTAACATCTAATCAATTTATGTTTTACTTATTTGTGTCATTACTTCTCTGTCTTCCTCAGTATAAATATAAGTTCCATAAGAGATTTAAATCTATTTGGTTCACAGGTATTTTCCCAATTCCTAGAGTGGTGTATGGCACATAGAAGGTGCTCAATAAATATTAGTCCAGTGAATGAATTTTCATTAGGTACATTAGAATATTTGTCTATGATGTATGTGTGGGATAACGGGATTTAGTATGAGGATCAAAAGCAATCCATAAATTAAGCAATAAAAAAATAAAGCATAAGTGGGGAGACAAAAATCTTTGACATAATCTTCAAAGCTATTCAGGTTCTAGTTTATATCTGTCTCTGGGGCATCATCTCTGCCAGTGTTCTCCTTACCCATCACTGTATTTCCGCCATTAACCCTCAGTCTGCACCATGTTCTTTGACATCCCAGGTTCATCAGACCTATCCTACTCTTTGTCTAAATAGCTTCTCCGACCCAGACTTCCCTCTCCCCAATAATTCTCCTAGTTCAAGTCTTCTCATCCTTTAGACACCTGTTCAGGAACAGCTTCTTCAAGAAACCTACTCTAACTCCTCTAGTCTATAATGCTGCCATGGAATCCTGTAATCTTATTTCTTCTGAATATTTATGTAACTGAATACAGAATGTACTTATGCACTTGATTTTACGTTCTTTCATTAGTACCAATCTACCTCACCAGTCTATAAGCTCCACAAGGCAGGTGCTGTTTCTGGTTTTGATTATTATTACACTTCGGTGCCTAACACACTACCTGACACACAGTAGTTATTCCATAAACATTAACCACGTGAATGGATGAGGCTTTTCTTACACATTTTTTGTAGCCTTTTAAGAACTTCAAAATTTGCCAAGTCAAGAAAGCTTCACCCTTTGAATTTTTTAGTCCATTTCAAGGTCACTTTTCTTTCAAAATGGTCTTACTACAGGTCTCATTGTCCCATCAGAAATGGCACCAAGGTCACCAACCTAGAAAAGATTTCCTGTTATAGTCATCTAATGGAGCTTGAAGCTCATTTGTTAAAATTGAGAGGAACCTGTATTAGAGCATCTCTTGTCATTAGTTGTTCCTTTAAGAAGAGCTTTTAGGTTCATTATATACCAGAAAATTAATATTTCTTTTGCTGTTGAGCTAGCTGCTAGATCCTGTGCCTTGTTCAGCTTAAAATTTTGTGAAAGACTTAGTACTTTTCATTATCAGTTTTCTTGGCACTCTTCACTGTGTCTGCCACTTTAATTGGAAAAAATACAGGAGGTCTTTGATGACTGAAAGAATGAGTCCCCACACCTAGCAAGCAGTGCCTGGCATTGCTTATTAGGAAGGGATTGGGCTTTTCAAAGTCAGGAAGCTAAAGCTTTGATCAGATTGCTTTAAAAATCACCATTAATTTCCCCCATTATTGTAGTTCTTATTTAATCAATTAATGGCAACTCTTTTTCTAAAGCTGAAAGCAAAGAATAAATGAAATTTGATGAAGAAAAACTATGTGATAACATGAATTTCCCTTTTAAAATGATGATTTTAACCTATATGTAGCTTTATTTTTTTCTAATATATTTGATAGAAAAAGTTTATCTAAGTGATCGAAATAAGCATAAAAAACATTCTATGGGAAGATATTTTCCCCCATTTTGTGTAATAATCATACATGGCTCTTGGCTAATGTAGCCAATCTCATCTGTGTCACTTTGCCTGCACTTCCCATCCCTTTCCTTTTTTTGTTTAATTCTTGTGAAATGCCTTTCTTTTTTGGTAAAGCCCTTAAATAAAAGGACATAGTGTTTCCACTCAGTTTTGAGTGTGAAGACTAATTCAAGTGGTCACAAAGACTTGGCTTCAAAGTATCTTAGAGAAGAAATCTTCCAAAAGGAGAGAAAGGTATGAAGCTTTGGAGAATTACAATACATAGAGAAGAGGGAGTGAGAGAAGAAAACAGTTGTATTCTTCTGGAGTGTGGCTTAGAAAAGCTGAAGTGTAGCAGTTATCTTTCAAATCCTGCAGATGTTTGGGCAGTGGAACTGTCTATGGAGCTTTGAATTGTAAATTCTACTGATAGTTCCTCATGTTCACATCTAAGGAGATTCAATTAGGTAAGAATCTGGCTTGCCTGCCTCCTTATGCCAAGGAGGAGGTATGCTTTGTGCCCATTATATTGTACGTGCATGGGAACGAACCCAAATGATACATGGTCTGTCAAAGCTTCATATTTTCTGCTTGCATTATTTTTTTTTGGTTCCCCTAATGTAAATCCTTTAAAGTGTGTTACTATGTCTCATAGGTTACATTGCAAAGTGTAAAGATTTGGACTTCTTTGCTTTGGAAAAGAAAATTTGGGGAAAATAAATTTCTGGGTGGATATCATTGCCAAAACATTCAGCCATTCAAAATTTAAGAAGTTGAAATTACTTTAGCCTCCAAGAGCAATGCAGAATTTGGATACCTTTTAAAAATGCTCCTAAAGACTGAAAGAAAACAGGATTTTTATATCTCAAAGTAAACAACCAATATTTCCCAAGATGAGGTAGATCGGACTTCTAAGACCTTTTATATGAAATATGACATGCTGGTTCCCAGCAAGTGAATTTTCAGAAAGAATGCCAATGATATTCTTGTGGAAAAAAATAGAGAATGATTGCCATAAAACCCACATTTTCAAATCTTGGGACCATTGAGAGGAATGTTTAGCTTCTTGAAATGCATATTTGCTGTACACTAAAATATAAGAGGGATGAAATCAGAATTAAACTTGTATCTTTCTGTAAAGTAAAGCCAGAAAAATATTTTTTCCTTTAAAGTAATGTATGAACATATTTACAGAGTCAGGTAGCACGAAAAGGCCAATGTTTAATAACAAGAATGTTCTGTTACACCTGTCACCAACCCACATCCTTCTCCTTGGAGGCAAACACTTTCAAGTTCTTCATTAATTCAATCTGATACGTGACTACATATGTAAAACAATATCCTTGTACTGCTCTTTGTTGGTTTATAAATTTTAGAAGTTCCATTTTTATTCCTTATCTAGTATATTAATTTTTCAGCTTTATTTTTTATATACACACTCACATACATCCTCTTCCACTCATAGGTAATCATGAAATTCACCCAACATTTATTTTATTATGATTATGTAAATATTATTCACTCCTGAGACAAGTGATATACTATGATTATATATATATTTTTTCTAGTGAATTAATAGTTGCTTCTTTTTAACATTTGGCTAATTTTCTAATTATGCATTGCTAAATTGGCCAATGCACCAATAATTTTTTAAATGCTGGTGGATACTATTTTCAACACATACACATAGGATAATTTACTAGTATAAGTTCCTTTTTCACCCTCTTGCTTTATCTGTCACTCATTCTTTTGTATGGCATCCTGTTTTTATTTTATGACTAAACATCATTTTAAAACAAGCAGTTTTTGCTTCCCTAGTGTCTACTTTTCTGGTTGTTTTGGTCTCTGGATGTTGCAGATTTCTAGAGAGGTCAAGTGATTTTCGGCTGTGCATATTCCAGCATGAGGCTGTGGAAGGATATATTTTTTAAAAAAATCTTTATTGTTGAAAGTATTACATATGTCCCTATTTCCCCACTTTGACCCCTTCTAGGCCACCCCCAACCCTGTCCCAGGCCTTCAACACACTATTGGCTGTGTCCATGGGTTATGCATATATGCATACAAGTCCTTTGGTTGATCTCTTCCCACCCACCCACCCTGCCTTCCTTCTGAGATTTGACTGTCTGTTCCATGCTTCTATGTCTCTGGATCTATGTTGTTCATCCATTTGTTTTGTTCATTAGATTCTACATATGAGTGAGATCATGTTATACTTGTCTTCCCCTGACGGCTTATTTCACTTAGCGTGATACTCTCCAGGTCCCTCCATGCTGTCTCAGAGGATAAGATCTCCTTCTTTTTTACTGCTGCCTAGTGTCCCATGGTGTAAATGTACCACAGCTTTTTATCCACTCATCTACATGTATTTAGAGACCTTATTACCTCTCCATGTTAAGGAAGAAGGCTGTTGACTGGTGGGCTTCATTCAGGGGGACTGACCAATAGCTTGGCAGTCTTCAGGGGAGGAGTGGAGTATCTGATCTCTAGTTTTCTTTAGAAATTCAGATCTTTATCCCCTTCCCTTTTATGTTTTTGTTGTCACACATTATCCCTGTTCATACTGTATATTGGCTGTTATCTTACTCATAGTTTTGTGACCTTCTGTTCTTTGTTTCAGGTAGAATAGCCCCCTTGAGTATTTCCTGTAATGGAGGTCTTCTGGTGATAAAATCCCTCAGCTTCTGTATGTCTGGAAAAATCTTTATCCTTCCTATCTAAAGGATACCTGTAGATACTACCTTATAGACATATTATTCTTAGTTAGTAATTCATCTCTTTCAGTAGTTTGAAAATTTGGTTACACTCTCTTCTAGGTTGTAGCGTTTCTGCTGAGAAGTCCTATGATAATCTAATGGGTTTTCTTTTATAAGTTACTTTCTACTTTTTTCTGGCTGCCTTGGTAATTCTTTTTTCTGTCACTAATTTTTGACACAAGTTTTAATACAATGTACCTTGGAGAAGGCCTTTTTGGAATGCGGTACTTGAGTGTTCTATTTGCTTCTTGGATTTGAGAATGTAGCTCTTTTGATAGGTATGGGAAGTGTTCATCAACTGTTTGAATAGACTTTCCATTTCCTTCTCCCTCTCATCTTCTTCTGGTATGCCTATTATTGTTATATTGCTCTTTTTACTAGGTGTACCGGTTAATAATGCGGATTTTGTAATCAAAGAAAACATGATAATTTCAAGAGAAACATCAAAAGTGCTTTATTCAAAGTAATGTCCATTGCTAGATACACATTTCCCCCATCTTTCAGGTAATTTGTGGATACCGTCCCAATAGAACTTTTCTTGTTTTGAGGCAAACCATTTAGAGACCCAATTTTCCACTTCTTCGTACGTTTTGAAGTGCTGCTCAGAAAGTACGTGTGCCATCGATCAGAACAAGTGGTAATGTATAGGAGCAAGGTCTGGTGAATACAGTGGGTGGGTTAATACTTCCCAGGCAAGATCTTTTAATGTGTCTTTAACTGGTTTTGAAGTGTGTGATGGTGGGTCATCATGAAGCAAAATTACTTTGCCGTGTCTTCTGGCCCGTTCTGGTCATTTTCCGATCAAAGCGTGGTTCAAATTGACCTGGATGTTCTTTGTCTTTCACATCGAAATCATCACTTTTAAAGCATTTGAACCAGCATTCACAAGTATCTTGAGATGGAGCATGTTGCCATTAAGCTTCCCGAAGTATACGATAACTTTCATCAGCACTTTTCTTCAAAATAATGAATTAAAACTTCCTGCAAATGCTCTTTTTTGGGCACGAAATGCAACATTATTAAACGTAAAAATATCTATGATGTTAACACCTTCAGCAAATTTGACAAATGAAGTTTTGAAGCTTGTTGTCAATACAACAAAATAGCATACATATCAAATCACATATATATCAACATATGTGTAACTCCATCTATTGAAAAAAATCGCATTATTAACCAGTACATCTAGTAATGGAGTCAGTTCTCATAGAGCTCTTTCATATTTTTTTAATGCTCAAGTTTCTCTTCCCTCCGCATCTTTTCTAGGTTTTTATCTTTGATAACACTAAGTCTTTCCTCCATCTGGTCAGCTGTATTTCCTATGCTAGAGTTCATTCCTGATCTCTTTTATTGATTTCTTCATTTCCAGAATCTTCAATCTCTGGTACAGTACTCATTTGTTTTCTGAACTCTTTAAATTGCCTTTCTGTGTATCTTCTTGAGAGTTTTTAGAACTGCAATCTTGAATTCTCTATCATTCAACTCACATATTTTTATGTCTTTATGTGGTTGGGGTTTTTTTCTTTCCTGGAGAATTTTCATTTTATTCCTGAGCTACTTCATTATTCATGGTGTTTCCTCATTATTCTTGGTTATTCATGGTGTTTAATGTATTCCTTCTCTGTCTAGGCTTCTATGTATGAGTGGCACATCTCTAATAGATTGATAAGGAGTATTTATATTGTTTTCTAGTAGGTGGCACTGAATCACAAGTTTCTTTAGCTCTCTTGCATTTCTCTGGCTTTTCAGATATCCATGAGGTGGTGGAAAATGGCCTGTGCTCCCTGGGAAAGTAGATGCCTCCCCTGTGATTTGGTTGCTCACCCTATCCCAGAGGACCAACCCTGTAGGGGTACAAGGTGGGCGATGTGGCTCCATATCCATGAAATCCCAGTGCTGTCCTCTGCAGCCGGATTTAGCCACAATGAGTAGTGGTGAGGTTAATCGGGGGAGCTCAGCCACCTCTTTTGTTGCCTTGCCCTCCAGGCAATAGTGACTAGTGGACTGTCAGAATTATTCCCCTGTGCTTCCATTTGAACCTGGAATTGGTCACAGTGTGCATCTATAACTCAGGGCAAAAGTGATCCTGTAGTACCAGTTATTGGGTTTGCCAATAATGTGCTCTGCAACCCAACACAAATGGAGAAGAGTTTTGTGAAGTTAAGGGCAACCAGGTTCCATGGCTTGTTCCTCTGTCTGGAGTGCTGATTGCCATACTGTCTGTGCTTTATCCCTGCCCGGGTCACTGGGCTCTCAGCCTCAACTCATATTACTCACTCCTGCAGGAATGCCCACCAAATCTATCTGCTCCTCTTCTCTGTAGGGAGCACCAGCCACAACCTGATTCTTCCACTCTCCAGGCTGAATCCCCCTTGAGCTCCCAACTGCAGGGCTGCATTCATGGTTCATCTCAGCTTTTCTTCCTTCTCACCCCTCTGGTTCACTCCTATTTTGTCCATCTTTAGATGTTTCAGCACACATATCTCCTAGATATGTTTCTGCACTGAGCAGGGAATTCTTTGTTGAATTATAGCTGTTCAAATTGTTGAAACTTCAAGGGGAGAGACCAAGGGGATCTCTCATACCACCATTCCTCTGATGTCACTTCCAAGAGCTTTAATGGCTTTTTATACAGATGTTGAAATAATTTTGATGAAGGTAAAAAATAAAAAGTGGGGGCGGGATCAGGCCTAAACTGGCAGTTGGACATCCTCTGAGGGGTCCCACTTTGCGAGAGGGCACAAGCTGGGCTGAGGGACCGCCCCCCCCCCCTGTTCCCCCAACCCCAGTGCATGGATTTCATGCACCGGGCCTCTAGTGTTTTATATAAACCTCAAGATGAATAGTCATATGGAAGTCTATATTCCCAAGGTTTAGTTTTTATTTGAATAGATTTGAGTGGTAATCAAGTATAAGTTCATATCCTAGAAGTGCATACAACACTAATATTTCAGTATTTTAACTGTTACATATAAAGTTTATTATATTCATTTAATTATTCCAAATCTACAATTTCTGCCCAGAGCTCTTCTAAACTCCAGACCTATGAATCCGGTATATTCCTGAAATCTCCACTTGAATACCCCATAAGCATTATAAGAATTCAACTCACTGTGTTTGAAACTAGCTTACTGCTTTCTTCCAAACCTCTACTGGGGTGCTTACCTTCCCTGTGAATGGTACCTAGTTTCCCAAGCTAGAAATGTCTTTATCAACTTTGATTTTACTTCTTCTTTACTACAAATGATTAAATACTATATCCTGGCCCACTTCTACTTCCTAAGTTATTCCTCTAACATGTCTACTTTTCCAATCTCACTTTCCAGTATCTGGCCTAATTTAGTTTATCAGAATCTTTATCAAAATCAAAAGCAACACGTGCTAACTGGTTTCCCTGTTTCCAGACTTGCCAATTTGTAAATATCTAGTGATATTTCTCTAGGACTAATCCAATTTTTTGCTTCCTTGCTTAAAAATCCCTTAGGGTTCCTCCTTGCCTTCCAGATAAAGTTCGAACTCCTTGATAAAGGGTATTTTGCCTGCCTATCTTCTGCAGTATCATGTCTTCTTCTCCACCCCTCCTCCTTCAGATACTGAGTTTAAATCCACCATATTTCTCCAAATGGGCCATGCCCACTCATAACTCAGCGTTCTCCCTGCCTAGACTCTTCTCACACAATCATCTGCTTATCACCTTTGTTTACCCTTCAGGACTCCTCTTAGAGGCCTGCAGCTTTCCCCAACTGCCCAGTATACTCCCAGAGCTCCCTACCCTAAACTTCTCATTGAATTCACTCTACCTATCACAGCTCTTAATTTATTGCCATGGCCACTGGACTATAGTCTTTGAAAGCATATACTTTGTTTTATTTGCCATGATATTCCTAGAGTTTAATGTACCTTATTCATAAAATATGTTCAGCAAATATGTTTTAAACTAATGTATGAGCAAATTTAGTTATTTAATGTTGAATAATTCTTCTCTGAAGACAATTCCAGCAAGACTGTTAAGCCCAAAATAATTTAATGTTTAGAAGTAGTTTTTAGCTTTAAGCAATAAAAAAAATAAATAAATGTTTAGAAGTAGTTTTTAGAACTACTGTGTTGGTTTTTTTTTGTATTCTATGTCTGTAAATATGGTGAAAATAGGATGAAAAGAAAGAAATGTCATATCTATTTTTCTTTGGTTATTAAATAGATTTAGGAAAATTTTACCAAGTGGATGATTCTGTATGGGGGAGAAAAATGGTGTCAGATGTCACAAAGATTTTAGAAATATTGGATTAAAGATTCTAGAAGCAACACTGTAAATATATATTTAAGCAAAACTAAAATAGTTTAATCTCAAATTCCTACTGTAATCAATGTCAATTTAACCATTAAGGGACTAAGTTATCCAAGATCAATTGCATTTCCAGTTAAATACAAATGGGAAGTGTGAGGATAGTTTATGTATCTGAAGAGTCTACCAATATTTAAACCATTTAATGATGTGTGAATGATATTTTTCTTTTATTTCTCTATTACTTATATCATGGCCTGGGTTCTTTGAAATTCTATGGCTTAGGAAAAGTACACATTTTTTAACGTTCTACATGTGAAGTTGAATTGGTTTCCCACCTTGTGCCTATGACTGTATTTCAAATTAGTCAGAACTCAGTAGCATTGTGATTCACATCTAAAATTAATCATGATACCCTAGAGAGGAACTCAATTTAGCTATTTTATGTAAGACATTATTACAAAAACCTATCAGATTATCAATAATCTTAGGACATATCATAATATTACATAAAAATAGCAAAATGTGTGCTTCTCCAACTAGAGTATGCCCAGGAATTACTTAATGCTACCAAATAAATTTGTTGGGTTTATATAACTAGTTAAAGTCATATTTCCTCTTTTACCTGTACAGTTTCCAAGTTTGTGTCTTTGTGCCTCTCTGCTACCATTGACTCAGGAAAAAATTCTACTTACATAATTTTCTCCCAGACTTTTATTGTACCTTAAAATAGGCATTTTCCTAATTTGGTAGTTTTCCAAACTTTTTTTCAATACTACACACAAGAGAGGTATATTCACATCGCTACACACATAGACACTTCGATTTCTGGCGGTCACATAGATTAAAATAGGCTCTCTACAATTATCTGTGGGCTAGCTTATACTCCTCTCTAACCCTTTGTTATGTGATAACAGCCATCCATGTGAGCTGTTATGATGCCTCAGCTGAACACTGTTACAATATTGGATACTAGGTCAAGGTCAGGATTTTGTGATGACATTTGGGTGACAATCAGGGCTTTGGAAGTAATTGGTAAATAAAAAGAAAGGATGCTAGTTTATTGTTCTTCCTTGATAGGTTATCCCAGTAACTTTCTAAAAGGCATGTTAGACATCATCTGCAATACGGCTTTAAAACTTAAAGTAGTTGGGAGTCACAACTAATAAAACCAGGATTGTTCCTACCAAGGTGGACCTGGGGAATACTGACCCTTCATGTAAAGAGCATGGGATTCAAAGTTAGCAAACATTGATTTTCATCCCAGTTTTACCCATCACTAACTCTGAAGACTTTCCTTGTGCTGTTCCCATAGTACTTAAACCACATCCTTGAAACAGCCCTCGCCACCATTGTCTTGTGTCTGTTTTTCCCTTCAGGATGGAAGCTCCTGGGGCCAGAGGACTCATGTTGGTCTTCTTGAGTCCCCAGAATCTACTGCTGAGTGGGCAGCCAATGTCTAAATCAGCCGTGGGCAAACTACGGCCCGCGGGCCGGATCTGGCCCGTTTGAAATGAATAAAACTAAAAAAAAAAAAGACCGTACCCTTTTATGTAATGATGTTTACTTTGAATTTATATTAGTTCACACAAACACTCCATCCATGCTTTTGTTCCGGCCCTCCGGTCCAGTTTAAGAACCCATTGTGGCCCTCGAGTCAAAAAGTTTGCCCACCCCTGGTCTAAATGAAAGGAACTACACTTTATTCTCTGGACCCAATTCCTTTTCTCTAATACCTTAACTCACTAGTCTGGTATCGTCTCAGTTCCTTCCTTCTTCCCTTCAGTTCCCTCCCTCTCTCCCTCTTTCTTTCCTTCTATCTTTCCTTCCTTCTTTCATAATACAGATACTTTTTGAGCAATAGTTCTGTTCTAGGAATTGATGTTACAACCATGAGCTAGACAAAGTTCCTGTCCTTATGGAGCTTATTTTTTAATAGGGAAAATTCTTAGTTTTGATCCTGATTCATGCACATTTTTTATATCTATTAAAAATCCATGAAAGGAGAGCTGAATTACAAAGACACTCTGGGCTTATAATTCCTCTGGATTTGAAGAGTCCTATGGGACAAATAAACTCTCTCACCAGTCACTCTACTTGAGAATATCTTCATATCTCTAACTCCATGTGCTCCTTCCTGAGAGCCTGACAACATAGTCAGGACGCATAGTCATCCTCTGCTTCCCAAGATTCAACTTTTCCCTAATCCTCCATCAAACTTTGAGTAACTCATCATAGATCCTTCTATTTGCATTTAAGTTCTCCAATGAATGTTGCTTGCTGTACAGTGAATAAAAATAAAAATAATTCTCATTAAACTGATTTCAGTGTTAAAATATATTGCAAATGATTGCATAGTTTTCTTCTGAGAAAAACAGCATAGAAATCAAATGAATTCCTATATTCTATGTCAAACTCACGTTTGATATAATCTCTCTGAAACTTGTTCTTAGCAATTTGGGTAGCAGAGTGCAAAACATGAAGTTCTTTGGTTTTCTAAAGCAGTAATTAAACTTGTTAGATGAGAGAGCAAACAAATCTTAGCATAGTTGGTTTTAAAAGAAAGGTAATTTCAGAAAAGTACAATTTCTTGAACCTAATTTTATACCGAAATCAAATATCACTTTAGTTTTAGGTACAATTAAATATTTGCCTTTCCACAGATTATATCTAGTTTCACATTAAGTTAATTTGTTTTTACTCTGACTCCAAGCAGCATGGCATTAAATTAGTAGAGAAAAATTACAGGAAATGTTGTCCAACATCTCTAGCCAAATTAAATAGCACAGGATAGTAGAGGGTAGGAATTATATTGTAGAATTGAGAACATTATCTTAAAAATGGCGAGCTTATATCTGAGTTTCATGGTTCATCATGCATACTAATAGCAGAGTAAATAATTCTAATAAATGCCAGAGGAACATGTATGTAAATTGGTACAAAGTGAGAATGTCAACTAAATACATTCAATTCTATTAGTATAGTTTAAGCCAGAACTACCAAACATCTGTGAATGTGTTAAAATTGCAGATTCTTAGTGGTCACCCACTCAAACCCCGAATCTGGTATGTTCTTTGGAAATTGAAATGGAGAATTCATATCTTTAACAAGAGCAGCTACTCTCAACTATCATTTCAGTACCACAGTTTTAACATATTTATTCTGAAGCTACAATGACTACAGTTAAGAACAGAAGTTCTCAGACCTTGGACAATGTTTAATCTAGTGGAAATTTGAGAACTATACAATAAGAATTTGAGTTTGAAAATTGTCTTTTGTTTACTCCATTACAAGTATCTTCTGTGCAGAATTGTTTTTAGAGACATCAAGCCCAATATAAGTCTTCTGCATTCCTCTCCCAATTTGGAAGAATTGGTCATCTTCAAAAGAAAGCTCGTGGAAGAGCTATAAGATGCACAGTATTGATTTTGGTTACCATGAAATTCTCATTCTAAAACCAAAGAACAAAAAAATTTCCCAGTGGCATGTCCCATGTACATTACCCCTGCCTTCAGTCTCTACTGCCTCTAGACTAATGTCAGAAATGCATCTCCAAACTTGTTATTTCTGTTTAAAGCTGTCAGTAGCTTTTAATGGTTTTTTAAAAAATCAAAATCAGAAATTTTTAGCATGACACAGAAGTGAGATGCTAAAAATGACACAGAAGAGGCCCTTACAATATCTACAGCCTCTTATGATGTGAGCAGCCTGTGCTGTGGCCATTATAAAAGTAATTTCAGCTCTAGCTGGTTTAGCTCAGTGGATAAAACGTCGGCCTGTGGACTGAAGGGTCGTGAGTTCGATTCCAGTTAAGGGCATGTACCTCGGTTGCAGGCTCGGTTCCCGGCCCTGGTCTGGGTGCATGCAGGGGGCAACCAATCAATGAGTCTCTCTCACATCGACGTGTCTCTCTGTCTCTTTCCCTCCCTCTAAAAAAAACCAATGGAGAAAATATCATGGGGTGAGGATTAACCAAAAAATAATTTCAATTCCCCTCAAGGTGCCCACTTTCTCAGATCTCAGGAACCAGAATTTTCTCTCCTGACAATCCATGCAAATACTCATCTGCTCATTGCTTAGACAAGTAAAGGGCTATGATTGTATGCCCTTGCCTCTTTGGATTTTAAGTTTTTTCTCTTCTTTCTAATTGATTTTTTCTACTGTCACTATTTGCCTTTGTTGTATCTTTATTTTTTCTTTCAAATGCTCTATCATGTCATATATTCAATCAAGTTCCGTATTTTTCCAAATACCACCTTTGCAGAGCCTGTTACTTCACTCTGGGTCACTGACTCTCTAGACCCATTGCACAGTTGTCATCATGACTTCTGAGTTGGGTATAGTTTTTCTTTTTTGGGAGGAGTGGTTCTCTTTGGTCTAACTGAAGTGCGTCTTGAAGTAAACGGTTAATAAAAGATATTTGCGAAGTAAAATTTCTGAGTACTAATATGAAGTGTTGCTCTCACACTTGATAGTTTTACTAGGTAAATAATTCTAAGTGATTTTTTTCCCAGAACTTTGAATCACTGTTGCACTATCTTATCAGTCAGTGTTGCTCAGACTATTGCAATACTTACTCCTCTTTAGATTACCTGTTTGTTTTCATTTTTCTTTTCTCCACGTTTTTAGGATTTTCCTCTTTGCTTTTGGTCAGGGATCAGTAAACAGTGTCCCAAGTAAGTGTGTGTGTGTGTGTTTAAGACAGACATTTGCAGTTCATATTATTTATGGCTGTTTTTGTGCTAGAACAGGAGAGTTGAGTAGTTGGGACAGACATCGCAAGGTCTACAAAGACTAAAGTACTTACCCTCTGGTCCTTAAAAGAAAAAATTTGTTGACCACTGGCCCTGGTATTCTAAAATTTCACAACTATATATATATATATATATATATATATATATATATATATTTATATATAAAATGTATCTGTACCTGCAGCAGACCTTTTCTATTTCAAGATAGGCTTTTCAGCTCAGGAAGATACTCCTGTTACGTTTCTTTGCACATTTCTTTCCTTGTGTTTGCCATTCTGTCTGGAACCCCTACTAGTCAGATGCAGTCTTCCTGGATTGATCCTCTGAATCATCTGTCTTTCCTTATTTTTTTTCTCTCTTTGTCCCTTTACTTTCTGATGTGAACAATTTCCTTGTTCTTATCACCCAACTCTTCAATTAAAAATTTAAAATCGTATTCATCATATTATTTTAATTTTCAAGAGTCTTTTCATATTCCCTGTTTTTTATTATTTGTAACATCTTACTCATTATACTACTATTTTCCTGGCTGGTTCTTATGTTCTTGTCATTGTTCTTTACACTTTATGTTTTATACTTTTCTGAAAAGAAGGCTTATTCTTCAGAGCCTGTTTATTTTGAAGAATGAGGAACTAGAGAAGCTGACCTTGATCTCTGTCCACACATTTATAGCTTCGTTTTAGGGAGAGCGGATAGGCTGCCAGCCTTAATTTTTTCAGGTCCCAGATGCTTTGTTTAAGAGCGATTTATCCATGCTCCAACTCCTAGATTGCCTTCCTAATTCTCACGAGAGAAGTCTGTTTAATTATTTCTTTGGCTAGAAGCTAAATGTTTGTTCGGGTTCTACCTTTAGCTTCATATATCATCCTGATCTCATTTACCCAGTGTCTCCACAGACCGAGCTTGTCTGGGGTTCTATGGGGGCACAGATGCTAGTTGCACTTGGGTGCAGTCCTTCCTTAATATAATTCTACTTTGTGACTATATGTGACTATATTAGCCATCGCTGTCTCCATTGTGCCTTCCAAAATTTTAATGAGGTCTCTTGCTCATTCTTGTCTTTATTGTTGTAGATTACAACTTCTTTAAACATTTTGCAAGCCTTTACATGAGCTTTGGTTTGCTAAACAAACTATCTCGGAATAGAGTAGTTGGACCTCTCTTTGATGTCACGTAAAATCTCAGAAAGCATTTTCAATATTCTGTTCTCATGACATTTCTTTCTTTTTTATGTTCTACTTATACACATTTTATGTCTTCACAAGACCATAATCTCTTTGGTGATTAGATGAATCTAGGCACGTAGAGTGTCTCTAATAATATACACTGAAGGAACAAATTAATGAATATGGAGAAGTTGGGGGGAAGCTCTTGAGAAAAGATGTAACCTGTTATTTGGCTGGAGTATTGCAATCTAAGCACCATTTATCTTTGTCTTTTCCCCTAGAAATACAAATGATCCCTAGATCCTAGCAATATCCATACCTTTGGAATAATTCTGGGCAAAGAAAAGTAAGTTGGATTGCCCTTAAAAGATATCTCAAGAATTTATTTTATATGATTAACCTCTAATTGAATCAGTCACCACAGGTTTCTCCTTTTGGTTTAATAACCAAGGAGACCAATACAAAAAGTATTTCATAGAGGAAAGAGATAAAAGGTAAGTGGTTTGAATGGTTTTCCTGTGGTCTCTAGAGTGAAAACCCAGATCACAGGCAAAGAGTATTTACACTAGTTTCAATCATAAGGAAAATCCGTCATGATAAGCAATAGGAACTTCCATGTGTAGGGAAAAGCTAAATATTAAAAATTTTCCTACTGCCCTGTGGTCACCTAGGGAGGAAGCCATGGAATTCATAAGGATAACTAGAGTTTCTGGAGTTATGCCAGTCTCCCTTGATGAAACCCAGGACTATCTCTAGGAGTAGGCTGTTCTCTCGAAATCCTCTAGACCAGAGGTCACTAAGACGACAATTCCTGGAGTGGAAAGGGAGGCAACTTTGGCATTCAGGAGCATTTGGCAACTCAGTGGCTTGTGCTTGGATGGCTGAAACTTCAAATTACTATGCTAAACACATCAAGTAATTCATAATTCACATAGGCAATAAATCTATAGACATAACCATCTTCCTGCAAACGACTTTCTTTTTCGCCTTGCTCTAAAAAAGAAAAGTATACTTTTAACTTTGTCTTCTCTCTTCAAATTGTTCATCGTTGCTTTAGGGTACACAAGTGAATTTGTATTTTATTACCAATCTCAACTTACACTGTTTTCTGAACTGCAGTTTCATAGCCATTTGTCAATATTATCTTTCCAAAAGGAACGAAGCAAACTGTGATGATGTATTTTTAATGGTCTCCTGGTGATAATTAAAATGTCATTTATGAAATAATAGGCTGCTTGTTTTACCTGACTTCAAGTAACTGCTCAGTTTTGCTTAGACTGTATTGCTCTTTCCATATTGAAGACCTATAATTAAAGCAATCAAAGAATGCGATATTTCTTGAAGAGTAATAAAACTGCAGAAAATCTAGCATATGCCTTCTTGGGATGGTCTCATTTGTGGAGCACTTACAGTGGAATTTAGATCACACCTGGTGTCCTTTGGCTCGCCATTCTTTCCTTCCAAATCTTTCACTATAGGGAAGGGTTCTGGAATTAGAGTCAATAAATTATTTTAATGTGTCCACTAGGAACATCTCCTTTTCCTTACCATAGAGAAGTGGTGGTATAGGGTAGAAGGATTTTGAGAGGAAAGATAGCATAAGTAGCTAAATGCACAGACTCTATCTATATGTTAGCTGTACCCAAATCCCAAATCCATCACTTATCAACCAGGTCTATTCTCACAAGTTGCTTAATCTGTAAAACGGGGATAAAATCCCTCTGTCATCAGGGTTTTTGAGAGTTACTTGATGTAAGGTGCCTGGATTAATGCCTGGTACATAATAAGTAAGCACTATGTAATGGTGAAATATTATTATTATTATTATTATTATTATTATTATTATTATCAGCATCATTATTATTAAGGTTAGAAAAACACTTGCTTGGTAAATTTTTGAGGTTCCACTTCAAAATACTCTGGGTCAGACCCTGTAAATTACCAAGAAACAGCTCTGAGGTAAGTTAGGAGAAATAACAATTCTTTTTGAGTTAAGAACCTAGGAATCTTGCTATAAGAAATCACTGGTATGGCCCCATGCGCCCAGTCTTGGTAGAGATAAGGCCTGGTAGTGAGGAGGCCTTGTAGTCAGGAGGCCTGCAAATCCAACTTGTTAGCTTCCGGATGTTGGGCAAGTCATTTGTCCTCTGTCAGCCTCAATTTCTTTATTTGTAAAATGAGATGTTGTACCAGATGAATTTGGAGGTACTTTTCAGCTCCAAAGTCCTGTCTTTTTAATCAGTGCTTTGTAAATGAAATCATATTTTGAGTGCACTGGGAACATTTGCCACTTCAAAGAAACACTGTGCTGACTGGAAAGTGCTTTGTTATGGCAAATCCTCCCTGTTGATTCTGGCTTATAACTGTGGCTGCTCAAAACTCAAGTTTATTTACAGCCAGCATAGCTATGTTGCTATCCCACAAATGCTTGAAACAGGAAGTAAGATGCTCTCATACAAGCTGGATCAGTCCTCTGCAACTAGCTCGCCACCTTCTCTTGGCAAGATCTGAGTACACCTGGGTGATGCAAGTTGTTGGGAGACTAACTTAGCACCCTTCTTCTCTCCTGCAGTGTCGCTGGGATTCTAACTGCCATTTGTGCAAATGTTATCTGCCTCTCCCTCCTACTGAGTCATCTCTCCCTCCTACACACACACACACACACACACACACACACACACACACACACACACACACTGGCTTGTAATAACTATGCATATCTCATATCACCCAAGGGATATTGAAGTTATTAATTTAATTAAATTCATTCCTTGGGGAAAAGCGCATACACATACACACCAATTCATGCTTTGAAAGTAAACATTTAATTTTTCTGTGCCAAAGAAAATGAAAAGGGAAGAAAGATAATAATTGAAAAAAATGTTCTTCTGGATAATTGTCACATAACAAAGATGATAATTAAAGTGTAGGAAGGGGATAAAAGAGAACTAACTAAGTGAGCACCTATATAGGAGACTCCTAATATTAGATGTTTCTCAGTAGTGTTTTCTTTTATCTCTACACGATAAGCATTGTATCCCCCAGTTTACTTTTAAAAAAAGTTCCACAAAGATTTCTTGCCCAGAGGCCTCACAGCCAGTAACTACTGGGACATCAGACTCTGACAATACCATAAGAGACTTCGTTCTGTTTTCTGGGTGTCTTCAAGACACCCACCTTATAATTTAAAATGTATATATATACACACACACATACATACACATATATATTGTTTTGTTCATATATATATATATATATTCATCTGCAACCAATATAATTAAAACCCATTTTAATATGCAAATTTATAGTTTTATGCATCAATAGGTTATCAATTCTGGACCTTTAGCTTTAAAAAAGGAGTTATCATATTTGTTGAGAAATTTACTTTGAATTTGCCATATCTTTATCATTTGAGTTTGGAGAAGATCCTTTTGTGCTACTGCCAAATATTTGCTGCCCACGGTTGAAATCCAGACAAAATGTGGAGAATGATACATGATACCAATAAGTATATAAAATGTAATCAGATGGCTAGAGCTTAATCTACTGATTGAATCCTCCCACCCAAGGAAAATTCAGTTGGGTTTTATCAAGGTGCTAAATTTTATTTGCAAATGCACTCCAGAAAACACATCTACCTCAGATGCTTTTTGAAAACAATAACTGAAATGGATTTAACAGGAAATTATAGGTAGTGCTAGGGAGTAAGAACTGAACCACATTTTAAAATGAATTGCATTTAGATCACAAAGTTAAATATAATAAGCAATTTACACATAACACACAGATATAAATGCTATATGATTCTTTTTTTAGATTCCCACCATTGCTCTCATTAGGCTCTGATAAAAGCTCTTAGCCAGAGCACCCATTTTTTTTTAAAGGTTATTATTTAAAAAAAGAAAAGAGATGACAAGTGTTGGCAAGAATGTGGGGGAAATTGGAATGTGGGGAAACTGTGCACTATTGATAGGAATGTAAAGTGACACAGCCACTGTGGAAGAGTATGGGACTTCCTAAAAAAATTATAAATAGTATTACTGTATGATTCAGCAATTCCACTTCTTGATATACCCCGGAAAATACTTAAATAGGCATTTGTATGCCCATATTTTAAACAGCATTATTCACAATAGCCAAAGGGTGGGAGCAACCCAAGTTTCCCTTCACAGATAACTGGATCAAAAAATAGCTTTGTGCACGCAATGGAATGTTATTCAGCTTAAACAGGAAAGTCTGATATTTGCTTCAACATGGATGAACCCTGAAGACATTATGCTAAGTGAAATAAACCAGGCACAAAAGGATAAAATACTGCATGATTCCACCTATATGAGGTACCTAGAGGAATCAAATTTATAGCCAGAAAGCAGGGGCTGGGAGGAAGGGAAAAGGAAGGGTTACTGTTTAATAGTACAGAGTCTCCGTTTGGGAAGATGAAAAAGTACTGGAGACAGATGGTGGTGATGGTTGCACAACAATGTGTGAGTATACTTAATGTCACTGAGCTATATACTTTAAAATGGTTAAAATGGTAACTTTCACATTACATATGTATATTTGCCATAATTGTTAGAGTGGAATCTGGACAGAAGAAAAGAGCATAGGGATTATTAGCATTAGTTTAGTCAGCATTGTTGCCTTTTGCTGCATTCAGACATGATTTGATGATGGAGCCTATATATGAATCTAGGTCATCCCCTTAAAATGGAAAAAAAAGAATAAGGTAAAGGGGGCAGAAGATTACCATTAACTAAATATCTGGGATATGTTCATCTCAGATCTAGATTTTCCCATAGTCATCATTCCCTGAATCCGAATGATGTTAATGGTGACATGAGTTGTTATCAGATCATGCAAGATGGTAAACCACACTCAATGTCTTTCTTCCTCCATGCATTCCCATTGCCCTCCCCAAAAAGTTCTGGTGGCACTAAGGTAGTGTTACATCCGTGCTCACAAACCAATGCAGGTGGTTAAATGGCATCCACTACACACAATGTTTCTGTGACTTCCCCCGGGTAACTCTTGTCTTCACTTGTAGCGCCTTTGCTATTTGTCTGCCAACTGCTGTGTACCTCCAGCCACCAGCCACCCTTCACAGGTGCTGCTCTGCCAGCTACACATTGCCTCTGGTTGTGAAAACCCCTTCTCCTTTCACCAGGTGCCACAATCTCCCCTGCATACCTGTGCTGCTGCCACTTCTGCTTTAACCACATTCTCGGCCAAGGACCCCTTGCAAGAAGTGCCACCTTATCTCATTGGGAACCACAGTTCTTTTGCATACAGTCACCATTGCCTTCAGCTATCTGGTGCTTATTGGAGGAGAAAAAGTCCTCTCTTTCCCTTTCAGATGAATATCAACTCGAGCTTCCCTGTGTCCCAAAGTCAAACAGGGTTGTAGTTAAGAGCCATCTCAGGTTATACTCACAGCCCTGTCTCCCTTAGTTATAAACATGAATCTAGGGGCTAGCCTTCGATAGATTTAAAGGCAGATGTCAAGCTATATGCAAAATTACTCCTTCCCACCGACTTCAATACCATTACTAGCTCAAGTTAGCTCTTCCCTCAGAAGGTCTTTTTCTGGAGGCTTCTTTATTCTTCATGCCAGCAGTGTCCTGGGGAGACTACTTGACCTGGTCCTCAGGCTTTTCCAAATACATTTAAATCCTAGTAACAGGTACAGCTTAGACCAAGCCAGGGTATCTTACTACACATTTCAGTCTCATTTAAAATCTCACAAAAACCCAGTGAGGTACATATTATTATTTTCATTTTATAGAGAAGGAAATTGAATGGCTAAGTAACTTGCCATTAAACAGCTAAGCCATTAACATTAAACATTAAAACAGCTAGTTAGTGACAGAATCAAAATTTGAGCCAAGATCTGGCAGACATCCATTTCCAGGCACTTGATCCCCACCCTGCCTCTCCACCCCAGCTCTGTGCAGACTTTTGATGTACCAGCTACCTGCCTCAATCACACAGCTCAGCAGCAGTGTTTCTCAGGTGATGGCTATGACTACCCCTAAATCACAGTCACTGCATTGGGTCTGCCTTGCATCTTCATCACATGCATATGACTCTTGTGCCCTGCCCTGTGGTGAGGCTATGCCAAGTGCTTTTCAGAACTTGGACATTTGATGTGGTAAAATAGTATTTTCTTTTGTGAGTGCTGACTAGTAGACTCTTCCTACATTTATTAGTCTATCATCTCACTCTTAAAGTTGATTCCTCAATTTTTCAATCAGAAGGAACCAAATGTCCCCTCGGGCTGAGCTTATTCCAAAGCTGTTCAACTGAGCTGGGACTCACATGTTTAATTTTTTTTTATTGTGGTTATTTTTGTTTGTTTGTTTTCCCCAGTCAGATGCAGGTTATGTAAGCTCCCTATCCTAAAACTGTGCTTAGTGACCTCTGCTATTCAGAAGCACTTTGGTAATTTATTCTGTAAAGGGCATTTGGGCTCAGGAGAGAAGGTGCAATTGTCTCCATTTGGCTCCCCCTGAATTCTCCATCATAAGGACTCAATTAGCATAGACAAGAGAAATGAAACTGACCTTTAGGTTATTATCTGATTCTCTCCTGCCAATATATGACTGTGCTCTTCAATACTGTCTAGAATATTACTGATCCTCATTATAAATGACTCAATGATAGGTCTTCAATTCCAATTTCCCCCAAGGGGATTAAGTCAATACTTTCAGATATTTCGGCTGTTCCTTGAAGTATTCAGCTTAATCTAACATTGTCTTTCATCCCACTGTTTCATGGTTGACACTGTTTTCAGGGAGGTGTATTTTTAGTTCATTTGTGTATTTGGGGGATTTGTTTTCATCATTTCTAAAAATGCTTACATCGCTCATAACTTTTGGGGGTAAGATGAGCTTATCTTTATTCTGAGAAAGCTGAGTTCTGATTCATATATCTTTTGGTAAAAAGCTTTTTAGCAAGTCATCTCAAAGTGGGTCATTAAGAAGTTACCCTTCTCACCCTGACTGGTTTGGCTCAGTGGATAGAGCGAGAGCCTGTGGACTGAAGGGTCCCAGGTTCGATTCTGGTCAAGGGTATGTACCTTGGTTGCAGGTACATCCCCAGTAGGGTGTGTGCAGGAGGCAGCTGATTGATGTTTCTCTATCCCTCTCTCTTCCTCTCTGTGAAAAATCAATAACATATATTTAAAAAAAGAATTTACACTTCTCTATATTCACACTTTTTAATTGCAGAATTTAGTGATATCTGACATTAACTTAGAGTTTTCACTTATGATAAAGGAATCATAGAATTTTAAGTCTGGTAAGCAGCCATTAATTTAGGGTCAACTTGTTGCACACTTTATTTAACAAAGAAGGAACCCGAGGCACCTAGATTCTGAGTTATTCAAGCCCTAGTTAAGTAATGGCAGAGCCATATTTAGAAACATAGATCTTCCTAAAGTATTATATAAGGTGAATTTCCCCCCTCACCCTTTTTCAAAATCAAACTACATCACCAGCCCCATTTCCCACAAGTTGATTATGTTAGTATTATAGTTAAGTAATGGGAGCTGCTATAATAAATATGTCCTAGAATCTCAGTGGCTTAACACAATAAGAATTTATTTCTTGTTTAAGCAACAATACAATGCAGGTGTCCCTGGCTTGACAGCTCTCTTTCAAGTGTTCACTAGATTCATGTTTATAACCAGCCCCTAGATTCATGTTTATAACTAAGATCAGACTCCTTCCATCTTCCATCTCTGCCATCTGCAGCTCGCGGCACCTAATCTGGAGTTTTCTTCGTGTGACTTGCCAGGGGAAAGAAAATCAAGGATTGCCTAGGAAGTTGCTAAGAATCAGGCCTGGAAATAGCATCATTACTTTCATTCACATTCCATTAGAAAATATGCTTTTGTTTTTCCTCTGCACCCAAGCTGCAATAATCTCCCTTCATACTGCAGAACCTAAATTGGAGACTTCCTATTCAGTGAGGGGGAGAGGTGTATCCAGGTCTAATGTTTGTCTGCCACTAATGGTCCTGGTCCCCTTCACTTTCAACCTGGTTGCTCTGAGAATCCTTCTATACCTTATATGCCTGAAGACTATTTGAGAGGCATGTAATATACTACATTTCTAATGTCAAGCCATTTAAAAATGTAGTTTATTTTGCTGAACTGAGCAAGAAAGCTATGTTTTTGCTATTTAATCATGCAAATATTGAGAATGAAATTAATTAATGCATAATTTATTTTATAATTTTTCTTTTGGAAAAAATAGTTAAGGGAAAAGTCACTCCTCTTTAAAGAGCACAGTTCTTAAACAGTTTACCCTTCTTACTGCTCACTTGCAGCCAACGTTCTAACCAGTACTGGCTTTGCATCTCTATACCCTGCTGGTGGTATTACATCACTGGGAAGCATGCATCTTGAATGGATAGAAAAGGATACTAATGGCAATGATTGTGCACATGTGTACAATGGTCCTGACAGCATCAGGAAGCAATTCCATTGTAGATAGAGGAAAGCAAGTGTCTTTGCTTTCTCTATTTCAGAGGTTCTCAACCTGTGGGTCGCGACCCCTTTGGGGGTCGAACGACCCTTTCACAGGGGTCGCGTAAGACCATCGGAAAACACATATATAATTACATATTTTTGTGATTAATCACTATGCTTTAATTATGTTCAATTTGTAACAATGAAACTGGGGGTCACCACAACATGAGGAACTGTATTAAAGGGTCACGGCGTGAGGAAGGTTGAGAACCACTGCTCTAGTTGGAGAAGACCAGGAACCCCTGAGGTCATGGTTGTAGTCAAGGTGCTTGTACACCTCCTCCCACACTCAAGACCAGGCCTACAGCTCTGTCCCTGGGTCTCTGACTAGATATTTCTCCTGGCTTTCACCACGTATTAACTAATACTGAGTTTTTAGTGTGTATAACCTCATCTTTTTATGTGTTTTCTTGATCATTTTAATGAAAAGTAAAAGTTGAGATTATGCATCCCTTGTCACCTACCATCATCATTTTAAGAGACTTAAACTGAGAATGAAATTTTTTATTTGGCAATAAATTGGGCATAGTAGTGAAATTTGCAGTGAACTGTTATCATCTGCACTCATATTGTCATTACCTTGGTTGGGATGGGAAAGGAAGTGGAATGTAAATTTGTCTACTAAATAGGCCAGACTGAATTCATTTATACTTTTGACTAAAAGTAATTTTAAATCAAGAATGAACAATATTACTAAAGTGTATCCTCATCAAATGTTTGATCTGAATGCATTATTTGTAGGCATCAGAATACACCTAAGATTTCTACATCGTACTTCAAGAGTCATTTGCTGAACTAGCTGAAGTTTTTCTAACCAGATGTGGCAACCAAGGATGATAATGAGGATATGGACCATTCCCAATTTTGTATCTCTAGATTGTGCTAGAATTTGACATTCTGAACCTTGCCCAGTTGGGGTGAAATATCTTCAATTTTATTCTTAAGTCATGACAGTCTGTCTAGAATGCATTATATTCACCAGTAGAAAATAATTGTCGAGTAACAGTTGTAGATTTTCCTCTGAGTAACATGTGGCTGAACATGCAAATCATTTCCTTGTTTTGAATAATCTATTTAAGCACTGTAACAGAAAAAGGCAGTAATCACTACTATTTTTTTCCATTTAATTTATTCCCATCCCTAAATAGTTACATGATAAATTGCTCTGGCCTGTAAGTGATTCTTTTTAAAGTGATCTTAAAGTTTCTGATATCATCATGTGTTGAATTTAACTTTTAAAATTCAAAAGAAAAAAAATAATTTTCCTCATTCTAACATTTTTTGAAAAGCATCTCAAAAGATACACATACATAATCACATACATCCAAACACACATATACATTCACTGTATTACTTACAGGTAATGTTTATCCTAATTATATTTTATAAATGATTTTGTTGAGAATATTTGCAGTAATTCCATTAATTCATTCACTCAACTGAAAGCTTAATTATATGCCAAATTCACAATATTGGGTATTGTAAATTAATAGATAAGTAGCTGGTCTCTGCATTCAAATATCTTAAAATCTAGTTGGAAGCACACATGCAGACATTAAAGATATTAATTCAAACATCCATCCATCTTGTCATTCATTCATATATCCAATATGTATTAAGCACCTTCTTTGTGTCAGTGAAAGATCAGCATTGTTGCAGTCTTCCAGGAGCTTGAGGTCTAGCAGGAAGGTTGGATGTATTCATGACTGGATCTGTGGAAAGTTTCAATTAGTTACAGAAATGAGATTTAACCCGCCAGCAGAAGTCTGCCTATGAGACCACTGCTGAGGATGTTCTGGGAAGTAGCACCTACAGTGAAAACAAAAATTATTTGGAATAAGCCCGAGACAACCAAATTAGTAAATATTCATCCCAGGAGATGAGGCTATTGGATGTGGAAAGGAAAGTTTACTTGGCATCCTTGGGGGCATTCTTCTGGTTTTGTTTTTACATCTAGTCAGCCCAGAGAGATAATGCCCTGTGCCCCCAGTGAGAGCCAGGAACGGTGGTTAATGAGGTAATTAACATTTCAAATGGAGGAAGAATAGGTGTTAACACTCTCACATCCACTTTCAGAAGCAGAGTATAACAGTGTCTTCGGTTTAGAATCTCTAAAGGAGTCCTACTTTCTCTTTCCTTCCTTCTTTGTATCTTCCCCTTTCTATTTCTCTGTGTATAAAACTCCTTTTACTCTTTCACCTCAATTCCTCCTCTTTGTAGCTTTTTCATTTACTCTTGCTTATTTTTTTGTTTACTTGTTTTTAAAAATTTATTACGTCTGCCCTAGCTGGTTTGGTTTAGTGGATAGAGCATTGATCTGTGGACTGAAGAGTCCTGGGTTTGATTCTGGTCAAGGGCAAGTACCTTGGTTGCAGGCTCCTCCCCAGCCTGGACCCTGTTTGGGGCATGTGCAGGAGGCAACCAATCGATGTGTTTCTCTCACAATGATATTTCTCTCTGTCTTTCCTTCTCTCTTCCTCTCTCTCTAAAAAAAAAAATCAGTGGAAAAATATCCTCAAGTGAGGATTAAAAACAGTTATTACCTCTTTCTGTATCCATTTTCCCCATCCACTGAACAATCTATAATAATAAAAGCATAATATGCTAATTAGACCGGACACCTGAGCAACCTTCTGGACGTCATTCCAGATGTCCTTCCAGACAAAGCTGCCACAGTGGGGGCCGAGGCAGAGGTGGTTAGGGGCAATCAGGCAGTCAGGAAAGCAGTTAGGGATGATCAGGCAGGTAGGCTGAGTGATAAGACATGATCAGGCAGGCAGGAGAGCAGTTAGGGGCGATCAGGCAGGCAGACAGAGGGGTTGGGGTGATCAGACAGGCAGGCGAGTGGTTGGGGTGATCAGGCAGGCAGAGAAGTTAGGGGCAATCAGACAGGCAGTCAGAGCAGTTAGGAGCCAGCAGTCTTGGACTGAGAGAGGGTACAGGCCGGGCTGAGGGACCCTTCCCGCCTGTGTACGAATTTCGTGCATTGGGCCTCTAGTATTTAATATAAAAGGGTAATATGCTAATTAGACTGGATGTCATTTCAGACATCCTTCTGGATGAAGCTGGGGCTGGAGGAAGCCCGGGTCCCAGGTGCCTGTCAGTGGCCGGAGGGAAGCCTGTGTCCCAGGTGCCAGAGGGCAGCCGGTGCCAGCATCTGGGGGAAGAAAGGCCTACTCTTGCATGAATTTCGTGCATCAGGCCTCTAGTGTTTAATATATTAAGGTGTTTAAATTGATTTCCATTTGATGTATTACTATATATTTTATACATATGCACTTTTATTGCATGCAATATTTTTGTCTTTGTAGTTCTATATCTCACAAAAAACAGCTTTTTCTTTCATAAGATCTTTCTTATGACCTCAAGTTCCTCTTTCTTAAAATATATAATTTTGGGGCTATTCATTACTGTCTTAAACACAACCAGAAAAAAAGATTAGTAATCTTTAATCATGTTTTATGACCATCCTAAGAAATTTATCCACCATCTGCCAAACATTCCCTACTTAAAATGAAAACCAGCAGAATATACAAATATGGAGACTACAATTGAATATCCTTTTGTTTGGAACTTTATGCACAATGACAAGTGCTTCATGTGGTACTAATGAACCCCAAAACAAGAATAAGAATCTCTCTTCTAAATGACTTCAATTAAAAAATTTTTTGTGATATGTTATATGGTCTTCCTTTAATTAAACCTATATCTTTTATTAAAGTAATATCATATCATCAGTGTAGATAATTTGTAAAGTATAATGAAGAAAATCAAAATACCAATAAAATATAAATTGTTCTTTCTTTTCAAAATTTAATTCAGTCTTTATGATATTGCCTATTTCTAATCCATTATAATAATATATTTCTGACTCATCTATAGTATAACAGGCCAGTGGCCCTAACACCAGAACAACCAAACGACTGGTCACCAGGAGGTGCATTGATGGGTCTCATGGCACGGCGGGTCTTGGTCTCATGGTGCAGCAGGAGTCTGGGTCCCGTCGGCGCGGCGGGTCTGGGTCTCGCGCGATTTCACGCGCTGGGCTTCTAGTTAATTTATATTTATCTAATACCCTATATATTATTTGTTATTGTTGTTTTCTTATTTCAAAAAGAAAAATGGCTGCATATTTCCATCTTTGTTTTAGAATCCTTTTCCTCACATAAGTCCATTTTAATTTTTTCACATATTTTTTAATAACTCTTAAGATTTATTTGCATACTTCTTTATTTATCTGATATATTAGCATAAAACAATATAAATAAATTACATAAAATATATTCTTCAAAATCTATTATGCAGAAGGCAAAATTTTAAATATTGAAAATGATAGGTTCAAACATAAAACCCCATTCAGTTGTAAGCTCCTCAAGGGAAGGAGTTGATTGTGCATGTCACAACAGTACCAAAATGAGGAATCCAGAATGACAGAAACCAATGGGTCCCCAAAACCAGTTCTTGACAAAGTTCTTAACAAAATATAAATGCACTGCAGAGTTGTTTTGCTTTGTTTTGTTTTCCCCCATAAAAGGCCCTTACTGAATTTAAAGGATTATCTTTATTCAACTATTATGGTAGCTTTTATGTAACCTTTCTATTATATTTCAGTTTAGATTTACAGAAAAGTGACAAAAATAGTACAGAAGGTTCCTGTTTATTGCATCTAATTTCCTGTTTTGATCTGACATTAGTATAGTACATTAATTATAACCAAGTAACCTATTTTGAGTCATTGTTATGAACTAAAGTCTATACTTTATTAAGATTTCCTTAGTTTTTACCTAATGTCCATATTCTGTTCCAGGATCCCAGCCAGGTTATCACAATATATGTAACTTTCATGTCTCCTAAGACTGTGATCGTATCTTAGATTTTCCTTATTTTTGATGACTTTGACAGTTTTGAGAAGTACTGGTCAGGTATTTTATAGAATGTCTCTCAATTTGTCTGATATTTTTCTCATTAGACAGGGTTATAGGTTTTGGGATGAAGTGCCATTCTTATCACATCATGTCAGGTTGCATGGGATCAATGTGACTTGTGACTTACCACTGCTGAAGTTATGCTTGATCACATGGCTGAGTAGTGTTAATCCTTCCACCTCACCCCCTTTGCATACTGTAGTCTTTGGGGAAGACTACCTAATCTACTCAGAATTCTTCTGTGCAGGATATTTCTCTATTCTTCTTCATTTATGTATGTATTCAAATATATATAGCCAAATGGGCTTGAGAATATTTATTTTATACTTAGAGCTATAAATGAATATGAATATGTGGTTATTATTTTATTTCTCATACTGTTTCAGTTAATAGCTCTTTTAAATAGAATGATAGTAATAGTTGATCATTGTTTTTGTGGGGTTTTTTTTGTTTGTTTTATTTTGTTTTTTGGGGGGGTTTGTTTAATTTCCTTACTGGGCCCCAAATTTCAGTAACCCTTTATTATTACTTCATCTGGAAAAGAGAGGCCTCAGAGGGATACATTTTTTTTACTTGATTAAATTAAAAACACTAGAAACTATAGGTGTATATAACAAATGTTTGTTGAAATAAGTTGAGATTATTTCCGGCTGATACGTCAGGGAGGTGACATTATAGCAACGGTATTATGTAACTATGGTTTTGAGAAAATTCAGTATAAAAAATTATGGTCATTGCTTTCCCATATATATTTTCCTTCACTTTTTATTCTTTATTTTCTTCTTCTATCTTTTTTGTTATTCTTTCCATGATCAAATAAATCACCTTAGAATAAATATTTTCCATGAAATCTCTTGAATGTCAGTTATCATTTTAGTTGCCCTTATCAGCTGCAACTATGCCTATTCACCAAACACGACGGCTAGAAATGACTGAAAGCACTTTGAAAATATAAGATGTTCTATAAACACTGTTTCCTAGTAGTCTACAGCCCATTTAAATGGTATTTGATCTGGCATAACGTGCTATTTTAAGCATCTTTGAGCCATCATAAATTTGGATACCTTCCTTGCTTTGTGGGTTTCAGATTACTGAAATGTTCTCTATTGAAATCCAATATTCATTCCAAACTATATTACACTGAATTCAAGTTAACTCCTGAGAGCAGGAGCTAGAAAGGCCTCATTCCCTCAATCATTCTTGTATTTATAATAAGAATTAGATCCAGGAGATCACACTTGATTAGATTATATTCTCTCTCCAATGTAATGCTACTTCTGAAAAAAATCAAGAGGCTTCTTTATCTATAATTTACACATTGGAGAGTGAAGGTGATAATTCCAATGCACACCAAGGTAACACATTTATTTAAACTAATCATGACTGAGAGCATCTTACTTGAAGGCGATAACACTGGTTATAAGACTAGCCTATAATTGGATACATGATAGAAACTTGAGCAATTTTATTTACTCAAGCTAAAATATGTGCAATCTTAACCTAATTTTGTTTCAGCCCCATAATCCTTCTTTTAATACAAATAACAGTTCAGTTTTGAATTGTTGCAACTAGACCTATAAAGTCAAGAACTAAGAGCCATCACAGACATTGAATTTATGAATGGATTTAGGATACAGAACAATAAAACTCAAAGGTGGATTAAATAAAATTAAAGAAGCACAAAGATATATAATATGGAAAAAGGCATTTCATTGCATTCTATAAGTTGCTAGTGCTTGAGTCAAAGTAGTCTTTAAGGATTATGGGTATTTCTGATAATCACTGAGCAAATACTGTTGTCCGGTATTTCTCATAGTATGGTCTGTGAAACTGTAGCCCTACAAGACACTATGGGTAAAAAGGTTTTAATTTTTTTCCTTAAAATCCCTATTCCAGTGTGGTAGACTGTAACCCATTCCTATAACTGTCAATGAACATTAGCTATCAGTAGATTTAAGAACTCCTGCCATAAAAACTTTTGTCTTATTTGGTTAATCTTGTCTCCCTATTTCATATGCCTATGAAACTTATTTTTTTCTTTTTCCCCCTTCTCCATTCTATTTATTATCTTCAGAATTATTGTTCTCTGGCTATACTTTAGGAACTCTGCTCTATATAAATGATTTTAAATTTCAAAGCTATAGCAAGTTATTAATGTTCAAAAATATTCATAAGATCTATTGATTTAGAGGTAACAAAGTCCAGATTTTAGTGAATTGGGTGAGAATTAATTTGAACATATGTGTACTCCATGATCCAGCTATTCCATTCTATCTTATTGGACTATGCACAGAACAGTAATGGACATAGCAGCTCTTAAATAGTCTTGAACTGGAAATAAGCGAAAAATCATTGACAAAAGAATGAAAAAAATAAATTGTGAGATAATCATATAATAGAATACATACTATGTAACAATGAGAACAATGAAGTTTTACTACACACAAACACATAGAAGAACCTCAAAAACAAATTGCTGAGCAAAAAAAGCCAGACAGAAAAAGAATATATACTGTATAATTTCAGTTAGATGAAGTTTCTTGTTTTTTAAAGAGGGCAAAAGTAATCAGTGATGCTAGAAATTGGAGTAGTGTTTGTCTTGGGCAGGATGTAGTGACCACTGACTGGGAAGTGTCAAAGGTGGACTTCTGGAATCTGACAAAATTCTAGGTCTTCATTTGGGTATTTACTTTTTGAAAATTCATCAAACTGTACACTTAATGATTGTGTAATTTTCTGTAAGCACACAAAACAGTTAAAATGAATGAATAGTTATAAACTGTTTTCTCTTTTTATTGCTGTCGGAATGATTTAATGTTTTAATTGTTTTCCTTTTTGTCACATAAGTTGTTGTTTTTTAAATGCAAGTGATATTGGACGTGACTTATAAGGTAACTCTACCCCCAAAAGTCTGACTTTCTATATGTCTAGAACATTTAACATGCAATTTAGAACTAACAATGGCTTGCCATTAGAGTGTGTTTGAGTATGAGTTCTTGTGTGTGTAACAAATAAGTTCAAGTAAAACATACAAACATGTGATAGTATTAGTCATTCATTCATTTGTTCGTTTAGTTAACAATATTCTAGGCACTAGGAATATATGTGTGAACAGAATAGAATAAATCCCAGATATCATGGGTTTGCATTTTAGAGATTTGAGACAGAAATGAAACACCATGTAAATAAATAAATGGGTAAATAAAATCAATAAAATCAGGTAGGAATAAAAGCTATTAAGAAAGTAAAGCAGAGTGATGTTATAGTGACTGTGTGTGTGTGTGTGTGTGTGTGTGTGTGTGTTAGGGTGTCACCTACTATGGTTAAGGTGCATGATCAGGGAGGATCTCTCTGATAAGGACAGATTGAGCAGAGTTCTGAATAACGTGAGGGAGTGACCAGACATATCTGGAAGGTTAAGTTTAGACATATATGGAGGAAGGTTAAGTTTAGACAGGGTGAATAGCAAGTGGAAAGGCCTGAGGACAGAGCATGTGATGACTGTTCTAGTAATAGCAAGCAAAACAGAGTGGTTGGGACAAGAAGAGCAAAGGAGAAAAGAGTCCGGCCCTTTGGAGAGTTTGAGCAGAGGAGTTACAAGATCTGACCTAGCTTTTGCCAGGGTCGCTCTTGCTCCTGTGTGGAGACCAGACCAGGGGATGGAGACAAGGATGGAAGCAGGAACATTGGTGAGCAAACAGTTGTTCGATAACTTAGCTCATGAGGGTGGGGTTGTGGAATAGAAGAGAAGCGGTCACTTTCAGTATATATTTCAAAGGCACAATGACGGAATTGATAATATATTGGATATGAGATATACAAGAAAAATAATCAAAGAAGACTTCAGTATTTTGGGCCTGATAGATTAGGGTTTTTGCTTACTGAGAGGGGAAACTGTAGGATGTGCACATTATAGAGTTAGCATGTCAAATCAAGTGGTCAGTTTGGGCATCAAAGCTTAAAATGCCTATAAGACAGCAATTTTCAACTGGTGTGCCGTGGCAGGCACACTGGTGTGCAGCAAGAATTTTTAAAACATGTAATACCTGACTGTGTAGTCAGGGGCACTGATCTCTTTTCCTTAGATTGTCAAATTTAAAAAAAAAAATGACAACAGCTAACACAATAGCTGTCCAATGTGAATGAATCAAAATTACATCTATTTTTTGTCAAGTAGGCAAAAAATAAAATATATCTTTGGTGTGTTGCAGGATTTTAGTAAGTAATTTATGTGTGCCATGAGATGGAAAAGGTGGAGAATCCCTGCCACAGGACAGTCATGTTTGGCTGTGGATCTGGCAGCCTGGTACATGAATTTGGAATTCAGAGGAGAGGTTGGAGCTAGGAATATAAATTTGAAAAGTTGTTAGATTCTAGATGGCATTCAGTATAGGAAATGAGTGTAGATAAAGAAATGAAGTAGTCTGAAGACTAATCCCTGGGGGCCTTACACATTTAGAGGTTGGGGGGAGCAGAAGGAAGCAGAAAACAAGAATAGACAGCAGTAGTGAGTGAAGTAGGAAGCCAGCCAGGAGTGTGTGTTTGTAGACGGTAACTGAAGAAAGTGTTTCAGGAAGCGACTTCTTGATTGCCTCAAATGCCACTAGAAGTTCAAATGCCATGAAGACTGGGAAAGGACCATTGGATTTGTAATGTAGATAGATGCCTTAGTAGCCAGAATAAGAGGGATTTTGTTGTAATGGTGTAGACAAAAGCCGGGCTGGACTGTGTTTCAGAAATGATCCTAGGAGAAGAATTGGGGAAAGCTGAGTGTGGAGCACTCTTAAAGGATTTTATTCTTTTATTTTTTTAAGTATCTTTATTGTTGAAATTATTGCAGATGTCCCCTATTTCCCCCCATTGACCCCTTTTTCTCCACTTCCCCTCTCTCCCCAGGCCTTCACTGCACTATTGTCTGTTTTTTTTTTCCGAAGGGAAGCAGTGATTGGGTGATTATTAGAGAGCATGTGGGGTAAAGTAGCATTTTAAAACATGATTTCAGATATTACAGCATTTGAATATATGGTTAAAATAACCTAGTGAAGAGTAAAAAGAGGGAAACTGGTAATCTAGGAGAGACAGAAGCAACTGGAAGGGTGTTCTTGAGTAGGTTAGAGGGAGAAGAAAGCTGCATGACAGGAGCATCTACAGAATGTTCACCCTTATAAATGTAGGTGCAACATTGAAAGGATTTAAATAGGCTTTAATCCTAATTAGAGGATTGATTTTTCTGCAATTTCTTCTCTAAATGTAAATGTCTTATTGGATGTATAAGCTAACAATTAATCCAGAAATTTCTGTGAGAGAGATTAAAAATTAAACAACTCATCTGGCATGCACTGTGGCTGGCGGTGGGTGTACTGATGGGCTGTTTGTTGTTATTGAGATTTTCAAGGCTTCAGAAAACATGACCACATCCATTTTGGGGTAGCATTCACTTATTACCTAGAACAAAGCAATTCTATCTGATATTCAAGAGCCTGTTTCATATTTCTCACTTCTGAAATGATCAATAAAAGAGAAAATAGGAGAAAAAATAGAGAACATACAAGGTTGAAAGTCAAAGTTGCCTATTAATTATGAATTTACTTTTACACAGGAGTTAATTATTTAGAAATACTAGAATAAAGGAGGTGTCATAGAAAAGCTTTTTATTTTTTTTTAAAAATATTTTTTTATTTAATCGATTTTAGAGAGCGCGAAAGGAAGAGAGGTAGAGAGAAACATTTATTTAAGAGAGAAACATCAATTGGTTGCCTTCTGCACACTCCTCAACTAGGAGTCAAACCAGGAATTGAGCCCATGACCCTTCAGTGCATGGGGCAATGCTCCAAACAACTGAACCACACCAGCCAGGACGCCTTCTTATTTTTGTAAACTACATGTTTCACATATTTCATATCAATGTCATTTCAGTAATATTACAAACTATGTTTAGGGATAAGACAAAGTTTTAAAGGTCTTGTAAAAAGGAGAAATGATCTCTGAATAAGAGTTGGTTACCCGGCTAGTGTTGCTCAGTGGTTGAGCGTTGGCCTATGAACCAAGAGGTCATAGTTCGATTCCCAGTCAGGACACAGGCCTGGGTTGCAGGCTCCATCCCTAGTATGGGGCCTGCAGGAGGCAGCTGATCAATGATTCCCTCTCATCATCGATGTTTCTATCTCCTTCTCCCTCTCCCTTCCTCTCTAAAATAAAAATTAAAAAAAAAAAAGAGTTGGTTACTTTCCAGATCTAACATAAGGACTCTATGACAGCAGAATATAATCTCAGCCTTGTACTTTAGGCATTAGGCGTTCTTTTAAAAATTATTTTGCTTGGCTGCATTATTTTTTCTATGCCTGGATATTATAAATAATAGTTTTATATTTTATTATCTATGAGAAAAACTACTATTCTAAAATAGCCATATCACTTAAATTATAAAAAATACTAGGGGCCCAGTGCATGAATTCGTGCACGTTGAAAGGAACTGTGGGCTGCAAGGTTGCCGTGGGCACAAGGGTGGGTCTCAGACCATCCTCTGTGCCCCTGCCTGGCCCCTCCCACCATAGACCCCCGAGTCCACTGTCTGCTGGCAGCCCTGCTCCTACCACCACCACTCCCGCCCACTGCCGGCGCTGGCCCTGCTCGCACCCACTGATGGCGCGGAGCAATTGGGGCTGGCGCCAGCAGCAGGTGCAAGCAGGACCAGCACCGTCAGTGGGGCCAGCGCCGTAAACAGGTGTGAGTGGCGGCTACTGTCCCAATTGCCTCTCAGGAGCAGGGGGAGGTGCAGAAGCCCACAGGGGTGATTGGGGCCAGCAGCTGCTGTTTGCACCCACTGACAGTGCCAAGCAATCGGGGCCGGCACCAGGCACCAGCAGCGGGTGCAAGCGGGGCCAGCGCTGGCAGCAGGTGCTAGCGCCATCAGGACCGTGGTGTGCGGGAGCAAATAATTTTCAGTAACCACCAGAGGCTTGCCCCAATGACAGCAACAGCACCTCGCCTTGTTCTGGCACCCCTGCTCACCTGCTCCACCATCCCACCGTGGCTGATGACCACCGTGTTCCACACTCTGCCGCCTGCTGCTGATACCGACCATGTTCCTCGCATGCCCCCTGGTGGTCAGCACACATCATAGCATCCGGTTGTACATAATAGTGGCCTGGTGCACAAAATTCGTGCACGGGAAGGGGAATGTCCCTCCACCCAGCCTGCACCCTCTCCAATCTGGGACCCCTCAAGGATGTCTGACTGCCGGTTTTGTCCCGATCCTGCAGGCAGTTGGACATCCCTCTCGCAATCCGGGACCACTGGCTCCTAACCATTCATGCCTGCCTGCCTGATTGCCCCCAATTTTCCCCCTTTGGCTGGCCTGCTCGCCCCCAACTGCCCCCCCCCCCCACTGGCCTGATGGCCCCTAACCACCTCTGCCTTGGCCCCGCCACCATGGCTTTGTCTGGAAGGACATCCGGAAAGTCTCCTGGAAGGTCTCCTGGTCTAATTAGCATATTACCCTTTTATTAGTATAGATAGATTATACAAATGTAAAAAAGTATGTTATCTGATGGAACTTGTCAATAGTGTTAGGACATTTAAAATGTCTATGGTATTATATATCCCATGGATTCACTATGTATAGCTTGCTAATTCAGGAGTCTCCTTTCTCCTGACCTCTGGATGTACCTGTAGGACAAGTCCTTTGAATCTGCGTTTCCCTCCTCCTTTTTCTACTATAGCTGTTGATACTAGCCCTATCCTTTCTGTCATCCTGGCTGGAACACTTTGTTAACCCTCTCTCACCAATGAAATTTAGCTATTTATTAGGTTAGGATCAATCTTGTTGGTGTAATTTACACACATTTATTCCTTTCACCATTCCTACTCAACATTCTTCCTTTTCTCAAACTTTCCAAAAACAGTCAGAATTTTCAGAATTTCAAGCCCAGGATCTGTACTCCGCCTGATATTCCAGCCTTCTCTCACTCCATTCCCTATTCACCTTGTATGTCCAAGAAAATGGGTCTTCACCCCTTACCACTTCCCGAACACGCTCTTAGCTTTCCTCCTTTCATGCCTTTGCTCACACTGTTCTGCGAGCCATGAGTTGGATAGAAGGTTCATTTTCCTACTTATTTTATCCAGGGATCCATTTCCACATTTATGACTTACTCAACTCCCCTGGTCCTTGAAGGATCGTCCCGAATGTCAGGTCATTTCCAGCCTGGAGACCCTCCTGGAATTGCCGTCTTCGCACGGTGTGCTCCGCAGTGCCCAGCGCAAGTGTCGTTCTCATTTTACAGATGACTAAGCCAGGGCTCGGGGAGGTTTAATGATCTCGCTGCACCACAGAGCTAATGTGCAGCAGCCTGGGATGCCAACACCATGCTGTTTTAGGGCACTCAGCTGCTTTCTAAATGTTCTCTGACTGAAGGAAGCAGTAAATGGATTTGTCATTTTCATTTTTTCTTAATTTAAAATTGGGAAGCACTAAGTGGTGCTTCTCTGTCACTAAGAGTCTTGCAGGACTAGAGCAAAGTAGATTATTAGTGACATGAGCTGAAAAATGGGAAAACAGTGGGGCAGTGTTGTCTGTGACAAGAAAATTCAATGAAGAGCAAGTGTTTTGAACTTTTATATATATGTTTCAGTGATCAATGTAAAAAAATAAATATCTGGACATAACCTAGAACAATAGTTAAGTGCTTAGTATGGGGCAGACAGTTTTTGGATATTTTACATATGTTAATTTTTTTTTATTCGGCATTATGCTAATTCTGCAAGGTTAGTATTGCCACATCCATTTTATGGTGGAAGGACAGGGAGCCAAAGGGATGAAGTAACTTGCTATGGATTACGCTTTAGTATTATAATTGGAATGTAAAGATAAAATGACAGCTACATGTGCCTTTCACTGATTGAACTACATGTTAAAGACTATGAAGGCAGAGGATAGCGTATTTTGAGGTCACTTTTTAATCACACTTACATAAGTGGAGATAGCTAAGGCATTTGATGACAATATGGACCATGACTTCTAATGATTTACATTAGAAATCTTTTAATAAGGAGAAGAATAACTTACAAAGAACTTCAAAATTACCCAGATTCCTTTGCTAAACTGAAACTGTATCAGCATAAAAATTGATAAATTACTGGATCATTGGGTAGAATTAAGATTTTGTGTCATTGCAACAAAAACTTCCAAGTGTTAAGTTGTAATGAAATTTGATACAAAGCAGAAGTTTCTCCTTGTATGTTAATGAAATGTAAGATGTTGACTTTCAGGGTTGACCTAAATCCACAGCTTAAATAGGATTAATTCCTAAAATATTTAAACATTGAGCAGAATAAAAGCAGAGCCAATCTCTTTGGGTCTGGTCTTTCCTTAGAAGATTGTCTAGTCAGATTGCTAAGTGAGGGTTACCCAGCTCAACTAGCCTTGTGTAAGGCACAGCATATTTGGTGGTGGTCGTCTAAAGTTGATGTATCTCCCTTATCTGCAAAATTCAAAAATTTATAGTTGCCTTTTTATCATATAAATCCATCATGTTTTGCTAATGTGTTACCAATTAAGAGGGAAGTATTTAAACATTACTTTGATCTCATTACATTTAATTTAGACCCCAAATTCTATGAATTAAATCAAATTTAAAATGGTCTTAGACACTTAGACTTGTTTGCAGTCCCAAACATTATATTTGTGGTAAAATACTATAGATTTCTTTTGATACATTATTGGTTAATATTTTAACTGTAACCTTGGTCATTGCAATAATTTTACACATTCTTTCCAATGACTCTGCCTGTAGAGATCAAACCTGACATTGGGTATATTGATTTGATAGGTGTGATCTGAAAGAGAATGTGGGTATTTTGTCTTTGAAGGGGCACTTGCTACTTCTACCACAGAATGCATTATGATTCTCAGAGTTGCCTCTGAGCAAAGCCATCTGCCTAGGGATTTAAAACACAGCTTGGATGACTGAGGTCATACGGCACCAAGTTAATTTTTATTTGGGGCCTCAGCTCTGGCTCATTTCCTACCTCTCTTGGATAGCTCTAGTTTATCAGGGTTTTTTTTATGCTCTAAGTTTCCCAAAACTCATAATCCTAGAATCAATGTGCTTTGCATCATAAACCTAATGGCCAAATGCTTGATGAGACTCTACTAATTGTCACAGTGGCCAGGCTCAGGAAGGTGCATGATGCCCCGTGTGGTCTTGGAGCCCTGAACAGAGCACTAATGGTCTCTAGGCAGCAGTCCTTCCAGTAGCCGGAATGGCATTTCCTCTAAACTAGTCTTGCATGTTTAGCAAACATCCTGAACGTTTCCCCTGTCAAATCATGAAACCTGCTTAGTACAGTCTCCGTCATCTTGCCAGGGTGTCTCAGCAGGATGTTAAGACTTTAATAGAGACCTTGAAAACATCCTATCAAATTATAATAATTTTGCATATTTTCAAATTTCATTTCCCACCCTCATAACCACTGCTAACGTATTTTCAGCAGGTGAATGTTTTGGCAAGAAATCCCAATCAAATGATCATATTTTTAGAAATCTCATTGTAATAAGTATGTACGGGGCCAGGTGGGTACTTGATACATTGGGTGGGTTACCAATACATGAAACTAATACAGAATAATATTGAATGTAAACTGTAATTTTAAAAAAGAGAGATGGAGGGGACTGGGTGTATTTTCAGATATAATTAGGATGGCTGCAAACTTCACTTTAGAACTGCTAAATTGAGAAACTGCAAAGCAGAAATTTAGTAGCAGAAGCCTAGAAGACAGAAGAATTTCAAGAATCCCTTCTGGGGGACATGGTGAGGAACAGTAAAGTTGTGGACGATCTCTTGGAACAACATCAAAAAATCTCTCTTCGAAATCACTCTCTGTCTAGCATACATCCTATTATTGCCCAATTATAATGATTCAAAAACTCATTGTTTATGATTATCAGGTTTAGGTGACAGTAAAACTGTCCTGAAAGAACATATTTTAACTTAACTAGATACAGTAGTATAGTTTTACTTATTTCACTGATTAAAAAAAAAGGAAATAAAAGAAACATGATTCTAAAGTTCAGGTCACTTAAAATCACGCCATCAATTGTGTATGAATAGCAGATGTCCTTTTGCATTCATTAGACATGTCTTCATTGCCATATGTTCTCATCAGATGTTTATTATTCTTTCCTACTATTTGGATTCCTTAAACTGCTAAAACGTTACATGAATCGCAAGGATTATTCTTCAGGCTTTTGTGTGGTTATTGTTGCTAAGGAAACCATTTCCTTTTTCTGCAGTGGATGGGACATCTGTGCCACACTGAGTCTGCTACAGCAAGACATATCACATCAGGAACAGAAAGTGGAGGAAGGAACAAAAATGAACAAAATAGGGAAAGTAATACAATTCCTTTAAAATGATACTCTGATAGGATTTTTTTAATTTAAAAAAAGTAAGATGTGTCTGTGTAATTCTCAGTAGCATGGCTCTCAGTAGCATGGGCTATCTTTACGCCCATCCCTGCCACTTCCGAACCTGGACTCTTGTTTTCCCTCAGTGAAACCCCCGGTGGCACTTACCCTAATAAAGCGCTTGCCAATCTTTTACAAACCTCATCCTGGCCATTATCACTTCACAGAGAAGGGGGCAGGTGTGTTTGAGGCATCAGGCTTCTCATTCCGATGGTCTTCTATCACAGTCCCCAAGTCCTATCCCACCCGCGACCTTTTCTTCTCCTATCCTCTCGATTACCTTTATGCCCTTACTTTTCTAAGTTTCTTTACTCCCATCTTAGACTATCCCCTGCAACCTTTTCCTGTCCTTCCTGGAATATTTATTAGTTAATAATTAGCCCTGGCCTGTGTGGTTCAGTTGGTTGAGCATCACCTTGTGCACTGAAAGGTCATAGGTTCGATTCCCAATCAGGACACAAATCTGAATCTAGGAGGAAAACAGCTTGTCTTCTGCATCCCTTCCATCCTCGTACAAAATCTTCTCATTTCTGTGCCCTTCTTGTCACTGATAACCACCTCTGAGAGTTTACCTGCCTTCTGAGGACTCCCTTTACTAGTATTCATTTGGAGCTGGGATTGCAGTCTTCCTTCAAGCAAAACTAAGAGATTTTAACATTCATGTAAGTGACCCCATTCATAGACTGGTCTCACAGTTACGACACTTTTAAATTATGCTGGCCATTCAGTTTCAGCCCTTCACTCACCTGCCCAGGGTCTTGGACTTGTTAGAACTTCAAAAGTATAAACATGAGTCCATTTCCCCCATGACCTCACTCATACCACATCCTTTCTCACCTCTCAGAGACCACCAGCTCTTTTTTTTTTAAGAAAAGATATATTTTTATTGATTTCAGAGAGAAAGGGAGAGGGAGAGAAACATCAATGATGAGAGAGAATCATTGATTGGCTGCCTCCTGCACGCCCCCTACTGGGGATCGAGCCCACAATCCAGATATGTGCCCTTGACCAGAATGGAACCTGGGACCCTTCAGTCCACAGACTGACACTCTATTCACTGAGCCAAACCAGCTAGGGCGACCTCCAGCTCTTGATCACAATATCTTCCTAGTGTCTCTGCTTGTCTCTGTCTTTTTTCTACCAATCCTGACCCAGGTGTTCCTTTACTATTCCAAATTTTATACAAATCACTGCTGCTTCCTGCATTTTTTGTTACCCCTCTATTGAACCCCTGTCTCACTCAGCCTTGCTTTTCTGTATTTTGGCAGTAACTTCCCAAGATCCCCAACCTTGAGTTCATGCTACAGTTTGCCTCCTCTCTCTTTCCCTGAGATAGCTGAGTGTGTAATTCCCGAGAAAGTTATAAATTGCTCCAGTTCAACACCTTTATAATCCAAAATCTTCCTCCGGAGCCTCAGTCCCCCTCCCCCCCCACGATATTATCCTTGGTCAGGCTTCTCTGGCATTCTTCTAGGCAGCAATTCCTGACCCTCTCATCAATAATCCAGCCTTGTAAGAAGCACGATGATTGTGTCATGGTTCAGAGCAAAGGATGAGGAAGCAGACAAAGGCTATCAAATGGACGAACAGGAATTCAGTGGCAGATCTCTTATGCCAGGAAGAATTTCTGGTTGTATCCTACTAGTATTATTGATGTTGACATAAAGCTTTGGTTTCTAGAACACCTTCCTTTAGAAATGACAAAAGAATTTTGTATACATTTCTTTTCACACCCTCACAAATTTTATTTTAAAAATATTTAGATGAACACGCCATAAATGATTTTATAACATGGGCCATTTAAGTGTTCCAATGATTATATTTTGTCATATTAAGTATGACATTTTTCCATGTCATTTTATTCATGCTCCCTTGGAAACCTTATTCACTTTCATGGCTTCAATTATCACCTGCAGAATAGTCCCCAAAGCCAATCTGTAACTCTCACCTCTCTTTTGAACTTCTATCTCAACTGCCCAAATGTCAGTTGGAAATCTATGCATGGATATTCTGCTGTCACTTCAGAATCAATGTGTTGAAACTAATTTGTCTTCCTATTGCCTCCATATCAGTTTGCTGACTTCCATATTTCTATAATACATACTTTATCCAAAGTTCAATCACTGGTGCTAATCTTCATTTTTCTTTGTTCCTCTCCCAAGGATATATTTTCTTTTCTCAACCTCAATCCTCTCACAATCAGAATTCCCTGTCTATCCTTGCTTTGTGTGGGGGGAAGGGGACATAATCATTTTCTCTCTCTTTTTATCCTTCAAGGTACAAATCCTTGGTGAATATTTCCTTTCACCTATAATTCCAAATGTTGGTATCTTTACTTATTCCCTATTTGCAGATCTACTTTAGCCCCTACTTTTTCTTATCACTTTCTTTCCATTTTTAAAATTGTAGCACCATTTTTCAATATTACTGTAATTACTAAAGGGTGACTATCGATGGCTATATATATATATATATAGCCCAGTGCACAAATTTGTGCACGGGTGGGGTCCGGCCAGCCCGGCCTGAATCAGGGCAGATTGGGGCCGGGCCTGCCAAGAGGAGGTGACGGCAGGAGGTTGGCCAGCTGGCCCACCCCTATCAGGGCCTGATCAGGGCCAGGCCAACTGGGGGGAGGGGCCTCAGGTGATTGGCTGGCGGGTCCCACCCCTGATTGGGGTGGGGGGTCGATTGGGGGTGGGGCCGGCTGTGGGGAGGGGCTGTGGGCAGTGGGCCGCCAGCCCCTGCCTCCTTGAAATGATGTGGGGGGGGGCCGATCGGGGGCAGAACCTGGCTAGGGTAGGGGCCATGGGCCCAATCGCATGGTGGGGGGCTGACCAGGAGTGGGGCTGGCCGGAGGGAGGGGCTGTGGGCCAATTGGGGTGGTGGGGGCCATCAGGGGTGGAGTCAGCCAGGGGGGAGGGCTGCAGGATGTTGGCCAGCCGGCCCTGCCCCCTATTGGAGTGAGGAGTGTGATCAGGGGCGGGGCTGGCCAGGGGGAGGGGCCGTGGGAGGTTGGCCAGCCAGCCCCACCCCTCAATCTGGCCGGTTCGCTGGCCGCAGTGGGCATCATAGCAACTGGTCATTCCAGTCGTTATGATGTTCCAGTCACTGGCTTTTTATATGTAGATAGATTAGATATAGATATAGATATAGATATAGATATAGATATAGATATAGATATAGATATAGATATAGATATAGATATAGATAGATAGATATAAATAAATAAATATACATCAATTTTATTAAGACAGATCAATTTTATTAAAAATAAGTACTTCTCAAACTGGGATGTGACAGCAAGCATTAAGTCCCATATAGTTTACAGGAGAAGAAATTGCAGCACAGAGAGAGGAGTGAGTATAAAAACTCAGTGAGAGGTGAATGTAGCACTTCAAGCCAGTGCTCCGATGCTCCCGTACCTCTGATCCTTTAAACAGGATGAGTTCAAGGTGACCTTAATATTAGTGAGCATCAGCCTGGGGAATATTTAACATCAGAGCAAATAGTGCATGTATTTTGACAATTCACCATGTTTATAAATATCAAGGTTTTAAAAAATCACTACCTGCCTTAAATAAGCCCCATAGCAGTACAGAAAACACTATTACTTCTTTAAAAGCTTAATCTTTTCTGAACTATATACACCTATTACCAACCCCCTGTTTTCCTTTTCCTTCCTGAAGTGTGTAGAATTTGTTAAAAGGGTGATCTCAAATTAGTCATGTAATAAACTCTCTAATATGTACGTCAGCCTGTGATAGAGGGAAGCAATGCCAAAATATATTTATAAATCTTACAACTGGAAAAAAAACAACACAAAAATTAAAAGCAGTATTTCTCTCCTAGACCTAACCATTATTTCTTTTGCTTTTGCATTTTTGTTTTATTCAGATTACAAGCTCCTAAAAGCAAAGTTATAATGATACAAATGTTTCCTGTAATAAAACTTGGGGACACTTAGAGAAGCCATCTCTCTATTATCAGAGAAAATTTACATTTATTGTTAAGCTGCAAAAATGGAATTGCGTTCTTGGAAATTAAAATTAGCTTCGTGTGTATTTAAATGACTACATCACAGCACCCTGCCCATGACTTCATTAAGTGAATGACACTTTAAAGTCATCTTGGTATATTGACAGCAAGGTTTGGCAGAGAAGAAAGATGTCCCAGAATATCTATTGTTAGAACAGCTACAAAAGCTCTGCATGTTCACCCTCAAGAGGGCCAACTGGTTAGTAATTAAGACCAAGTCACAGCTGGGACTATTACAATTACTGTCACACTTGTGAGAATGTCATTTATCATATGACCTCTTATGTGATAATAAGGACCCAAAAAGGCAGTGGAGGAACTGAAGGAAGAAGACGTGTTGTAAATTATCACAGAGCTATACTTTGGCCTCTTAGAATAGGGCTTTAGGATGATTTCAATGTTTTCAACATCTTGCAAAGTCAAAAGTCAGCATTTTTACTATCTCTTTGCTGAAAGCACATTTAAAAAAAATAACTTAAACTAAGCCTTAAAAGTAATTTTTCATTTTGGCAATTGTAAGTTCTTTAGGGAAGGTATTATCATCATAAATGATGCTTAAAAAAATACTTCAATGACCCGAAACCATAAAACTCTTGGAAGAAAACATTAGGGAAAAGCTTCTTGACATTGATCTTAGCAATGATTGTTTTGGATATGACACCGGAATTACAAGCAACAGAAGTAGAAATAAACAAGCGGGGCTACATCAAACTGAAATGCATATGCACAGCAAAAGAAATAAATGATCAACAAAATGAAAAGGCAACCTAGGGAATGGGAGTAAATATTTGCAAATCATATTTCTAATAAAGGGTGAATATTCAAAATATATAAAAAACTCATGCAATTCAATAGCAAATAATAATAATAATAATAATAGTCTGATTTAAAAAAATGGGCCAAGGAATAGATATTTTTCTAAAGAAGACATACAAATGGCCAACAGGTACAGGAAAAGGTGCTCAACATCACTAATCACCAGAGAAATGCAAATTAGAACCACAATGAGATATCACCTCACACCTTTTAGAATGGCTATTATAAAAAGATAAGAGATAAGTGATGGCAAGGATGCAGAGAAAGGGAATTTTTGTACACTGTTAATGTAAATATGAATTGGTGCAGCCACTATGGAAAACAGTATGGTGGTTCCTCAAAAAATTAAAAATAGAACTACTATATGATCCAGAATTCTACTTCTGAATATATATCCTAAGGAAATGAAGTGACTACCTCGAAGAGATATTTCTACATTCGTGTTTATTGCATCATTATTTACAATAACCAAGACATGGACACAACCTAAGTGTCCATCAAAGCATGAATGGATAAATAAATACTATTTTTATTGCTTCATAAAAAAAGCAAGTAATTCTGCCATTTGCAATAGCCTGGATAGATTTTGAAGGCATTGTGCTAAGTGAAATAGATCAGACAGGGAGGCAAATAGTATATGATCTCACTTATATATGGAAATATAGAACAGAGAGGAGATTGATGGTTGCAAGGCAAAGGGTTTGGGAAAATGGATGAAAGTGGTCAAAGGTACAAATTCTATTATTGCTTTTTTATAGAGGGCTACACTCACGAAAAAAATTTTTCATATTTTATTTACTTATCTTTATCATTGAGATTATTACAGATGTCCCTCTTTCATCCCCCCATAGCTCCCCTCCACTCAGTTCCCACCCCACCACAAACCCTCACCAGCCTATTGTCTGTGTATATAAGTAATGCATACATGCATATAAGATATTTGTCTAATCTCTCTGACCCCTGCCACACCCCCTTCCCTCTAAGAATTATCAGTCTGTACCATTAACATCCTCCTGATTCAATTCCATTCACCAGTTTATTCTGTTCATTAGATTTTTTTATTCATTTGATTTTTAGATTCAATTGTTGATAGATATGTATTTGTTGCCACTTTCTTGTTCATATTTTTTAACTTTATCTTTTTCTTCTTCTTCCTCTTCTTAAAGAATACCCTCAGCATTTCATATAATACTGGTTTGGTAGTGATGAACTCCTTTAGCTTTTTCTTGTCTGTGAAGCTCTTTATCTGACCTTCAATTCTAAATAATAGCTTTGCTAGATAGAGTAATCTTTATTGTAGGTCCCTGATATTCATCACTTTGAATATTTCTTGCCACTCCCTTCTGGCCTGCATAGTTTCTGTTGAGAAATCAGCTGACAGTCGTATGGGTACTCCCTTGTAGGTTACTGACTGTTTTTCTCTTGCTGCTTTTAAGATTCTCTCTTTATCTTTTGCTCTTGGCATTTTAATTATGATGTGTCTTGGTGTGGTCCTCGTTGGGTTCCTCTTGTTTGGGGTTCTCTGTGCTTCCTGGACTTATAAGTCTATTTCTTTCACCAGCTGGGGAAGTTTTCTGTCATTATTTCTTCAAATAGGTTTTCAATATCTTGCTCTCTCTCTTCTTTTAGCACCCCCATAATTCAGATGTTGATACACTTGAAGTTGTCCCAGAGGCTCCTTATACTATCTTCAAATTTTCGGGTTTTTTTTTTCTTTATGCTCTTCTGTGTGGGTGTTTTTTGCTTCCTCTAGTTTACTGTTGAATACCTGTATATTATTCTTTATTTCAGTCAGTGGATGCTTAATTTCTGACTGGTCCTTTTTCTTTTCTTCTTTTTGGCATTCTCACTAAGATCCTTAAAAGTCTCACTATTTCCCTTGGAGATTTCTAGAAGATTCTTGAGTAACCTTATAACTGTGGTCCTGAACTCTACATCCAGTAGTTTGGTTTCTCCCATTTCTTTCATTTGTGACATGTTTCTTTGCCTCTGCATTTTGGCTGCTTCCCTGTGTTTGTTTCTATGTATTGGGTAGAGCTGCTAAGTCTCATTGAGTTGATAGAGTAGCCTTGTTTAATAGGTGTCTTATATGATAGAGTAGCCTTGTTTAGTAGGTGTCCCAGTGTCTCAGCCTCCCCAATCAACTGAGGTGGACACTCTAGGTGCACCCCTTTGTGGGCTGTGTGCACAGTCTTGTTGTAGTTGAACCTTGATTGCTGTTGGTGTCACTGGGAGGTATTGACCTCCAGGCCAATTGGCTGTGGGGACCAGCTGGGACTTACAGTGGAAGAGCTGCTATGCAGGAGACACCCCTATGGAGCAGCACTTGATACAGTGGGGCTTTGGTGTTCCCTGAGTCTGCCCCTTGAGTGTGTCACTTATGAACATGTAGAGCTGTAATCTTGTATGGTCTGACCCTGACCACTGGGTACACTGGCTCTTGGGTCTCCAGGGAGGTGCAAAGTCATCCACTGCCTGGAGCCACCCATCAGGAATTACAGAGAGATCTGCAGATTCCTCCTCTTTGTATCGGGTTTGCAAGTGCCCAGATGAGGCTCAGCTGTGAAGCAAGGCAGGCTGATGCTGGTTTTTGAGCCTTTTATTGATTGGTTTGGGGCTCCCTGACCTAGCTGCATCTGGTTTGTGATTTTAGCCTGAGCAAGGACAGGCCATTCATATGCAAAAGCCTCTGCACAGAGCTTGGGAGGGGTTGTAAACTGGATGAGGTGGGTCTTAGGAAATCACCATGGTGGAGCAAACAGAAATGGCTGCCAGTCAGCACTACAATCTGGGAGGTCCCAGCATGGGAACAATGACAGCTGTGAGCACCTCTGTCTAGAAGAAATCCACCCCCAAGGTACTGCCTCAATGACATACAATCCAGTTCATTCTCCAGCTCCTCCTCATATGTGTCTGCATTCCCCAGAGCCTCGCCCTGATGCTGGAGCAAGGAGGAAGCTGGAGCTTTTATTTTATTTTTTTTAAAATATATTTTATTGATTTTTCACAGAGAAGAAGGGAGAGAGATAGAGAGAGTTAGAAACATCGATCAGCTGCCTCTTGCACATCCCCCACTGGGGATGTGCCCGCAACCCAGGTACATGCCCTTGACCGGAATCGGACCCGGGACCTCTCAGTCCGCAGGCCGACGCTCTATCCACTGAGCCAAACCGGTTTCGGCGGAAGCTGGAGCTTTTAAATTCAACTTGTGGTGCCAGCCTTTTAAGAGGAACAGCTGGGTCTCCAGCAGCCTCTGTGTCACTGAGCCCAAATCCTCACTGGTTTTTACACCCCGTAGTTCTTATCGTCTGCAGGGAATTCTTTTTCCAGCTCTTGGACTCTGGGCTGGGGGTCAGGTGTGGGTCTGGGACCCTTTGCTTCTACGGGTGACCTCCACAGAGGTGACCTCTCTCCCGATTAAAAAAGCTGCCCACGTGGATGCCGGACCAGCCCATTCCGCGCCTCCGCACCTCCTACCAGTCTCAGTGTGCTTTCTTCTTTACTTCTCTCATTGTAGGACTTCTAATTCAGCCAGCTTTCCGGCAGTTCTGGATGATGGTTGTTCTGTATTTTAGTTGTAATTTTCATGTGGTTGCAGGAGGTGGTGAGTACAGGCATTTGCCTACACCAGTGGTCGGCAAACTGCAGCCCCTTGAGTGTGGCTCTTCCACAAAAGACCATGTGCTGGCACACACGTACAGTGCGATTGAAACTTCATGGCCACACTCAAGGGGCCAAAGAGCCGCATGTGGCTCGCAAGCCGCAGTTTGCCGACCACTGGCCTACACCGCCATCTTAGGGTCTTCAAATTATTCATATTTATATGAATTTTTAAAATGTATTTCCAAGTAGAAATAGCCCTCTACTTTTATTTCTAGTTTTCAGAACCCAGCCTCAGTGCATGGTTCCACAGTGGTGAGTGAGGGCTCGCTGGCAGGTGGAGAAGACCTGGGAACCTCCATATGTGTTTCATAGCACAGTCACTTGGCTGTAGGGCTAGAGACACAAAAGACAAGGGGATAATTCTACATTGCAGCGGGGAGGGTATATATAAGAAACTTCTTGCCTGTAAAATTGCTCTAGAAGAAAGATGTCCATTTGCTAGAATTTCAGTTCACCATGTTGTGAGCAGAAAATTAAGCCAGGTCCTGGAAAAGGAATGCAAGTACATGTCAAGTAGCTTCTTTGGGGAACTTGCAATCTTGTTGTTCTAGCAAGGCATGTGAAGTACATATGGAAATGTAACTAATTGTAAGAGAAAAAATGGATGTACAAATTGACAATTCAGTACAGAGGGCATTTCAGGTCTCACTTTGTGAATACTTGGGCAAGTAGAAATCATTAAGACTCCGCTTCCGCAGATTTGGATCAGCGGTTCTCAACCTGTGGGTTGCGACCCCTTTGGCAGTCGAACGACCCTTTCACAGGGGTTGCCTAAGAGCATCCTGCATATCAGATATTTACATTACGATTCATGACAGTAGCAACATTGCAGTTATGAAGTAGCAACGAAAATAATTTTATGGTTGGGTCACAACATGAGGAACTGTATTTAAAGGGCCAGAAGGTTGAGAACCACTGGATTAGACAGTCTTCTAAGTTCACATTCTCAAAGTGTAGAGATTCCAGCAGAGGAAAAAATGGCATTTCAGTCATAAAGGAGAAGGGAGTATGATTCTAGGGAGGTGGGGCATGGGGAGCTTGAGAGAGACAGGGAAATGGGAATGTGTAAATAGGGGCATATGGAGCAAAGCAGTCTGTCCCTCGCTTCCTGTGTATACCTTCACCCCAGAACTATTCTTCAAATAGCTTATCAATTGCAAATTGAGGGCATTGCCTCTTCTGACTCTCCTCACTCTCACTTCAGTCTACATCTCTGGACAATTACAAGCCTTCAGTCCAAACATTCTCGAGTTGTTACCACAGCTTCAGGATATGAGAAGCGGTTACCCTAAGGAAATGGAGGAAGTACATGACAGCAGTCCACATCATTGCCAGCTTCACACATGTCCCAACTGGTATCTCTTCAGTTACTGTTGGGCTCAAGTTTGTCAGCAAAGTATACTTGGTCTTAGGCAAGAAATCATCCTGTTTTGCCCCTAACCACAAATTGATCTCCAGTAAGTCCTTCAATTCACTGAGATTCAGTGAATCCACACGTTATGAGACATTATCTTCCCTGCCTCTTATAGTGCATGCTTGTGAGGCATAATACAAGCTATTTAATATATGTGAAAACTTTTTGAAAAAATATAAAGTGCTAAGCAAATGTAAAGCATTATTATGATTGAAGAGCTCTCTACATAGTAATCAATTTACTGATTTTATTGCAATACTCTCCCTGAAACATTTTCCATTATTATGTGCTCTTATTATATTGAAGCTCTGCCTACCACCATGGTTAGTGGTAAGAGTAGAGGTAGAGGTTGTAAAAATATAAAATAATGTAATAGAAACATGCAGGTAGAAATGAGTGTTCAGATAAATGTATTTGAGACTGAGAACTATAAAATGCTAGGTCTAAGAGTAGTCATTGGCTTAAAATCCATCTATGAAAAATGTTTATTGACTTTCTCAAATGTGGTCATAGTAAGCCTTTTTGTTTCTTTAACATACTATAAATGATAATGTACTGTGCTTTTATCATCAGGGAGCAACTCAAATAGGTAATATAAAGTCACTTCCAAAATATAAACAGTAAGCCTTCAGAAATCATTTATCAACATCACTATAGTTGTATTTTTAATTATCTTTGGCCATTTTAATTTCATGATAACATTATCACATCTTTTATTGCAGCTTCATGTACAGAGAGTATTTTTCAGCCAGAGTAGCTAATTTTATGTATGTATGTATACATATATGTATTCAGATACATACACATACATTTATATGAAATGAATGTTTTCATATTTACACATGTACATATATACATAGATATTTATGAGAAAATTTTGATAATTTATTAGATATAAAAAGAAATTTTCATGTTTTTATTTCATAGGTAAAAGTGCTTTATTTTAGATCCAAGTCATATCGCATGGTGATTTAGATCAACCTGTTATACTATATTATATAAACAACAAAAGAAGAATCTTTATACACAAATTTTTTTTGCTTTGACTTTTATGTTTGAAGAGAGGACAAATATTTAATAATTAATAAATCTCAGTTAAGAATAATACCTGGGGGTTTATTTACTGTAGCTGAAAGTTGATTCCATCTCTCAAACAATGTACTTTTTATCAAAATATATGAAAAACAACTGTATAGCAAGGTGAAGATACCTACTTTTTTGTATATATGCTTGTTAGTTCCTGATTGGTCCTTTCAAAGAATTTTGCCTCAACAACATCCTTGAGATTGGTTTTTATGCCTTACTATCTTGTGATTGGTTATTTGCAAGCTGCCTGTCTTAGCAATATCCATAAATTTTAAAGTTCATGCCTGTTGCATGCATCCGTCCTTCCCTACCCAGGTAGGGTGCCTTAATAACATACCTAGTTGGGCTCCCGGTTCTATTTCCCAGCCCCCATGGTCCAAATTCCTGACTACCTGGCTTCCTTCTGTCTCATCAATATGACTCTACTAACCAATGTCACCCCAGTAAATTTAATTTAAAAAGTAATCAGAAAAAGAAAGTTTTATTTTGTTTGTATAAGTACAAGTTTTCCTTCCACCAGTAACACATTAATAACAGGGAGCTCCAAAGCATTTACTTATTTGAAGGACAGTTACATTTACCTTAATTTGCTGATTTTTCTGTTGAAATCAGTACTGGCAGGCAACTCAGTTGCATTTTCAGTGCGACCTCCAATAATTTACATAGTTTGCCACAAACACATTTTTTTCCTTGATGGGAAAAATTAGGATACTGTAGATACTAATATGTAAAACATTTTCATGATTGTGTCGTGATTACTAAAATAAAACCATAAAAATGATTTTGCAGTCAAAGTATATCATACTTGCAAGACTGTCTTAAGGCCCAGCAATTCTACATCTGGGAATATATCCTAAGAAATCTGAAACACTGATTCGAACACAAGTAATCTGTGTCTGCCTCATGGTGGCCGGGATGAATCATAGGCCTACAGTTTTAAAAATAAGCAGTTAGTTATATGATGACAGCCACAGACACCCGTTTTGTCAACCAGACCACCACATAGTGCCTTTGTAGTGTCTCATTTTAACCTTTACAGCTTATAATAAGTTGTTTTTACTGTCATGCTGGCCTGCATGTTTTTATGTAATGTACTTCTGAGTTAAAAGAAAAAATGTCTATCGAAAAATCTATGGTATTTTCTTTATACATTTTAGTATCTTTTTTCTCAACTCAAATTGCTCAAAGCATACTGGCCTTTTATTTCATTGACAATGTAAACTCCAGAAGCCACTTCTACTTGGTTTAGGAATGTATTTTAAACTTTCATATAATTCACTTCCAGCACAATAGTTAGATGGGAAGCTGCCCTTTTAGTGCCTCACGAAAACCTGGAAGTTTGTTTCTCAGGACAGTTTCCTCAGAACTGTCTCGTTTGGAGGTTACCAGTAGGACTACTACTTATAGATGTGGATCTAAGATTACCTAGGCTGGAAATGTAATTCACATGCAAAGTAGGCATAAAGAGGAACATTTTAACTAGAGAAGCAAGCAATAAGACTTTGTAAGATAATGCGAAAGCAAGACATCTGGCTTTACAACAGATCTTGTGGGAGAGACTCAGAAGTTTACATGGTGTACAAGCTTATGTAATGGGACCGCTTTGAAAAAGGATAAACTGAAGGTGCATTAGTCTAGAAAAATTTAAAGAGTGTGTTTTCAAATAGCCACTTTGGCCTTTTGAATAAACCTATTAAAGTAATTACCAATGTAACTTCCTAATGAACATTCTAAAGTAGATAAAAAATATATTCATTTGGCTAAATGAATGATTAAAAGTATATATGATACAAGGAAACATTGTTTGGATACAGTGAGAAAGTGAATTTGGAGTCAGCAGAACTTCATTTGTAATGTCACGACTGATGAGCTTCCCATATTTTGACAGGTATCTGAGCTTCCATCAGCTCACTCATTAAATTCACTTTCTAGTAATCATTTAATTTGTTTATTCCCCTGTTTAAATCTAAAATGAATTAGAATAGTTTACAAAGATCTATACAACATTAAAAATCAATTTAAAAATAATAATAGAAAGTAACTCCCAAAATGCATACTTAGAGCTCTGTATAATTGTAATATGTGGTCTGTAAATTCCTAGAATTAAACCATTAACCTTTCTCTATGGGAACTAAACACCGAGAAAGGATGATTAAGTACCAGATCCACGATCTTCATGAGTAAAAACAAACTGGTTGCTCAAGAGATGCTCAACGCTAACAGTTTTCCCTCATGCATTTGTATGGAGGGAACATAGTGTAATGTAACAAACATCATCAGCGTGAAGGGTCACAACACTGTTACTGAAAATTTTCCTCAGTGCAGTCCAGTGGAATCATGAAAGTGCAGCTGGGTAAAAGCTCTCATGTAAGGATTCAATATCATGAAATCCAGGTATTAGTTTTCTGGTCTGACTTCTTTTAGGAATAGATTTTAGAGTATCTAGAACAGCAGTTCTCAACCTGTGGGTTGCGACCCCTTTGGCAGTCGAATGACCCTTTCACAGGGGTCGCCTAAGACCATCCCGCATATCAGATATTTACATTACAATTCATAACAGTAGCAACATTACAGTTATGAAGTAGCAATGAAAATAATTTTATGGCTGGGTCACAACATGAGGAACTGTATTTAAAGGGCCAGAAGGTTGAGAACCACTGTAGAAGAACAAATGGACTGTGTATCTTTCTGGTATATTTTCACAAATATTTTTCTTGGTTGAGCTTTGGAAATGCACTGAACAGTTCTAAGTCCAAGGTTATCCTCTCTGATGTGTACCTGATGTCCTGGTGCCCTATTGCTAGTCAGGCGGAGCATTAAATCCTTTATTGTTGGAGTGGAATATAGGATAGATTTTCTCATGAAAACTGATGTGCCAGAAGACAGGTGCCTGAGCAAAAGGTCATGTAAGTTCTACTCTGAGGAAAGTCAAGAGCGGACCTATAGATAGGACAAAAGCAAGATTCCCGCCAGGAAATGATTTCAGTTCATGCTAATAAAGACACAAATAGGCCCTTATCAAATGATTTAATGGCCAAATAGACATCATTGTGTATAGATTAATTATACTTTGATTTAAAGGCCATGAGACATTTATAGGAAGGTTTACATTTGGTAAAATTCCAGGTAGTCTTTTATTTTACATGTCACATCAGTAACAAGATATCAGTACCCTGCAGCCAAGATCACCGGGAACACACCTGTAGTTGAACAAGGTGTGTTTATTGACTCATTGCAATTAGGGAGAGCGCAGACCATGGAAGATCGAAGATTTGGTCTTGCATTAAGGTAATAATAGAGAGGGCTCAAGGAAGTGGGGCTTTATTCTGGATTGAGTGTTGTGAAGGAGCAGGGATGTTTTCTGAGTGGGTATCTAAGTAATCTTATCTGGAAGGTGAAGGATGAAGCAAGGCTAGTGCTGTGATTGGGAGAGATGCCGCAGAGAGGGGTCTGGTTATTCTCCTGATCCATCACGGTCAGGGTGGCCTTGTCTGCAGTTGGTGTTCTAAAATATTGTTGATGCTTGACAGGAGGACACCAAGGACCAGTTGTGAGTGCCAGGCCAGTTCCTAGCAATAAGACCTAACTGATAGTTCCAGGATAGCTCTCATCTGTCAGCTTCTTTCTTTCTCAAAGTCCAGGAATTTTTGCTTACCGACAGTGCTTGTCAAACTGGGCCTCTGCAAGGGAAACCCACTTCTGTAAGACAAAATGCTAATAAAAGAATTTTAAAGTTGCCAGCAATCTATAGAAAATGAGAGGAGAAACTTTTTTCTTGATTTAGTTGAAGTTTAAAAGATCCATAGATAGTAAAGGGACACAAATTTTGAAAACTGTTCTATTTTTCTTAGCAATCTCATCTTACAAGTTGGACCAAAAGTGAATTCTTTCTGTCTAACCCAGGATAGCCACTCAAGTTTTATTTAATGCGTGGACAATTTCCAAATGAAAGATGAAAATTATAGTTCCACTGTTTTCAGTACTGGTAAAACAATATCTCCAGCACCATCTTCAGATCTGTTTAATACTATGTTTTGACACGAATAAGACATGACAGCAATCTTGAAATATCTAAAGCTCCATCATGTGGAATATAGCCTTTAGATGTATTCTATTCTGCTCCAAAAGCGCAAATCAGTATCATTCGCATTATGTAACAGGGAACAAAGATTTCTGTTCAACAGAAGGAAGAAGTGTCTCATAATTAAGGGCTACCCAGAATGGCTTGCTTAATTACATAGTGAACTTTCCAACACTGGAAGTGTTAAAAACAGAGGCTGAATTAACACTGGAAAAGCAGAGATAACTAGAATGTCTGTAATGAGAGTCCAGACTAGTTGTCAGTCAAGATCCTTTATAAATCTGCAGGCAAAATAATAAGCTTGAGAAAGGCATTAGGAAGTAAGTTGGTTACTATGATCTAGGGCAAGTTAAAAGCATTGTATTAGTCAGAGTTCCCCAGGAACCCAATCCTGGAGATGAGACAACAGAAAGCCTAAAAGGTAGAGGCAGTCAGAGTTCACCAGTTGCTAAAGTCAGGCTATTGAAAGGTGTCCTCTATTGAGCATACAATGAAATGAGCATGACCCCTGGGCAGAAAGTCTGCCCCCCTTTTAATACTTTAGGTCTAGGCAGTAATGGCAGCATTTATCAGCTACCTAACTATGATCATTGCATATTGTTGAGTGCTGTGCAAAAGCATGCAGCATCTCATTTAATATCTTCACAACAACTCTATGTGGAAGGTACTATTGTTATCCCTGTTTTATAGATGTTATAACCGACTCAGGGTTACATAGCTGTCATGTGGCAGAGCCCGGAATTAAACCCATGTTTGTCTGAATCCATGGGTCAAGCTCTTTATTCTGGGGTACACTGCTTCTAGGTAAGACAGAGATGAGGCTCCACGACAACTGGTATGATAAAAGGATCCTCTTTCCTAGTAAGGGAAAGAGTATAGGGGGCAACAGCTGTTGGCAGTATCTTAATCAGCATAATTAAATGTTTAATTTTCCAAGCCTAAAGAAAAAATCAGATTAAACCATAATTGAGAATTTTTAGCAATATTAGAAAAGATAATTATATCTGTAGGCTTATATTTTTTAAGTTTTTCTTTAATTTGAAGCACGATGTTTTGATGTTACCTGGTGAACCATGTGGGAGTGGATCTTACATGTCCAATTATTTTAAAATCTCATAGCAAACCCAGTGATCTCAAAGCAAATACGTACATGAAGCAGCAACAGTTGTAGTAGTAGTAGTAGTTGCAGTAGCAGCAGCAGCAGTAGTAGTAGTAGTAGTAGTAAAAACAAATGTTGAAATACAGGTTCAGAGAACTTAGGGAACTTGCCCATGTGCCATATTTAGCTAACTTGAGAGACTCGTGAAAATCTTAACTATCCAAACATATAAACTTCTTATTTGGATAATTTGAATAGGGCAATAAAATGTGTGTTGGGGAAAATGTTTAATAAATTAGTAATTTTTTTTTTACAGAATGGAAACCTTAGATCCTAGGAACAATTGCACTTCAGACTAAATCATTTATTGGTACCATAAAGTTAATACATTTTATTAGGCTTTCCATTGGGATATAGTGACTGTAAACATTCATAGAAGTAAAATAACCCAGATGTTAAATATATCCCCGGTAATATATCCCAGTCTCATGTTGACCAAAGTTAATGAAATATTCTACCTAGCAATATGTTCTTTACAAAGCCGTTTAAAAATTGGTCTGTTTAATTTTGTGGCAGTTACAGGTTTAGCAGAGTGGACAAAATATTCTCATCGTGTTCTTGACCATCAGTGTCATAAATGGTGGTTTAGCAATTTAATGCTGGGTAATGATCCAGACCATCATGATAGCTCTTCAGGTCTCTCAGGTAAACACAACCCGTTTAAATTAGTGTTGCATGAAAATAAGATTACTTAGCAAGACATAAGGTGATGAAGACACAATTTGAAGTTCCATGATTCAATTAATAAAATCTAAACGGGACTAAAAAGGAATGCCAAGTTGGGTCTCTGCCCTCTAGAAGCTTACAGTCTAATGGTGATACTAAGACAATAAGTAGGCAGGTGATTTTATAAGTGGCAACATAAATAATACAAGCAGCTGAGGACTCTAGATTATGAAATTAACATACAAAAGTATTCAGGTCTATGGTTTTGTCACCAACATATGTTTATTGAGTGCACTTTGTGTTTAGTGGGCAGCTGTACAATGTGTCCTCGAGACACATTGCATTCCTCCAACTTTATTGTGCATCTTGTTAAAATGCAGATTCTGCTTCAAAGTGTCTGGAGTGGGCTTGAGAGTTTGCAATTCTAATAAACTCTCAGGTGATGCTGATGCTGCAGGTCACACTTTGAGTAGCAAGCATCTAAATTATTTTAATAAAATCTCCTTAGCATTTTATTAAATCTGAGACATCTTATTTAAACAGAAACATGGTATTGGGAGAGACTGTAGTTAGATATACTAGTAAATGTTTTCCCCCTTACAAATGACAAGCTTTCAGTTAATATTCTTACCAGTTGCTCAAAGTCTTTTGGCTGCTTCCATATAACAGGACCACTTGTAAAGTCTAAGGTGGTGGGATATCTCCTTTCAGTCAATGTCTTGACTCCTGGGGCATGAAGTAATCATGAGTTCCTGACACAGATACCTGTCTTTTAGAAATTACACCGAAACCACCAATTTATTTTGCAGCCCTGGCTGAGCAGCTATCTAGAGATAATAACTTTCAGCCACTGCCAGTTTAGGGCAAATTGGAGCCAATGACCTTTGGGTGAAAAGTTTCATATTCCATTTCCAGTCCCTGGAGCCATCAGAGATTCTTGTTGAAGGAGTTGTAATTCATGAATTTCAGCATGCTGCCTCCAGCCTGAAGCATAGAGATTGTTTCTTGAAACTCATATTCACGTTTAGGCTACTGGTGGCTTGTGACATGAATGTAAGAGAATGGTATAAGAATTTTTTTTCTAAGCAGTGTTTCAACTGATTAGTACAAGACTTACGTGGGCAATTGTCCACCTTAGTTAATGGAATGGATTCCTAGTATCGCTAAGTAAAAATGTGAACTGAGACCCATCTTTCATATTCTTCATCAATACTCTTTTTAAAAAACAATGCAAATAGCTTTCTTTTCCTGCAAAAGAAAGTTGTTGGGGAAGATGAGCAGAGACATGTGAACCACTGTAAATGAGAAACATTTTAAATGTTCTCATCTTGTTATCGCTGATACAATGGATTAATGGGGAAGAAATGGTATGCCTGGCCTGCGGTATTGTTTTCACTTAGTATTCATTCCAATGAGGTAATCATCTAAATTAATAAGGATTTGCCCTTTTGTATGGAGGAGAAAACTTGGTACAAATGGCCCCATAAAAAGGAAATTGCTGAATGAAGTCATTACTCTAATTAGCGTTTATGCCCCAGTGTTAACAGTATACCTTTGTAAAATATGACATTCAATACATTCCAACCTACCACGTTGAGTAGTGAGTGGTTGTAGCCTGAGTGCTAGTTTTAATTGTCCTTTCAATATCAATTTAGACAGATCCACTAATAGGCTTGTGTTATTAGATAAATGCCTCTGGTAATAGAAAAAAATGTCAGTACTGAGCTGGGTTAAATAGCTGTTCACTGTGATGAACAGTAGACTATCAAAGCTCATTCATTCACAAGGCTTACCTACCTATTCAGAGTTCCTTTTCCTTGTCCACATTCACATAAATAATATCATTCTTTATGATGGAAAATACTGAATGAAGCTCTCTATCTTCTTCCGTGAAAAATTTTGTTCTATATTGAGATCAAATCCCATTCCATTGACCTCCAAAGGGCTGCTCGGATTCTCTAGTGCTGAATGTTTTGTTAAATTCCAAAGTTATGGGATTGTCCGTTTAGGCTTGGGAAATAACTTTGTTTTACTGAGGTTTCTGTTATTAGTATTTCAGTTTTAATGAAATCTAACATGTGTTTGTGAAACACACACACACACACACACACACACACACACACACAATCTCTTCAGCGAATCTCCAAACCATCTCCCTGTTCCCCTCCAAATGTATTTTCACATAGCAACAAGAAGAAAATCATGTTTCCCCTCTGTAAAACCGTTCCCAAGTCCCTTGACTTGGCTGACTAGGCCCTGTAGGATCTACTTCTTATCTGCCTTTCCTGTCAATTCCTGACCCTCTTCTCCTTTGCTCATTCTGCTTAAATCATGTTAACGTTTGTCATTTCATACACACACCAATCTCTTTGGGCCCCAGTGACTTTATGTTTATTGTTCTTTTTGGCCTGTAACCCTCTTCTCCTGGCTTTTCATACCATGGGCACATGTTCATCCTTTTGGTCACAGTTTGGACCTCCTCAGATAGACCTTCCTTATCAACACTACCTAAAAGTACGTTTCTCTATTACTCTCTCTTACAGAATTGACATACCCTTTATTTCATTTACATAATTAATTGTAATAGCTTTTCTCCTCTGCTCTCTTAAGTTCTCTGAAGAAAAGCACTTCATCTGCATTGCTTATTTTCTTTGCACATAATAAATAATTAATGAGTCAATATCTATGCCTGGAAAATCGTGTGTTGCTAATTGATTATTGCATAGACCAGGCGGTGGCAATCTACATTTGTGGGTCAAATCCACTCCAATACCTATTTTGATACAGCCCACAAGTAAAAATGGCTTTTACATTCAAAACAGTATTAAAAAATCAAAAGAATAATAATATTTTGGGTCATGAAAATCATTTGAAATTCAAATTTCAATATCCAGAAATTACATTTCTTTGGAGCTCAGCCACACCCATTTATTTATGTGCTTGCAGGCCACAATGGCAGAATTGAGTATTTATGTCAGATACCATATGCCCTGAAAAGAGTTTGCTGACCCCTAACCTAGGTTAGTTTGCACATCAGAATTTTGACACCAAAAAACACATGATTCTGAAGCATTTTATAACAATTATTCAGAAGAAGGAATGATAGGAGATCCTAAAATAGGCTACTTGAATCCTTTTTATGCTGGTCCAACTTTTTTGTGTGTTATTTATTTATTTATTTATTTATTTATTTATTTATTTATGGTTTATTAGGATGACATTGGTTAATAAAATTATATAGGTTTCAGAGGTACAATTCTAAAATATATCATCTGTATATTGCATTGTGTGTTCACCACCCCAAGTCAAGTCTCCTCCCATCACCATTTATACCTCCTTTACCTTCTCTGAACCCTCCACCCCCTTCTCCCTCTGGTAATTAAGTTGTTATCTATCAGATTTTTTTTTAGTTTTTGGTTTTTTTTTGCTTAATCCCTTCACTGTTTTCATGCAGTCCTCCTCCCCTCTGACAGCTCTCAGCCTGTGTCTGTGAGTGTTAGCCTCATTTGATTGGTCTACCATCCACTGAGGCAATCCTTAAAAACAGAGTTCTCAAATATAAATATGTATCAGAATGACCTGGAGTGACCCAAGCCCAGAGATTCTGAAAAGGAGAGGAGGAGTGGAGCCTGAGAATTTGCGTTTCTAGCAAGATTCCTAGTGAAGAAATACTGGCCAGGGTTGCATCCTTCTTTTCTGGATGTGGATGTCCATCAGTGTAAGAATTCATTTACTCAGTATCAACCATGTGCCAATGTTATTCTCGATGCTGGGAAAACAAAACTAAATGATAAATGGCTCCTTCTGAGAAGCCAAAATTTAATGTTATGCAGTCAGTGAATAAATAATTATCATAAAACATGAGAGCTATAACAAGAGGTATAAACAAACTCTGATAGGGACACCAGTCAGTGCCTGCATGCCTGTAAAGACTTTTTAAAGGAAAATTATGACTTACAGAATTTTGTAATGTTTCATACAAAGTCCATACTGCAGCTTGGCCATGTATCTCATAAAGAAACCTGAGTATCAGGAGAATATTTAGAAGTTCTGTTCAGTGACTCTTATTTCTAAGAGAAAGAAGGGAAGATAACCAAGGAAAGGCACATGGTTCTTTAAGCAAGTTGCTAATACTAGCTCTTATTTTCCTCCTTTGAAAGCTAATTATTGTCCCCAAGTCCATCACCTCCCCCTACCCCAAACTCCCATCATGGCACTCCTGCACTAGACCTCCAGACTTGTCCTCTTGCTGTTTCCAGTTCATTCTACATGCTGAAGCCTGCCAATCTATTTTAAAAACAACTCTGAATGCCTTTTAATTTTTAATTTTTTCATTTGATTATAGTGGATTTTTAAATCTGTAATGTATTACCTTTACTTTTTCAAAATTAACCCAAATCTTTAACAAAACCTTTTAGGTCCCAAATGGTCTCTAACCTCAGGGCTCCCCCTGTTGTCAGCACCAGCCACCTTGTTGTCCTTTGAGTTCATCCAAGGATCTAGCCTTCCTCCAAAGTCAGGGCTTTTGCAAATGTATTCCATCAGCCGGAATGTTTTTTCTCCCTATATGCCTTGAATCTTTATTTGATTCTACTCACCTTTCTAATCTCAATTTAGACATCAATGCCCTGGAGAAGTTGTTTTTTCACTGACTCCACTCCCATCCCCACTGTCAGAAACAAGAAATGACTAGTTCACACTGGTAAACACTGTGGAAACAAAGGCCACACTGCTAGAGTACCAACGGGGAATACGGTCAATTCTCACAGAATATCTGCCATCAAATCTACCTTCAGCTAGTTTTATATCACCAAAAATCATACTTCAGACTTTAAACCAATAGTCTTTGAGTAAGAGGAATGTTTGAAGCATTTTACAACATAGACCATGTCTTGAGTTAAACTGAGAAGAGGAGACCTGATCTGGCTAACGAGTTAGCAGAAATTTTGCGGTTAGCCTTTACAAGCAACTTGATTAGTATTTTGGGAAAACACACACTCATATCCATGCCAGCTTCCATATAGTTCAGCCATGTGACCTTCAGAGACGTCGGAACAATTTTCAGGAGCAATGGGAACATTTTATTTCTTGTTATTAGAAATAAAAGTCATGCATTTCCTAAAGATCTGTATTGATCAAGAAATATATTGACCTAGAAGGAGGGAGGGGACTGGATGTTCAATCGCAATTCCACTTTTTCACTTAACAAGCCTAATTCACATTACTCTCAGAGTTTTCAAAACAACAGTACTTGACCTTTATATTACTTTATCAGTTTGCAGTTTTGTATTTGTATGGTTAGTTGATAAATATCTGTGTTCCCAGTGAAAGGGAAGATTCGAAGAGAATTAATTGTTCTGTTCACTATTTTGCCTTCTGATAATCCATGCATGATTGCCTTCTGATAATCAATAAATATTTACTGAATGAATGACAGAATCACTGGATGTATAATAACCTCTCCCCCTGTCCATCACTCAACTCCCATTGGTTTGGTCACTGAGGAGGGTCCCAACTCCCCAGTGACCCTTGAACCCTCTTCCTGACTGAGCCTATTGTCCATCAAGTGTCTATTACTGTCCTGGACTTTTGAATTGACTCTTAACCTTCACTTTCACCCACTCTTGTTAGTTGTGGGTGTCATAACTTGCTACCTGTAATTGAGTACTTACTGAGTCTTGCTTTTTTCAGAAAAACTAGTTTAGAAATTGCAACATTATGCAATGTAAACATCATTTTGACATGTAGTTAACATACAAATGATTTCTGGGATGCTTTACTTTTTTGTACTAAGTCTTAAAAATCTAATGTAGATTTTACATCTCAATTCAAACAAGCCACATTTTAAGTCCTTGATGTCCAGATGTAGCAAGTGCCAGCTATATTGGACAGTGTATCTTAGTACTTCATCAGCTATTAGGTGGTACAGGTGGCCACATATGTATGACTTTGGCCCAGCATGCCATCTGAGGAATCATGTTGGAACAATACAACTTCAGGGAAGGACACATAACTGTCCTTTTCCTTGTCCTCATTCTACCTCTCCTTGTCTTCTTCCCTTTCCAGATTTTCCTCCAATTCTTTCTTCTGCTCTTCCACCTTCTCCTTCTTCTTCTCATTTAGTTTCCATTTATTTTCTGGTTGTGTTTTAACCCACGCATTTCTCCCTCTACTTTTCTCTTTCTTCATTAATACAATATTTTCTATAATAAACTAGCATTTGTGGTACTTTCATAAACTACTGCAGAATGAAAATGATGGTATTAAAGGCAAAATTATAATATAAAAATTTGGAAAATGGGGGAGCTGTACCTCAATAAAACATGTATCTTTAAAGAATTAATGGTTGGTCTCTAGAGCTTTAAATATAAAATGCCAGTATTCTGACAGATTTTTTGTTTGTTTTGGTCATGAGATTGATTTTAATAAGTTGAGAGTTTTTTTATTCAGAGAAAAAATGCATTATTCAAGAATGGCTAGCCTTATGGTTAGATACCAAAAATTCTTACTTTCTTTAGCCTTTTGGGTTGTGTATTGTCTTTCTGGTTTATAAATTGGTTCTACTTACATCTAAATTGCTGCTAACTGCAACCAGGCTCTATCATTTAGGATTTATGTTTGTATCTCACAGAACACAAGGTGATCACAATGAAAATGCCGACGCTTTACTACAAATCAAAAATTTTTAAATGTCACATATACTAAAATATAAAGTTGAAGTGCTTCATATATGGTCTTCCATGGAGTAATCCTAGTTCACATCATATGAACGATATCCTTAGGGTCTATCTAATTCACCAACAGGGGTGGATATACATGAAAGGCTTGGAACAAAAACAGAAATACTGTACAACCACAACTTTCCCGGGAAGTATTGTGCAAAGAAATATAAAAAGAGAGTAAATGAGCTCTCCACATTTGTGTTAAGAAAGCAAATGAGTCCAGGCTCTCAAGTAATTGAAATGGAATACAGTTTATCATTCTCTATTCATTGTCCATTCAAGACCTTCTAATACAATAGCATGGAAATATAATAACCTGTTGTCATTATATTCTTTGAAATTTTTCATTTCACAATTTTAGAACTCTGACTCAATTCTGTTAGGACTTTAATGTCTAATCCAAGGTCTTTTAGGAAGTTAGTGGTAGGTAGAACCTTAATTAGAACCCAGATCCTCTGACTATGTGCAGAGCTCTTTCCAGTAGGACAAGCCTGGAGAAATCCAGCAGACAAATTGTCTAACTAGAAGTGAAATTCTTTCATATTATCTTCCTGACTTTTATTAACAACTGAAAAATTAGATATTTGGCAAATTTCTTAAGTCATTAACCAACAGTCAAATTAAGATCAATCAAAATTGTATTTGGAAGACATTGACAAAAGAGTCTTAAAGGTCTCCTAATTTCTTAGTAATTTTATAGTATCACAGGTAATAGTGCCATTGAGAGAAGGAAGTTATATGATGAAACATAAATATTGTGTGAGAAAAACAATATTGCCCTTGAAAGGTTCAGTTTCCTATATCAGTTTTGAAGAAGTATATTTAATCAGGATGGCTATCACAGAAATCCACTGGGTTTTGTATGAATGCCCATTTAAAAATTGATCAAAATTTTACTCCCACTTTCTCATTTGCTGAGCCATGAAGGGACTGTCTCTTAAGCACTTAACTCACTAGACACTTAGTAACTTAAACAATTAATTGCCTTAATCACGCAATTGCAAATGGTTTCCACTCATAAAAGTAGATGTGTAAATATTTTATAACCTGGAATTATAGTATAAATTATTTTAGTCTCCGTTTTGTTTTCCAAAAACCTTTGCATTAATGTTTTGCGTAGGTTCCACAGGGGTCATCATATATACCACGCCAGATGCCCCAACTGCCCTGGAAAACATCTCCTTTGTGATCGGAGAGCACCAAAGGCTCCTCTGAAAAATGTTTCCCACCAAATGGGCCAGTTGTAGCCTAAATTTCATGATTAACTTTTTGGAATACAGTTTTAAATACTGTGTTAAAATGCAAACATTATATGGGATACATTAAGCCAATTTTAGTCATTGGTAACTTAGTTTAAATTAGTTTATGAGAGTAGTGAGTCATTCACTTAGCAAGACCCAAAGGAAATTAGAAATGGGACATATATAATGTATCTAAGAAAGGGAAAATTGGAATTGTTATTAGCATACTGTATGAAAGTAGGGGTCTAATGAGAGAAATATGAGGCACTGGTTATTAAGCACTGTGAATACTCAAAATCAGAGTGTGTTCTCAGACAGCTAAGAGGGAAGACATGCCCTTGGCAGTTGCTCAATGGTTAGCGCATTTGCCCACGTATGGAAGAGTTGCACGTTCAATTCCAAGTCAAGGGCAGTACCTAGGTTGCTGGTTCACTCCTCACCCACTTTTGGGGTGCATGCTGGAGGGCAACCAGTCCATGTGTCTCTTTCACATTGATGTTTTTCCCTATTCCTCTCCCTCTCTCCATCTCCCTCTCCCTCTCCCTCTCCCTCTGCCTCCCTTACATTTTATCTGAAAATAAATGAAAAAAGTTTTCAGATGAAGATTAACCAAAAAAAAGAGGGAAGACAAAAAAACATCATTTCTTTTTTTTACACTATTACCATGAGTCAAAAATTCCTCTCTGCTGAACATAAGGATGGATACTCACACAAGTTTATATTCACATTATTTACTTGAAATATTTGTTTGTTTTTGCACCTTGTAACGTATAACTTAATAACAAAGTCAGAAGTAGATTTTTCAAGTAAATACAAGATAAAGTGATAAAATGGGTAATTAGGAAGCAAGATGGAAGAGCTTTGCTAAGGAATGTACATCTGTTGGGTGATTAATAATATTTTACATGTACTCAGTGCAGCAAAGCAATTAAGCGAGAAATGTCACTGACACAATGTCAACTTAAGTTGTTACTGTGCTTTGTTGTTCACTGTTTTCTCAGTCATTTAAGCAGACATTTTCACTTTATTGTCTGTGAGAAAAATCTGTCACTCGAGTGATAATATGGTGACCTCAAATGTTATTTGATAAAAGGGATAGTTTATGACTGTGCTGTCCAGTATGGTAGCCACTTGTCACATATGGCCATTTAGCAGTTGAGATGGTCTGGTCCAAATTAAAATGTGCTTATGTGTAAACTATACACTTGGGTTTGAAGACTTAGTAAGCAAAAAGTAAAAATATTGCATCTATAACTTATTGATCATGTATTGAATTGATAGTATTTGGGGTATATTGGGTAAAGTAAAACATTATTACAATAGCTTTTACCTTTTTCCTTTTTAAATGTGGTTAACTAGAAAGTTTTAAAATTACATATGTGGCTTGTATTTGTGGCTCACGTTGCATATTTACTAGAAAATGCAGCTCTAGAGGATTTAATATTATTTAAATACGATAGGCTTATGAATTGGCTTATAAATTTTTATGTTACTATAATTATAATGTTCAAATGCTTTACTTTGAAAGCGGATGTATATTTGACATTGAAAATCATATGTATCTTTTTTCTTTTCTATTGAGGATTTCCTTGCATAATGTCTTTATGTCTGTTATATAGCACAGGTTGGAAATGTTCTGAACTCTTCTAAATAATGCCTGAAGGAAAGACTCGCTAAAAGAAAGGGTATCTAATTTCCTATAAATAAGCAAACCACCTACTCTAGCCAGTTTGTGGACAGTTACATTCAACAAAAATGTGTCCTGTATCTGTCCACATTTGCATACATGAATAAATGAAAATTCAGTGAGAATGACCACAAGTAACCTACTGAGAACTTGCACACAAGTTTCAAAAAATGTTAGTCAGCATAGACGACCTGCTTCTGGGTCGGGGTTTCGTACGTAGCAGAGCAGCTCCCTCGCTGCGATCTATTGAAAGTCAGCCCTCGACACAAGGGTTTGTAAAAAGAAAAACACACACACAAAAAAAAAAAAATTAACAAAAAATGTTAGTCAGATTAAGCCATCTACATGGTTTCTGGAGAATATTAATAGACAATTGAAGATAGTAAAATTCAAAATGTAGCTTATTGGGCTCATATTGTGAAACCAGCATTCATCTGATTTAAAATAAAATTGAAATTCTTAGGTGAGGTTTGTTACAGAATAATTCGATTCTGCATGTGAAAAACGGAAACTTTCACATTGTTTACATAATTGTGCACACTTTGAAAGTCACATTCAACAATGTTCACAAAATTTAGCAATTTGCTGTTCAGTACAGATATTAGTGACAAAATGTTTTTCCTATTCCTGACACATAAGATATGAATGCTTTTCACCACAAGAGAAAAAGACCTTATCCTGTTGAGGTCAGAGAGTTTTTATGTCTTGGTTTCAAGCTACTACCTACCTATAACATGATGAGGAAATGATAGCTTTTGGGGGAGACCAATTTAAGTATCAGAGCTGCTTACAAAAATAACTTAAATCAGTTGGACAAAAGCATTGTAAAGTGAGACTTTGAGTCTTATTTTCTTGGAGGAAGTGTAATTTTAGAAAAGTAGCATATTTTCTAGGCTACATTTACCAACTCTGTTTTGTATTTATAGAATTTCTACCTCGCCAACTCTGTAGCCATATGACTGTGACTCTTGCCATGGCTGACAGGAGTTATGATGATTTTGATACTAATTTAACTCATTACTATCCCTTGTGTAACGTGTTAAACATGTCTTAATGTTTGAATTTAGAAACCTCTCATGATTTACCCATTCTTTGGTCATACAAAATGAAATCTCTGATGTGGATAAAAATGATTGTTTACTTATGATCTGATAGGTTTTCTAACATAATTAATCACGATAATTAATCACGAGTGGGTCTGGAACTCTGAATTTCTTCTCTGACAGTTTTCCAGGTGCCATTAAGAAGGCCAAGTATCAGTCGATTTGTTCCACTTCTAAAACTGTTAGAAACAAATGATGAGATTTTCAACCTCCTAAATTTTGCCACAGATTGTTTCCAACACAAGGACATTTTCTCAAGCTCTCTGGGGATCCCAGTGATGGGCTGTGTTGTCTGCATGCCCAGAGTCCCTGTGTAGGCAATCATCTCTCTTCTACTAAACCATTATCCAAAATTGCTTCTTTCTGGTTACCAAAATGGGAATAAAAGCACTGAGATGAGGAGAAATGTGGGTCAAGGCCTTAATCTGTGAGGTATGTCGAAGACATGACCATTACCTTTCCAAAACCCATCTCCACTTGGGTGCCACATGGAAAGATCTATGGTTATTTGATATAAAACCTACACATGTTATTATTATATCCTCAGAGGTCTGGAAAAACACTCAGCATCTGTGTCAACTACTTAAAAAGCCAAATGAGTTAAATAATAAATCACATGTTTCCATTATGAAAACTAATCATGTTTAAAGGGGAAAAAACTGTTGGAAATAGGCAAACATATTTCAGTTTACTCCTAGAATTTTTACATATCCTCATACATAAATTAGTTGTTTTCTTTTCTCCTTTTCATAATATCAGAACTTTAAGGCATAAATAATATGTTGCATCTTAGAAAGTACTCTTTTGATATCTATTATCCTTTAATAAAGTGTAGGGTATAGAAAAGGGAACACTTTATAATAATTCATTGAAATAGTTTCCTATTCTTTTGTTCCTTTTGGCTTCACTGTTAAAACAATATCAGGGGAGAAACCTGAAGGGTCAGAAGAAAGGCAAAAACATTATTTTTAAAACTTAGGCTCAGACTTTTTGAAAAAGTTATGTGGTCTAACAAGTGTGGAGAAAGCAGAGGAGTGATTCCATGATAGTCTGCAAGTGTAATACATGGAAAGTTACTTACAAAGCTCTTTCCTCTCTTCTGGATGGTTTAGGAATGGGTCTGCCTAAAAGTGAGTAATGGCTTAGGTTTTCCAAGGACTGTCTAGGCAGGTTTAGTTTATAACAACATAAGCTGTTCTAGTCTCTCTCCCTTTCCAAGAAATTAGTATAACAATGTCCAGTGTAAAAGGGCACTTACTAATATATTATTATTATAAAACCAATTATTGATGTGTTATAGACTATTTTTATTCAAATTCCTAGAAAGCTTTTATTATATTTACTAGAGGCCCAGTGCACAAAAATTTGTGCACTCGTGGGGGGGGGGTGGGGGTCCCTCAGCCCGGCCTATGCCCTCTCGCAGTCTGGGACCCCTCAGGGGATGACCACCTGCTGACTTAGGCCTGCTCCCTGGGGGGTTGGGCATAAGCTGGCAATCAGACATCCCTCTGGCAGCCCGGCAGCCCTCGGGGGATGTCCACTTGCCAGCGGGAAGCAGACCTAAGCTGCAGTTAGGTCTAGCGCTGCTGAGGAGGCAGGAGAGGCTCCCACCACCACCACTGTACTGGCAGCCATCAGCCTGGCTTGTGGCTGAGCAGAGCTCCCCCATGTGGGAGCGCACTGACCACCAGAGGGCAGCTCCTGCATTGAGCATCTGCCCCCTGGTGGTCAGTGTGTGTCATAGTGACCAGTCATTCCCAGTCTTTCTGCTGTTAGGGTCAGTTTGCATATTACCCTTTTACTATATAGGATAGAGGCCTGGTGCACAGGAGGGGGCCGGCTGGTTTGCCCTGTAGGGTGTCCCAGATCAGGGTGGGGGTCCCGCTTGGGTGCCTGGCCAGCCTGGGTGTGGGGCTGATGGCTGTTTGCAGCTGGTCACACCCCCTTCAGGGTGGAGGTCCCCACTGGGGTGCCTGGCCAGTCTGGGTGAGGGGCTGAGGGCTGTTTTCAGGCTGACCGGCAACTAAAGCTCCCAGCCTCTCCTTTTTTTCTTTTTTTTTTTTAATTCTGGGATTTATTTACCTTCTATAATTGAAACTTTGTTGCCGTCAGTGGCGCTCCCAGCTCTGAGGCCATGGCTGGCTGAAAGGAGGTATCTGGGGTTTGTTTGGCTTCTATAATTGAAACTTTGTTGCTTTTGGAGCTGTTGCTTTCGGAGCTCAGAGCCGGACTGCAGCAGGTGGGCAACCTTGGCTTCCTCCATCACTGGAGCAAGCAAGCCTCCTGCTCACTTCAGCTGCATGGCTGCCGGCCACCATCTTTGTTGGCAGTTAATTTGCATATCTCGCTGATTAGCCAATGGGAAGCGTAGCGGAGGTACGGTTAATTACCCTTTTTGTCTTTTATTAGATAGGATAATGCTAGAAATGGGTTCATGCACACTTTGCAATAACTATGTATTTATTTTTAATCCATTCTTGTAAATACTTACAATAAATACTTACAAGAGTCCAGGGCCAGCAGAGGCCATTTGGGTGTCCCAGCTGGACTGCTTTGTTTCTGCCCATTTCCCCCAAGGCTTCCCTCAACTAGCCGTCTCGTATCTTTCCAGTACCTCCCTTTTATTTTACTTTCACTAGAGTAGGTTCTGGTTGTTTGCAACCCAAAACACTGGTGATTATAACAAGTGTTCAATTCATAACAAAATTGAGCTTTACTCAGGTTAAGTAACTTGCTTGAATTGTAGTTGTGTAGAAAAGCCAAGTCTAGAACGCATGCCTTCTGGTTAAGTGTTGTGTCTGTCTCAGCACAGTGTTCCCAGTTGCCTTCAGTGCCCTCTGCAGAAGGGCTGCCTCCTCCTCTGTGCCTCTTTGATTGCAGTGCTCAGTCCTATTTCCTTTTTTAAGGCTTATCTGCTTGATGTCCAGTGTGCTTGTGCTCCACACCAGAACTTTTAGCCTCTATAAGACAAGGGTTATATTATATTCATCATTTCATTTTCTCTCAAACATAACCAGAGTGCCTGGGTATATAGTACTAAATAAACATTTTAATGAATGAGTGAGCAAATGCATGCAAAAATTATTCAATTAATTAACTAAAACACCAATATGAGTTTGAAGTTGATACAAGAATAACATTAAAACACACACACACCACTACATTCTTTACCAATCAAAATCTTAGACAATTTTAAATAAAGCAATTTCTTAAATATATAAAAATGTTCACTTAGTAAGCATTTATTCCATGCCTACTATGTGCCAGACTTTTGTTACAGAGAGAAATAAGAAGTAGTCTCCTTCTTCAAGAAGTCTCTTAGATTAATGGGAGAAACAAATGATTTCATGGCTGCAATCACGAAGCTGTGGAAAATCTGAAGAATGACGAGAGCAGCATGCCCACTGCAGCAGCCATGGAAACCACTGAACTGGCCCGTAGATACAGCTCCGAGAAGGGTGCTGGGCACATCAAGGACAACAGCCAGAGCTCTCCTAAAGCTCGAGAAGAGCGCCATGTACTCTGCCTTATCAGAATGTTATGAGATTTGCTAAAAAAATAAAATATGTCTATACCTTTATTCAGATTTATTTATTTATTTATTTATTTATTTATTTTGCTTTTTAAAAAAATCCTCACTCAAGGACATGCTTAGAGAGAGGAAAAGAAAGTAAAAGGAACATCAGTATGAGAGAGTAACATCGATCCCCTGCCTTCTGTGCATACCACAACCAGGGACGGAACCTGCAACCAGGCATGAGCCCTGGCTGGGAACTGAACCGGCAACCATTTGGTGTGCAGGATGACACTCAGCTAACTGAGCCCCTCTGGCCGGCAGGCATCATTATTTTTAAAAAGATTTCAATCAAGTCCTGTTATAAAAAATTTCTAAATAATTTTGAAATTATGCTGTACCATTTGAGACCAATAATAAGATTATATTTTGGTTTGGCACAAAGGTGAGAATGAAGAGAGATCCATATAAAGCACTAAAGCTTGATACAATAGGAGCAACAAATAAAGATAAAAAAAGATAAAAACTAGAGTGTATATGTATAAAAAACATATATATGTATAAAATAGGATCCAAATGCATCATTCTTTACAAGTTATGTATATGGTAGAGAAAAATGTTTAACTCCGTAATGTTTTGGTGCCCTTTGCAGACAATTACTACGGTACCCCAAAGCCTCCAGCAGAACCAGCACCATTACTATTAAATGTAACAGACCAGATACTTCCGGGAGCCACTGCAAGTGCTGAAGGAAAACGGAAGAGGAATAAATCAGTGAGCAACATGGAGAAAGCAAGTATAGAGCCTCCTGAGGAGGAAGAGGAGGAGAGGCCTGTGGTCAATGGAAATGGAGTAGTAGTAACACCAGGTTAGTCATTTACAGTTGCTATAGGTTCGTCTGCTTTTTCAGATGTAACT
>NW_005871066.1:12691600-12778769 GCF_000147115.1 Myotis lucifugus | reverse complement strand
TTCACATATATATGTACAGATGTGTATTTACAGTTATCTTCAGGGAGAAATTATATAAAATGAAAAGGACATGATTCTTGTATTTGATTTGTTAGTTTTAATTTTGTCATATCAAGCAATTCATCAACTTCCTTTGTTTTTTGTTTCACTTTTACAATATTAATGGCAATATATTGAATAGTTTAAGCCTCTTAAAAGGTGTTATAAGTCATGAATATGATTGTGCAAAGTTCTGAGGTCTTTGTTAATTACAGTAGGTAAAAATCTATCCTTAGAAACCTTACTATACATGCAGATCTATAAATAAAGGTAGTGTCATGTGATTTAGTTAACAATTTCAATGAATACAGTCCTCAAAATGACTACAGTTATATAATGCCATGTATTTATCTGCCCATCCTTATTACCCAATCTGACAATATAGAAGAATGCGTTTTATACATTGACATTTTGAAGGTACTTACCCTTGAATAAAGAAGCCTTGTTATGCCTTTAATTTATGATCATATCACATATATAAAGAATATTAGATAGATATGAAGTATGTTTTTGCAAGGTATGGATTTGCTATTTTCTTATACTTATTACTAATAGAGTGCCAAATTTTTATTTGTAAAGTATTTTTCATAATATTATTGATAATTAAATGTTAACAACAAAAAACTATGGCATTTTCTTAGCCTCTTAATTTGGAGTAAGTTTCCAAAGTTTTGTTTGATTTATTTAGTTTTAAAATATAATTTATTGATTTTAGAAAGGAAGGGAGAGGGAGAGAGAGAAATATCAGTGATGAGAAGAACCATTGATCAGCTGCCTCCTGCATGCCCCTCACTGGGGATTGAGCCCGCAACTCAGGCATGTGCCCTGACTGGAAATGGAACCGTGACCTCCTAGTTCATAGGTTGACACTCAACCACTGGGCCATGCCAGCCAGGCTATTTACTTTTTTAAATAATGACATTCAGTGGGCACTGAAAATCTAAGGGCTAAGTTAAACCATTTGAAATAATCTTAATACATTCACCTTGCATACATATTATTCTTAAGATATCTCCTACAACTACTTTGATGTCTGTATTTTTATTTATAATTTTACTGCTTTTATAGTATAGTGACATAGTATTTGAATTTTCATGCTCAATTATTTTTATCAAAGAAAAGTTTCATAAGCTTATTTTTTACCTTCCTTTGTTCATAGTACTTATAAAGTGTTCATTGAACATAAGGAGACCAAAACCTAATTGGTGCCAATCAAAGTATAAAACCTTAAAAAGTGGTTTCATCTTGATTATTCAGAGAAGTATAACCTCGTTCATTAATATACTGATTAACAACTTAATCTCTTAGCCTAGCAGTCATTTACAAATGCTAAAGATTACTGGAAGTGCATACTATGATATGTTCATTATTAAATGATCTGGTAATTTTCAAGAAATTACATACATTCTCTTTTTTTAAATTCTGAAATACCTTTGTCAAAATATTTACTTTTCATCATGTAATAGGTTTAAATTAGGTTGATAGTACACAGTTTTATAAGCTGATCTTTGATGAAAGAAACATAACTCCGTTGAGAAGAAGCAGTAATCACACAAAGAGGAAGTTGGGGGTTAAAGAGCAGTTACAGAATTTCTTACTGGTTAACACCTAATAATTACGTAAAATATATTATCTTAGTTAGGCCTAAATCATTGGTTTTTGTTCATTTCTACTATGTATAAGGCAAATTAAATGAAGTATTCTTGATCTACAGATTTCTAAACTAGGAATTTATTTAATTGGGGGCATAGTGAATCTAGACTGCACCATTCCCTTCTATTCATACCTTAAACATGAGGAATGGGGTTTTCTTATGGCTAGGAACTCTTTAAGGGCCCCAAGAAAAATAAACTGGTCTAAACTCTTCTTGATCAGCCCTAGCTGCATGACTGTCTCTGAACCTCTGGGCCTGAAGATGGTAGAGAACTGTCCAGGACAACTCTGAGATTTCTGGATAATCAATAGATGCCACAGCATTGGCTCTGAGAGCCCGGATGAACATGTGGCCTTTATATGTCTTTTTCTTTCCCATTTTGGGAGCTGACACAGGTGTAAATTACGCAGCTCTTCACCCAGTATTCAAAGATGGAGGAAACAGCCCCAAACCAGAATATTGGTCCATTGTCCCTTATTTGAAATCTATTGATAACTTCCATCTTTGAAATGTCTTTGTTTTCCTTTATGTTTATTCAGTGTCAATTTCAGGGTTTTCTTTATCCTTCTCTCAGATACGTTCACCCAACTCTGCACCTTTCGAGCCTTATCGCATATTTTTCCTAGACAGGGTCTCTGTCCTGCCTCTGTTTTATTCCCTTACACATTCACCAAGTACAGTGCACGTCAAACAATACTGAGAAAACTGTTGCTTACTGGTAAATCTTAGTTAACAGTGCCATATATCAACTAAGAGCCTATAATAGCAATTAATATCAGACATCAATTCAAGAGTATAAGTAGTGTAATGAATGAGGCACATTTGAAGATTGAGAAAAGCTTACCAAAGCAATTTTATTTAATTATATATTTTATAATAATGGTAATATAAAAATTAACGTATGGATGCTTACTATGTCCTAAGAACTCCCGAACCTCATTGTACGTATAAGTTCATTTAATTCTCCTAACAGTCCTATTTGCTAGGTACAGTTTTACAGATTAGGACACTGAGGTGCACTATAGTTATATAATTTGCTCAGTAACTGTAATTTACATATAGGAAATATGAATCCAGAACCCATGTTCTTAGTTGCTATGCTATCCTGAAACTTATATCACCAAATAGAAACACAAATATGTTTGTGAGCAATAGTAAACACATCTTTAAAAGTGGCGTTATAACTTTCTAGCTACCAAATCATGTATAAGTGAACTTATTTCCCTCTGTAGATATTAAAAATTCCTAGTTTTTATAATATATGTGTGTATATAATCATCAAACCTACCAATATTTAACTCTTTATTTGGTTTACAAAAAAACCCACCTATTTTTTTACGTAAATAAAGGATTTAGAGGAGTCCTCAATTTACCTCTATTACTCATTTTAGTCATTATTTCTCCTTTGAACTGTAGTTTATAGCTAGACCTACATATTTCTTTTTCTCTCGTAACATTTCTATGTAAAGTCAGTGGCGATTTTTAAATACGTAATATCTCCATGAAGTTCTACGAACATTTTCAATGAAAACTCACCTAAAGTATGTGAGTACTCATTTTATGCTAGGTTTCTCCTGTTTGCTAAAAATTAACCAGACACATGGATATAGCTCATATCACCCAGAAAAGACATATAATGATCTTTCAGTATCTCAAATCAGAAATGTTTCTCTCTCTGATATATATGATCTCTAATCCCATAATCATAGTATTTACTTAATGAATGAGATGCTGAAATTTAGCTGAAGGTGCTTTACTAAGGTAATAGTTCATTTAGTGGCAAGCTTGAGATATGGACACGCGAATACCTGAACCTCTCCTGGGCTGTTACCCATGCTCAGGACAGAGCGACTCCTGGCCTCCGTAAGGTAAATCATGATTGTGCTGCTCAGTGTATTTCATCTACATTGTATTCCATTATATTCATCCTTCACTGGGTTCTTGGCAGTGGTGTTAGATCTAATGCTTGCGAGGATGATATATACTACAACCTCATAGAGAATCTGTCTGTAAACTGGTGGTTAAAATTCATATGCCTAGAAAACCTTCTCTTGATATTAACCTCACCTATATTTATACATCTTTATCTTGTTAGAGGTGACATCCAGCCCCACGGCTTCAAATAGATTTACCTGCAGCCTGCACTTCACTCTTATGTTCCAGGGCCATATTTCTAACCACTACTCACTGAACTGCCCCACCTAAGCCTTTCTTCAACTTAAATGCAATATTCCACTTAAACTCAACAAGCAAAGCAACTCACAAAATCCTGTACCCAATTCCTCTCATTCTTCTTTTTACCCAGATAGCTGAGAGTTATCTTTAAAAAAACACACAAAAAAACCCATTTGTATTGATTTCAGAGAGGAAGGGAGAGGGAGAGAGAGAGAGAGAGAGAGAGAGAGAGAGAGAAATGTCAATGATGAGAGAATCATTGATTGGCCACCTCCTGCATGCCCCACACTGGGGATCGAACCTGCAATTCAGGCATATGCCCTGACTGGGAATCTAACTGTGACCTCCTTGGTTCATAAGTTAACGCTCAACCACCGAGCCATGCCGGCTGGGTGCTGAGAGTTATCTTTGATTCTTCTTCCCTCCTGGCTTGATATATATTATTGAGTATGAAAGATCACTAGTTCTTTAGCTTTCTTCTCTTCCTTCCAAATTTCACTGCCCCATCCTAGTTTCTATCTCATTTGTGCAGCACAGTCTCCTAATTGACCTACATCCCTCCAGGCTCCATTTCCATCAAATCACCTGTTATTCCTTGATCAATTAAAGATTGTTGAACCTGCACTTGGTCATGTAACTATCCTTCTCGAACTTCTAGTTCTGCTGTTTCATATTTTGGGACAACCGTTCAGGGCCTCCCACATTCGACTACATTTCTCTTAGTTTTGGTTCCTGTCACTCCCCAGCTCTCTTCTCTACGTTCCATTCTCATAAAATACCTTCGCCTGCCTGATAAGGCCTTTATCTCCTATTTGAACCTTGTTCTTTTTTTCAAATTCAATAAAATTTTTTATATTCCCTATAAATCATTTGTTGACTCCCATCATGAAAAGTTGACACTGTTTATCTCTGAATATTTGTAGCACAGTTTATGCTTCACATTCATTTGGAAGGTACTGATTAGCCTAATACTTGCAGTAACTTTTCATAATGTGTGTGTCTGGCATCTCCAGACATTCTGTAATCATTGTTAGGACAAGGACCACTCTGCTTCTTTTGACAGTATTACAGGTGTCGCCCAATTTCCTCCCTCTCTCTCCTCTCCCCAACTCCCCTCTCTTCCCAGTCCCTGCCACACCCCAGGCCTTCACCACACTATTGTCTGTGTCCATTGGTTATGCAAAATCTTTGTCTTTTAGTTAACCATACCTCTAGAGAATGTCAAAGTTTTACTATATTAACATGATTAGATGCATTTCATATTCATTTTACACTATTCCATGTCTTCAACATGCAGTGTTTCTAAGTTCAAAACATGAGTTTCCTGATCTTACATTTCTTCAAAAGTTATTTGAAAATGGAAAAAAAATTATGCTTTACCTAATTCCTCTCATTCTTCTTGACAGTGGTGTTAGATCTAATGCTTGCGAGGATGATATATACTACAAAGCAAGACCTATTTTACTTATTTTAAAATATGGTCTTATAGGTAAGACTTATCCAATCTCTCTGTGAAAATACCAAGAATAGATAGATGGTTAATAGATAAGTAGAAATTTTTTTTATAAAATTGAACTTTGAGAAGGAAAGCAAATCCTGTAAACCACAAGAATTGGGTTAAGCTTTCTCGGATTCCTTTTATCTCATGAATTATCTGCTAAACTTTTCCGGAAAGTAATTCACTATTATATTGTAGCTTCCCCTCACCAAGCTATTAGTAAGCCTAGTGCAAAGAATTAGAAATGCACATATATTTTAAAGGCAGCTAAATCTCTCTGTTAATACACACACACACAATGCCAGGAGGAACAGGGCCCATGAGAGCTACCTTCTCCAACAAAGGGAATACAGTATGTGTACACAGAGCTGCCTTCTCCAGGCCCCCAAGCCTGCAATTAGTGCAAATGAACTGCATCTCCCAGAGAGCAAACAGAGTGTCCCTTATGTGCTCACCGAGTGTCCTCAGCCATGATCTCAGTTCACCAGTAGGGTCCTGCCTCCAGGTCCTGTGCTGCTTGGCACGCTGACTGTGCACGCACCATCAGTCCTGCTTCTGTGAATGAGGGCCTGTCACTGTCAAAAGAATTATGCCCTCCGTGGTGAATCTCGCTGTTTTCCTGCGAATAATAGCCCACTCTGAAGCCACCCCGACGCCCATCCCCTGCTTATTTTCCTGTGGGTTCACAGAGACTGCGATGTGTGTATCCACTCAGATTTATATGCTTTTTTTTTAGGAGGCTTACTTTTATGATCTTATTCCCAGACACAGTACTGGGTTTTATCTCTCCACTGGAGAGGCAAAGTTCTGGGGCTATTGTAAATTTGACACTCCATTTTCCAATGGGAGACATTCTATCATTTCTTAAAATAATTATTTGCAAGTTAAAGCTGCTGTAATTGTAAAAGGTTCTTATTATCTAGGTGTGATTATAAAGTAACAAGATAATCATGTTGGAATTAGTGGGTGTGAACGATAGTAGTGATGGTAACTACACCATTGGGAAGTGGGGGATGAAATCACTACTAGTTCCAGGCATGTCACTTTAAATCAAGGCAGACTCGCTTTGCAATTAAACTGAAAGCTATGCATTATTTGAACCCCGTCTTGCCTTCCAAACTGATTCAGCATGTTCGGGATCTTGCACTCAGCCTTTGTGGAATGTTTTTCTACGTCTCTGAGGGTTCATATGATGTGTGAGAGAGGACTTGATACATGATCGAGGGGTGTGGAGCAAGGACAACCAGGGTGGCATTCAGTTTGAGCAGCACTTACAGAAAGCCTGTGGACTAGTTGAGTCTCAGCTTATTTCTAATGATAGTCATCCATTCTCTCTGGGTCTGATTTTCACCCCGTGTTCTATTTTCTTACCTATTATTTCTCCTCATAGACATGATTATAATTTCAGGGTGAAGTCTCAGATTGCTCTACTTATTTCTGGCTGGCCTTCGTCCCTGGAGAGGGAAGGTCTTGCAATAAGGTCTATCTGCGCCTCATTCCTGCCACAGCGCTCCATCTTTGGGAGTAGCGCCCTTGTCTCTTTCCTCCTAATTGACTTCTTGCTCTCATCAGCAAATACCTAGATTCCAATTTGGCCCCAAAGAATAGCATTTGAGTTATCGAAATCAAGATTTTTAAGTCTTCTTCCTTTTCTCTTTCAGCCCCTTTGATGTTCCTAGGATTTCAGAAGATGATGTTATGTTTCATATAGTGTAGTCTCTTAATGTTTTTCAGAATTTTGAAAGCAAGACCTAAAAAATATTATCCATGCATGTCCTATATTTCATTTCATATCTTGCTTTGGTCTTTGAATGTGTTCAATGCTATATCAGTTTCTTTCACCCCAAAGTTAGTTGAGGACTTGAGGAACTTGTACTATATGACAAATATCTTCAGAATTCATTACATTATAAAAATTATGCAGCATATACAGTTTCAAAGCTGTGAGGATTCATTTCATTGCCCTATTTCAGTCTACTTTTATTAAATGTTTAAAAAGTTAAATATTGCAGGAAGAAGAATATATACTAATTAAGGGAGTGCTTCTCCCCTGTTAATGGAAATAATTCCCTCTACTCATTTTTCCAGTGATTCTTTCCAATTCAATTTTTTTATATCTTGGGATTTTTTCATCTTGCAGTCTTTTAGTGTTCCTTTAGTGTTCCATGCAGCTTGTAACCAATCGTGTGTTTTTTTATAAAGATAAAAAATAATTTTGAGGTATTGACCATTATTTCTTAGTAAATTACATTTTCTTGGCTAGCCCACTCAATAGATGAGATCCAATTATGTTACAAATATGACATATAAAAAGTAATTTCTTTACAGGATTAGGAATTTCTTTCCTCAATTGATATATCATCTCAAAACTCATTACCCTAATTATACCTAATTCTAATATTTTATTCTTGACTTGCGTTTCTTTCATGGCCTCAAATAATAAAAGTATTTGTTAGCATCTCAGAAAATAATCCTATATAATAAAAGGGTAATATGCAAATTGACCAAACAGCAAAACATCCAGTTGCTATGATGCACACTGACCACCAGGGGTAGGTGCTCAGCCACAGCCCGGCTGATGGCTGGTGAGCGCAGCAGCATTGGTAGTGGCGGGAGCCTCTCCTGCCTCTGCAGCAGCACTATGGACATCCCCTGAGGGCTCCTAGACTGCTAAAGGGCACAGGCCTGGCTGAAGGGACACCTCCACCCCCTCACCCCCCCTCCCCCGCCCCCCCCCCCAGTGCATGAATGTTGTGCACCAATAATATATATTTGCCATCGTGTTTAAGGACTACCCCTCTTTAATCTCATAACATATAAAAATTTATAATGCATTATTTTAAAACTTAGAAACACTATAAGAGAACTAAGGAGTCAGAAAACACCAACTAAAAGTAATCAATGTACATAAAAACATCTCTAAAGGAGCAGAAAAATAATTATCTTTGCTACCTGCATTGCTGGAGCACTGGGAGTAGGAACAGAAGGAAACCTACTTACACTTATTTCCTTTGTACTTTTGAATTTGGCCCATTTGCATGTTTTACTACATTAAAAAAAGTAATCATTTTTTTAGTGATGAGCAAAAATTCACTAATTATTCAATGTGAAAACATCTTAGCACTCACATTATAATTCCACTTCTCATTTTAGAAGGTTTAGGAAAAGCAAGGAAAATTGATAATAGCACACTTTAAGCAATAAGCTACAGTCTTGGCTACTTTCAATTAAATGGTTACATAGCATGCAAGTAGCCACCACATGACTGTTTTCTTTCTGAAGACAGCATGTCCTCCACTTTTCATTATAGGATATACTCAATAGTCTGGTCATAACAAAAAATCAATTACGATCATATTTTTCTCTTGTGCAAGAATCTACCCAGAAGTGTTCCTTTAACATGAGCCTGTGTTTCAAATTCTAAGAATTCCAGCTTCTAGCAGTGAAATGAACAGCATGCTCGGACAGTCTGTCTGCCCCTCCACCCCACAATACAGTTATACCTTGGATCAATATAACTAACATACTTTTTAATGATTTTGCTGAATTTGCAAGAAACGAGGGGCATCTTTAACCCTCACTATTTCCACCATCATGGAGTGTAAGTGTGGAGCTATCTGCTACAAGCTGACTTGAAAGTGAAGGTTGCCCTGAGGATATATGAGGAAACTAAGTTTTTGGCTAGCATAAAATTGGGGAGATAAGACTCTGATTCTTCTTTAAATCAGGTGATAACAAGTTTATAGTTCAGTAGGAGCTCCTGGTGCCCAGTCAAATCAATTGCGAAACTCTATAGGAAATAATACAGAACTTGGAAAAAAATGTGTGGTTTCTGAGGATTATTTTTTCTTCTTTAAGTCACTTAACTCCACAGCATGTCTTAATTGAAGAAGAAAAACTCAATTCATGCAAACACCTGGTAAAGAGAAAATGTCAGTTTTGGGTGTATCTTTTTTTTTTTTTTTTTGCAATTGCATTATTTTCAGAAAATAATATAAAAAAGTGTGTGTTTTCCATAAAGACAAAAAATAATTTTGAGGTACTGACTATTGTTTCTTAGTAATTCGCATTTTCTTGGCTAGCCCCCTCAATAGATGAGATCCAATTTGGCTACAAATATCACAGATGAGACCATTCTATCACCATAGGAAGAAACCATTTAGGTTGCTCGGCTGATTTATCTGTGCAATTTATTTAGTGTTCTAAGTAGTAGAAGTCCTGATAATAATATATAAAATTTACTAAACATCTACTATGTTTCAGTAGTTTACTATTCTGAGCAATTTATATACATGTCAAATTTTTATAGGTAGGTAATGTTTTTAGGCCCATCATACAGTTAAGGAAATTGAGGAATGCACAGAGTGATTCAATAGCTTGCTCAGTATCATACTGTGAAGGACAGATTAAACCCAGGCACTCTGACACCAGCCTTAGCAATCATGTTCTGTTTCTGTGGAGCGTGTTTGCTGCTATCTGAGAATCGCTAAACAAAAATAAAAAGAATTTCTATTAATCTCAAATTATTTGTATTCTTTTTTTTTATCAACTACAATATGTTCCTCAATCTTTAGTCCCCATTAAATGTTCTCTAGTCAATGTTTATTTCCAAAGAAATAATATAAAGATAGAAAAAATTATTAGATTTATTAAAATTTGCCATATAGCCAGAAATATAAATCAGAGCTCTCTCATGGGCTGAAACAAATTTTAAAATTTTAAACGTTATGATTGTTCAAAGAAATAAAATCAACATTTTCTATCTAGCTTCAAAATATTATTCTTCCTCATTTCAAAGGATGGCAATTACAGAAAGCTGAATATCAACTATATGCCTCAACCATGTCAAATGAAAATCTGGATAAGGCATAAAATAGGCATTCTTCTTCTTGAAATGGTTTTATCTTGGTTTCCGATTATTTTTTAATGAAACCAGGAAGGGACATCCAAAACCATGGCATTCTGATGTATCCTTAGATTTGCATCCAAAATCACTGTGATACTGCTAGGGCAAAAAACATGTAAGCAAATGGCATGGCTACTATATATATTATAATATCCAAACCTTAGACTGGGCCGCAGCTATAGAATTGTGTGAACTGGAATGAATGCAAAAATACATACATTTAACTCTCTTTTAATTAAATGGCCATCAGTCCCTGCGTTCCTTTCTGGAGGCCTAGGGGAGAATCCATTCCCTTGTCCTGCCAGCCTCTGAGGGCATTGACACTTCTTGGCTTGTAGTTGGTTCCCTTCCTCTTTCTCCAAAGCCTGCAACAGTGTACCTCTTTGGTCATTCTTTAGTAGTCACATCTGCCTCTTCTTCTGCCTTCCTCTTTTTCTCTTTTTTAAAAATTGATTTTAGAGAGAGAGAAAGGGAGAGAGGTAGAGAGAAAGGAAGGAAGAGTGATGGAGAAAAACTGATTTGTTGTTTCACTTATTTATGCATTCATTGGTTGATTCTTGTATGTGCAGTGACCAGGGATTGAACTCTCAACCTTGGTGTATCAAGATGATGCTTTGACCAACTGAGCTACCAGGCCAAGGCTACCTCCTACACTTAAAAAAAAATCCTCGTGATTACAGTGAACCTGTCAGAATAATCAATCTCTCAATCTCAAGTTAAATCCTTACTTTAACCAGATCCGCAAATCCTCTTTTGCCATGTAAGGTAGCTCTCACATGGCCCAAGAGGTAGGACATGGACATTCTTAGACGGTCGTTATTCTGCCTAAAACACCTGTGTCATGAAATGATGGTCCTCCAATTCAGTGATCAGCAACAAATAGTTGAAGGATAGAAGAGAATGATGCATGCAAGGGGACTCAAATAGGCCTAGTGATAATTTTCAGAGCTGGTTATAATTATGCTTTCCTATTAGCCTTCGCAGGGCTTGTTTCCCGATGCAGCATACTGCACGCTCACCTAGACGGCGCTGTGGCTGGAGTGGCTAACCGCATGCTCTTGTTCTCTTGTAGAATCCAGTGAACATGAAGACAAGAGTGCAGGTGCCTCAGGGGAGACACCCTCCCAGCCTTATCCTGCACCAGTGTACAGTCAGCCCGAGGAGCTGAAGGAGCAGATGGATGATGCAAAACCAACTAAACCGGAAGAGAATGAGGAATCAGACCCACTGCCTGATAACTGGGAAATGGCCTACACAGAGAAGGGTGAAGTCTACTTCATTGAGTGAGTTTCACCCCTTTCTTTGAACATTGCCAAAAAGATCATAGTATATAAATCATATAGAAAAAGGAGATGTAGTGAAAAGAAAATAATGAATTTTATTGTCTCTGGCATTAGTTCTTTTCTTTGTTAGAAAACAATGGGAGAGTGCCTTCATACAGTTAAGGATCCTAAATTACAGCTATAAATCAAAAGATATAGTTAACAACTTCACTATAAAATTTGTTGCAATAACGGGGGAAATGCTTACTCTATTCTTCCAAAATGCCCATGTAGTTCAAATCAAATAAGATAATCCCACATTTTGTCAGATTGCTGGAAACTTTCACCATCATCTTCAGTGATTTAACAGGATATAACTATTTAGGGCAAAATGCTTGCTGGTCATAAAAGAAAATATTTTGAGCATTTGACCCTGAAGTCAGGTATCGATAAAATCATTCGTTTTTCTATAGTTCATCATACTTATTTTTTTTAAATCCATTGTATTTCTTGCTTACCATTTTTATGACTTGCCAAGGAAACTAAAATGCTAATCCTGAACTTCCTGATGATATTTACCCAACCTAATATTTTTTTTCCTTTGGGACTTCTTTTTCCAAATTGAAATTTTTAATATACTTTATTAATACTGTCAAACTTTTCTTTTATCTTCTAGAAATAGGACAACTTTTTTAAAATGAACTACTAAGTTGAAGCTCTTAGTACAAAATTAAATTGTTGTGTATAAGATGATCACAATGTTCACTAGAAAGAATAAAAACAAATAATTTAATTAAACAACCACCTTTATTCCCTCAAAGTTGTATAAGCCTCAAAAAGAAAAAAATAATATAAATTGAAGTTTTCAGTGCTGACAGTGGATAAAAATATGTAAACTCTGATTATTCAAGAAAAATATTAAAATTGAATTCCTTTTCCCAACCTGGAGTGATTTGAGACTTAGATCTCCATAGGCGGAACTCAATTGTGAAATTGAAATGTTACCACATGCCAATATTTAATTCTCACGTGAAGGCGGAAACTTTGATACATGCAGCCAAGGGAATATATAATCAGGTAATTACTTAGCGCTCTGCTTGACTCCAATATGGATGAGAAATGCAGTGTTTTGGGGAAAATGAATTACTCTCATTCACCTTTTGACAAATCTTATAAGTTTTACAAAATTAAGAATGCCTTACATTAGTTTTTGGCTATCTTCAATAACCCAAAGATATCTTTTATCAATTAATTAGAAAAGAGAAAGTCATATAGAACTTTTTAAATGTACGAAAGTATTTATATTTGAAAACATAATTTTTTATTGGTAAATATGGAGGCATTGAAGACCAGAAGTCAAAATATAACCCTAGAAGTGAGGTCACACATTTATGTTCAGAACAAGGAGACTGATGTTATATACATTTTTATTATGGGATTCAGGGGGAGGAAGGCTCTGTAAAAGAAAACCAACATGGCTGGTCGATTGAAGAACAGTTTCTTTAAATTTTCCAGTAAAGCAGTTATAAAAACCTTCCTTTTGGGGGTTATGAATAAACTTTTTTTAATAGTATGAGGTGTAGAGTTGTGGAGAAGGGGATTTTGGATGACAGATGTTGTGCTAATGGTATATAGTAAATGATGAGACTTTGTCAGGGCTTGGGAGAATCTACCAAAATTATCCTGTTAATATCCTAGTCAGTCATCTAGTGTCAGAATTCAAAGACAAAAAATTTAGTTTTGCTCTCAAAGTTATTGTCAAGTTGGGGTAGAAAGATGAATAGTTATAAAGTATTAATAAATAATTTCTGAATGTGTAATGCTATTCAGAGAAGGATATGCTTAGCATAGACTTAAGCTGTAAAAGAAGGCATCATACATAGATAAGGTGCAATAACATATCCTGGAAAACTTGGGCATGTCACATATAAAAACTGTTATTACAAAGACCCCGTCCCTGGATATATTACAAATAATGAGAAGTCCCCTAACCTACTAAGAAAGTAGGTGCTAGTTGGTGAATCCTTTGAAACAATTGCTTAGTTTTCATTTTTCTAGATCAAGGGTGTTTTTGAAAGACACGCAGAGGGTCTTGTTTGTTTATCTTCTTTGTGTTGCTGCAGGGAGGGGTGAATGGGTATTAGGGCAGAAATAGGTTGAGTTGGAAAATTAAGACAAAAGAGACAATTTTATCTGTGGTGAGAAAGCTGGTGTGGGGGGAGAATGCAGAAGCCTGGAGTAGAGACTGAAGTGAATGTGATGGGAAGGTGACCAATGTAGGAGGCAGGAGCAAATGGCAAGCTTGACGAGGTTATTACACAGAATGGAGGCATCCACCACTCCACCCTTCATCCTGGACCAGTTTGAGCTTCATCTTTCCTTCCTTCAAAAAGTTTGCATTGAATCTCAAGGATCAGTGTGATGAGCTCATGTACCACAGAGCAGGGAGGGATCAGTGATTCATTCATCTGGTCCCTCATTTCTACACCATCATAACCTGCCCTGCAGCTTCCTTTCTCTCTGCCTACATTTCATTCTGCTTTACTTTTCCCTGAGGGGTCTCTGATTTTCTCCTGACCACTTTCACTCTTTGCTCTGGAATGCCCCTTCCCTTCCTAACTACATTTGACAAAATCAGCATTTCAGCCCACTGTCCTTGATCTGTGAGTACCTTTGCTATTGATGTCACAATGAGTTCTTCTGTGAGTAAAGTCTATACTATGATAGCTCCTTGGAACTATGTGGTAGAGCAAGACAGGGAGCTTGGTAGGGCAATAAGGACTTTCTGAGGGACTAAGCCATGATATGTCCTAGAAACTTTTAAACAAATACTATTTGTAATGTAAAAGTTTGCAGCTCACACCTAGCCAGTGCTGCTCACTAGTTGAGCATCAACTTATGAAGCAGGAGGTCACAGTTTGATTTCCCGTCAGGGCACATGCCGGAGTTATGCGGGCTTGATCCCCAGTAGGGGGCGTAAAGGAGGCAGCCAATCAATGTGTCTCTCACATCTATGTTTCACTCTCTTTCTCCCTCTCTCTCTGTTCCTCCCCCTTCCACTCTTTCTAAAAAAAAAAAAAAAAAAATCAATGGAAAAAATATCCTCAGGTGAATATTAACAACAACAAAAATACATATTGGGTTTTGAATTAAGGTAACAAGTAATTTCATTATTTTTTCTTTATATGGTGTCTTAAAATAGTTAATAATTGACTCAGTATTGCAAAATAGTTTATATGTCTGAGTACGTTAGAAGTTATACATTTAGAAAATGAGGATTTTCTTCGTTATTCTCAATAGTGAACACATGGTCCAACATTTCCCGTACTCTTAAGAACCGCTTCCTTTGATGAATGATAAAAGGAGATTCCTTTCATCGTTTACAATGATATTTAATGGGAAAAAGTGATTATCTCAGGAAGTATTTTTAAATAACAGAATTTTAACTTGTGAGTGAATGCACTCTTCCAAACATGCTTTATAGCATTTGTAATATTTTATATTTAGCAATTTTCAAAAGACTTTCAAGTACATAATATTATTTAAAACCAGTAGTTTTGTTAACTCATCATATCATTAATAATATCTTCTAAAATAGACAGTATATATTAATTATAAATTTAAATTAGTAATAATAGTTACCACATATTGAGTGCCTATTTTTTTCATACTGTGTTCAGGTTACCTTAACAACAATAGATAATATATTGAGCATTTGCATTGTGCTCATTTAATTCTCACTTTAAGAAACAGGCTTACAGAGGTGGCTTGTTCCTAGTCATATAACCAAGAATTGACAAAGCTAGGATCTTTGGTTCCATTTATTTAACATATATGTATAGGGCACATGCCATGTGCTAGGAACCATCTTAAACCCAGGAAATACAGTGGTCAACAAAACTGACAAGACTGGTATCCTCCATGGGACATAGTCTGCCTCCAGGGTCCTTGCTCTTAACCATTTTGCTGTGGCGCCTACTTTGCGTATTTTCTATTAGAACCATCCTATCAGTATTTAATGAAACCCCACTCTATAGATGAGATTCTGAGGCACCGTTGGACAAATTAGCATCCCCAAGTTCTCGTAGTTCTCTCACCCTGCAAGGGCATTGCTATTACCCCGTACTACCTCCAATATATAAACAAACATTGGCTGAAATAAAAGTGAACTTTTATATTACAATTGGTATCATTTTGTAAGTTTCTTGGCCAGAATTTCACTACTCGAGAGGCTAAATGTTCCATAAAGAAGAGCTGCCAGAGGGTTAATCTGGACTGACATGCTTTGGGAATCTCATTAAATTACTTTTTTTGTTTGCTTAGTTAGTGACATAAAAGAGACTGCTATCAGTTTGGCAAAAACATGGACAACAAGAATCTATTTGTTTACTACCACACTCCTGAATGGCAGTGAAGTCTATGTCATCTTAAATAACAGGTTTTTAAAAGTAGACTTTGACACAGAAAATTACATCTGTGAAAAATGCCATGGTGGTACATGGTTTTATAAATCTTCATCAGGGTTGAATTTTCTTTTAAATTCTAAATTAGATACACAATTAGTCTGGTTCTTCTTATGTTGCTATTTCTGTATCTTCTTAAGTTTTAAATGAATCACCAGTTACCATTTTAAACAAATTTAAAGCTTTTGTTTATTAAATAGAAGTCAAAATGCTTGGGAAATTTACTGGAGAAGAAAGAATACTTAGTTTTTTATTTTTTAAATTATATAAAATATAGTCAATAACCTCTAAGTTATTGTTGGCCTTAAACAGATATGAGTACTACTGTTATAACCTTAATATTCACACACATCTTGAATTGTTCAGTAGACTTTAAAATATTTACCTGGACCTTGTTTACCTTGTTCAAATGATTATGCTTCATTCAGTCAAATATTGACTTCAATCTCTTATCATTATTCTGATATGGTATGTCCCAGGATGAAAATACAATTCACCTATCAATTAAAGATTGAGATTTAGAATTGGCTTTTTAGAAGAATTTAAAAATGCAATGTATTTGTCATGTCTTACATGCAATGTGCTAAGTCTATTACTGTTTACAGAGAAAATAGGGCAAAGGAAATTAGTGTATTTGATAGTAAAAGCTGATGAAAGATCACTCAATATTTGTGTAGTAGTGAAAACATTGTTTGGATCTGGATAGCAATATAAAGGTAGGAAAGGAGAGTGCAAAAGAAAGTATAAGAAAAGAGAAAGGAAAGGAGACATCTCAACATTAGGTTTGAATTGAATCACCCTTGAGGATCCATTTATGTATACCTAAGTAACTGATGAGCGGGATGTACCCTGACTGGAAAAACATAGTGTAAATGGGCGGCGTGGGGGGGAATGGAATGGAGAATTGAATGTTGTATTGATACTGTTATAATAACATGGTCATTATTTAACAGGAAAAGAATAAAGGAAAGCGTAGGTAACATAGATATGCCATTTATACAGCTTTGCCAGAAAGCTTCAGTCAACATTACCCAAGTCTATTCCCCACAGATTGATGGGGGAAGGGACTGGACACAGGCAGACACATGCCCAGTAAGGTCTGGGTGACTTGCTTATCTGTCAGTCACACCTGAGAACAAGTCAGTGGCTAGAACAAGGCGTGGCCACTGAAAGTTTGGGGAAGATTTGATATTTAAGCTCCTGAACAAAGGAGCGCCCCCCCCCCCTGCAGCTGATTCCTGTTTCAGGGAGCACACTCCCCTGCATTCGCCCACATGGCTCATGGCCATGTGGGACCCGCACAATAGGTTGATGGGCTGAATCTAGCCCAATGTACATCGGACCCCAATCCACCACGGAACAGACACTCTGGACACTGGCCCTAACTTTGGCTCTGCTGCACCCCCGCTGCACCTTTTTCAGGACTGTGTTAAGGGCAATGGGACTTTGCCACACAAGAAATATAATTCCACTCCAATAAAAACCATTCATGCTCCAGTGCAAGTCTTAGAAAATTCATTTTCTCAAGATATCACAAGATAACTCCACTCCCACTAGTGTTGGGGGAATGAGACCCACTGATTTCTCTGGTAACAGCATGACCTATATGAAAATTTTTAGTTTTAATCCAAATAAGTACTGGGCCAATTTGATAGAATTTTTAAAAATATATTTCTGTATTGGTTTCAGAGAGGAAGGGAGAAGGAGAGAGAGATAGAAACATCAATGATGAGAGAGAATCATTGATCAGCTGCCTCCTGCACACCCCCACTGGGGACTGAGCCCGCAACCCAGGCATGTGTCCTTGGCTGGAATCAAACCTGGGACCCTTCAGTCCGCAGGCTGACGCTCTATCCACTGAGCCAAGCCGGCTAGGGCTGATAGAATTTTTATTAGCCTAATTATTTAGTATAGCTTCTAAGACTAATATTTATATATAGATTATATAAATCAAGATTTTTCAGACTTTATTCTGGAAAAATATTCAGATTTGAATGAAGAATATTTGATTTGAGTAGAGAATTCATAAGGATAAAAACGTTTCTCAATCACAATGTTTCCTCTCTCATCTCTAGACATATGCGATTTAATATAATACCTACTAAATACAGGCCATTTAACACACAGAAACTCCTTTTAGTGATTACTATCCTCAAATAGGATGTAAAGGTCTGTGTTTCTAACCACTGGCAAAGGAACTGATTACCCTTTGAGGTTGTGAAATAAAACACCTCTGTATAAAAAGCAAAATGTTAGGTTTATTATGCCTCTCATTTCAGATCATAAAAAACTTTGGACTTGGGAATCACATATATCTGGGTTTACTGCTACTGTGAGGGCTAAGCAAATATTAATACCTTTCTTCCCCACCTTCCAAGTTCTTCTGGCTGGGCTAATAAAGTAACAGAAACAGATTAATAGGAGGAAAATCCAAGTTTTAACACACATGCATGGGGAATTCACATAGGCATGACAATATTAAAGACAGTAAGGCAACATTGAGTATCTGAGACATTTTGGACAAATAAAAAAGGGGGGAGGGAATATTATACTTCAGAAGTGAGAGTGGGTGAGAAAGAGGCAAGTTATTTTAAGCAGGCAACTCTGAAACAATGGCCACAGGTGGTATCTAGCTATCAGGCACCTTTCTTGTTTACCATACTTACTTCACATTAGGCTGAGGAGACACCCTAAGTCTCTCTTTCCTGAAGCAGGTTTCTCTGTCCGAATCTTTTGGGCAGGAAAGGGGGCAGAGTCAAAGGTTCTGAGTCTTGTTTCTTAATAAACAGCTTAAGTCGACATCTGAAAAGGGCAGCTTCATGGTGGTTGAGCTTTGTTGCCCTTCCCTAGCTCTTTCCTGTTCACAAACTAGCTGTGTACCCTTGGGCAAGTTGCCTAGCTTCTCTCAGCCTTTGTTTCTCTATCTGTAAAATGAAGTTAAAAATCTGTAATCACAATCACAATAAGGTGCTGCGTGCAGTCCCAGGGCAGTCCCTGACAAAGGGAGCAATCAGGACATTCATGAGACAGGGAGAATAACATCGCAATGGTGAGCCGCAGTGTCAGCTGCTTTCCTTGTGGGAAGTGAAGCATTTTCTATGTGACAGGGATGTTTCCTCAGAAAATAAGATGTTCTAATTGAACCTGCTTCTCTTGACTGCTTGGAAAGGTTAAACTTATAAAATATACACAAATTTCTGATTTATTACAAGTCAGCTTATCACATGTCTGCAGGGACATTCTGATATGAATTTAAACTAGGATTTCAGAGTTGAACGAAATTTCACATCTTGTTTGTTCCAGTCCTCCAGATAGACTCAACCTACACTTTAACATTACAGAAGAATTTTGGGTAAACCATTTGAAAGGTTTTCACCCGATTTTTTTAATGTGACATTGATTGAACTTGAATAGCTACCAACTTTAGTCCACTTGATCTCCCACTCTTCATAATCATCACATTAACTTTATCTATAAAAATAAATAGAGTAGTATATTATTATGATTTAAAATTTCTAGAATATAGTTGTTCCGTTCCCCAGCTAGAAAAAAAATAAAGATTTTTTTTGAAAATACAGCAAAGATATGTGCATGTATGTCTGTTAAAGAAACTAGTATTGAAAGATAAGTTTTTATAACATTAGTATCATGCCTTCCTGTCATTTGTGCTCCAAACAACTTTGGTAGGTAAAAAACAACCACAAACAAACAAACAAAAAAACACCTGTTGTCCTACTTCTGACTCTATTCTAGCAATAAAAGTGAAAGAAAAATCATCCTCAAATATGAATAAAGGTAGTTTTCAGATTGTGAAAAATTGCTCAATGGTCTCATTTTGTACACAGCTTTCTGCCCAATGTTTAACCCTACTTTCAAATGGAATTTATGTCATTAAAAATATATAATTTAAAGGAAGTGGGAAAGCCACTAGGTCTGTTGTCTCCCAAATGCATTAAAAATGTCCCCTTGGTAAGACACATTGAAAAAGCATGTAAATTGCAAGGTTGGTAAGAGCCACTATTGAAAAATACTGTGCCGTATCTTCATGTGATGTTTAAGACAATTACTGGTGGTAACTACTACCCACATTTCTTTCAGAATCATTTCAGAGGATCAGCTAAAAATGCTGTTAACTCTAAGAGACTCAATCTGTCAAAATGTATTAAAGTGACATACCATTAATGCTAGTTCAACCTAAAAATTCATCCTGTAATGAAATGCTTTATATAAATTCAGGAAAGGTAGGAAATTCACAGTTCTCTTCCACATGAGCCAGTCTGTGAGAACCAAGGTGGTGTGATATAGAAATGGTAATTTGACTCCCTGCAGTGGCTTAGTAATGGTCCCTTAATACTTATTCACAGATGTGCTTGCTTTTGTGAACATGTCTTAGAGACCTAGAAATGACATTTCTCTGAAATGGAGGAAGGATTTGGAAGAAGGTGTGAGTAAAGAGAAGGGAAATTTCTTTTCCTTGCCAAGCTTCCAACATTTCTCCTAGCACAGAAAAACAAAGACATCAACACACACACACACACACACACACACACACACACACACACACACACTTTGAACACAGGCATGTCTATAAAGAGCATTTTTTATTGACTTTTTTTTTTGGCAAAATGGGAGCATCAAACACTGAACCCAGTTCTACTCTCCTCATACTCTGGAAAGTCATAACCTCCATTCATGGGCATCAAGCCTTTCGTTCAGAGGAAAAGACTGGATGATGTTGACATGACTACAAATGAGGGCCAAAATGACATTGATATCATCATGATCATTTAGACTTTCGTAAAATTGTGTTCAATAATCCCTATTACCTGGCTCTCATTTATGTTCCCAGCCTATTTTCCACTCTTCCTTTTCATGCTTCACTCACTGGCCTTCTGACGCTTCCTTGTATAAACCTGACACTTTCCCATACCTGTGACTTTGCTCGTTCTCTTTCCGAAGCCCTCACAAATGTCACATCCTTGACAATTTGTCCATTGGTAGATGAGATCGCTTGAGGCAGTTATATACAGTAAAGGTTTTTAGCTCCAACAAGCAGTTATGAGCCACTGAGCAGTACTGAAGTTGTAATGTGCATAAGAATCACCTTGCCAATAATGGAGACTTTACGGACTCATCCCCAAAGATTCTGATTTGGTAGTTCTATAACAACCCAGAATATGCAGTGCTAATAAGTCCACCAGGTGATTCTAACACCAGGTGAGTCCAGGACCTCTTTGAGAAAAACTGCTGCTCTCGGAACAACTTTCTTTGCTTTTTAAATGTCTGGTGAGAGATATTCTAGAAAACATTTTTCAAAACAAAAATGTCATTAAAATTCTTATTAAATCTCAGAACTCCCATTCCAGAAGTATTAGATTATAGATATGTTTATCCCTTATTCCCCTAGCTGGATGGGAAGTATTTACATGGTACAAAAGCTAAATATGGGTTAATGAAATTGCTATTAATAATCACTTGTTGAGAAAATGCAGGAATCCTAAGAACATGGTATAATTTGCATCACTTTTGTACTGCCTCTGCCAGCTCTATAGTTAAAGAGGAACAAAACAACTCCTTATGAAAAGAGCAGGTTTAAGATGGAAATAATTCTTTTGCAAAACTCAGGAAACAGTACCGGAGCCTGTGAACTGTGCTCCTCCAACGGGAGAATCCCGTATTTGTAATAAATTCCTTTTGCTCTGGATGAGTTCTGCATTTTCAATGAGGTGAACTTGGCAACATTCGAGTTGATTTTAATAAAAATAGCTGCTTTGAGGACAGGGAGCTGAGGTTGCCAAATTTACAGCTGCCTTGCACAATTACTCTTACACCTCCTTCAGGGCTACTTAGAACCAGTAAGCAAATTAAGTGTATCGATTGCAATTTTGTTCGCCTAAACCCCCTCCCCCCTTTTTTTTCTTAGGGAATAAACTTGATTCCTTTCAGTATGTGTCTGTTCAGAGTGATCTCTTTTCCTTTCAGCCATAACACAAAGACAACATCATGGCTGGATCCACGACTTGCGAAAAAGGCTAAACCTCCAGAAGAGTGCAAAGAAAATGGTAGGTTATTAAGTTTTTATGATGTTTCCGCATTGCACTTGGAGAATGCTTGTGTTTCTTAAAAGAGGGTCTCGCCTAAAGAAGCAGGAATGTAGTTGAAACAGTTTTAAAGATGTGATGTTAAATGCTCAGAGTGGAGAGAGAATGAAGTCGGCATTTCAGCATTGCCATGTGGTTCCTTTTTCTCTCTGAGGAGGCTGTGCTGGATCTCACATCTCTGTCCTCTCTGTGAGTTGCTTGACTCCTGGCTTGACTTTCCACCACCTCCTGAGGACTTTTTATTTGCAATTTGTCTCTCTGAATGCTCTGATCTTTTCATTGGAATCAAATATGATATGTAGAGAAACAGTATTGTGAAACTATAAATAATATCTGCTGTTTACGTTTTGAGTCACAGTGTTCTGCTAGTATTTAAGGAATCGCTGATATAAAGATCTATACATATGGCCACTTTCCTTTAATCAGACATTGAAAAAAAATCACCAATTTCATGAATGTGCTGGGTTGTCCTTAGTCTTTTTCAATTCCCATGAAGTTGCTTAAAAATGGACTATTTTTGTGCATGTGAAGAATTTTTTTAAAGCAATTTTGAGTATGAGAGGCATGTAAACCTTGTTTCCAAATTAGGAAATTACACAGATGAAATTTGTTGCTGAAGATACTAATAATTTTTTAAATATTCAGTGTATGTTAAAAAAGTATTTATATCTTATCTAAAATGATAAATAGCATACTCTTCTTATGATTTATATTTGCCTTTATCTGGTCAAATCATTAGAGCCTTATTCAGAGGCATCTATCATTGACAAATTATTAAAAGTGAAAAAAAGTGTTGAGAGGTATTTAAATGTTTTAAAAAATTTTTAAAGTCAACTTTTAAAAAAAGTCTTTAATTCCAAAAATCCTTTTGTTTTAGTAGCAATTCCAGCTTTCTCAAATAGTATCTAGAAAATATTATTTATTCCTATGTTATAAGGGAACTGTTCACAGGCTAGTTATACTGAGTTAAATTTTAAAAAAATGGGAGTATACAATTTATATGTACATATTTAAATGCATAAGTATCCAGTTTTTAAATACTATCTACGTATATAATTGTGTCTTCATAGCTATATCTATTTGCCTTCTATATAATGGTACAATTGTATGTGCTTAAATTCCATAAAGTTATTATGTGGCCTGGACTTCTGAGCACAATTAGGTTACATCTCATTGACAATATAAAGATATGTGTTTCAAATTGTGATTGGTTATAAATGAAAATGACCTGATCTATTATATCTCTGAGTTACAATTTACTTGTGCCGCAGATGTAAAACCTTAGTATATACTAATTAAAATAAATTTAATGATTTTACAGTTCGGTGACATATTGAACTTCTCAGTTGTCTTGTTCCTTTGAGTTGCTCTTTTCATTATAAAAGCCTATTAAAGTCAAATTTTAAAATCCTGGGAGAGATGTAGGCATAACATATTGCATAATTATAATATTTCAGTGTTATCAGTTTTTCACACATTTGCACTTGTCTGTCTTCTCAGGATGGTAGATGCCTAAAATATGATGCCAGTGTCTGTGAATCACATGTCATTGAGAAACGAGTTTCAGAACACAGTCTTATAGCTCAGAATGATATATAACTGGTCAATTGCTATTTTTTTTCATTTTCTACAAAATAAATAATTTCTAGATTTTATTTCTTTTATTATTGGAATGTTTTACAATAGAAACTAACATCTAGTTCATGACAATGCTATTGTTCCAAATATATATTTTAAGTTTTCTTGCCAAGAGAAGTGCTTTTAGGTAATACTGTTACTTCTGTTTATTTTTCTTTTCTTTAACTCACATAGATTTAAACCCTTGCTCAAAATGTTGGATATGAATAAGTTGATGTTGAGCCTGCTAGTTAAGACAGGCTTCTTTATAAGTATCAGAGTTCAGTTCAGATCAAGCAAAGTTAGTAGAATATTTTCCTGAATGATGGAATGTGTGTAAAATGTATATTAAAATTTTGTAGAGGCTCAAGATGGTATCTTTCTCCAGCAAAGATTTATCCTTCCTTATTCTGCTAGGGCAACGGCGTGGAAGGCTAAGCATATCTCAATTCAATATGGAACTGAGCCGACATGAGATTGGGTTGAGTTCTGTTAAGACTCAATCTATCTCTGATTTGCCCCTGTTCTTGGAGTATTTGCCCACAGGGTTAGTGTAAAGGTCTGTTGCAGGTTGGCAGACATTTTCTGTAATGAGTCAGGTAGTAAATACATTAAGCTTACAGGTCATCCAGTCGCTTTGCAACTATTCACTGTTGTGCAAAAGGGGTCAAAGTCAAAGTCAATTTATAAATAAAGGGCCTGGATGTATTCTGATAAAACTTTGTGTGTGGACATAAAAATTTGAGTTTCATGTATTTCACATCACAAAAATTTTTTCCAACCATTTAAAAATGTTAAACTATTATTAGCTTGTGGAACACACAAAAAATAATGGCAGGCCGGATTTGGTCATGCTTCTACTTTCAATTCTTTTATGATATTTTTTCATTTACCTTTTGATTTCTTCTTTGACCCATTGGCTTTTCAGAACTGTGTTACTTTCCACATATTTGTGAATTTTCTAGTTTTCCTCCTCTTATTGATTTCTAGTTTTATTCATTGTAGTCAGAAAAGATATGGGACATTATTTCAGTATTTTTACATTATCTAAGACTTATTTTTGTGACTTAACATACCATCTACCCAGGAGAATGGTCCATGTGCACTTGAGAAGAATGCATATTCTTCTGCAAAGGATTGACTGTACTGTAGGAATCTAAGTTCATTTGTTCTAAAGTATAGCTCAAGTCCAATATTTTCTTATTGATATTCTGTCTGGATGACCTATTGTTGAATGTAGGGTATTGAAATCCCCTACTATTATTGTATTATTGTCTTTTTCTTCCTTCATATCTATGAGTATTTGCTTAATATATTTATGTTCTTTGATGTTGGGTGCATATATATTGACGATTGTCACATTCTCTTGATTAATCTACCCCTTTGACATTATGTAATGACCTTCTTTGTCATGTGTTAAAGTTTTTGACTTCAAGTCTAATTTGTTTAAATGTAACTACCTCTTCGCTTCTTTTGGACTTTTTGAAATGGACATTTAAAATAAAATCTTTTCTTTTTGTGGGCAGTGTCCATGTTTAGGTTTGGTATGTAGATTCTGGCCTATTTTGTAGGCTGTTTCCAAATGCAATACAGTTTTCAGACCCCTTCCAGTGCTATTTTGGTCAGTTTATTTCTTCTTACTTGGAAATTCCTGATAAATCCCTGCTGGTGCCACCTGCAAAGTGTGAAGAGTTCTTTTCTTAGTCCCACCACTAGTAGGAATGTGGACTCTGGATTTATGGGATAGAAAATAATTTCCCTTGCCTATGTTCTCTGCCCACTTGCCTATGTTCTCTGCCCACCTGATGCTGGCAGGTGTAGGGCAGGAGATGGATCGCCTGCTTTGGATCCATTGATGCCACCACTCCTGATGGAAGATTTGTTGATGTTTCTGAGTTCTACTGATGTCACCACTGTAGGTGAAAGGGCCCCACCACTATGGCTAGGCATGGGTGGGGGAATAAGATAGCCCCATGTCCTTGCTAGGCTCCCTTTGTCCTGGTCCTGTGCCCAGAAAGAGTAGGCTTTCTCGTTTGTTTGCTTGCTTCTTTGTTTGTATATGCCCTTTGGTGTTACAAGCAGAAGGCCTCTCTGGAACCCAGTCTGAGATATCCTATATAAGTAGGCAATATGCAAATTGACAGTCATGCCTTCACACAAGATGGCCACCCCAATGTGGGCACAAGATGGCTGGCAGGGGAGGGCAGTTATGGGCAATCAGGCCAGCAGGGGAGGGCAGTTGGGGGAGACCAGGCCTGCAGTGGAGGGAGGGCAGTTAGGGGCAACCAGGCCAGCAAGGGAGGGCAGTTGGGGGAGACCAGGTTTGCAGGGAAGGGAGGGCAGTTGGGGGTGACTGGGCCTGCAGGGGAGGGCAGTTGGGAGCGAACAGGCTGGTAGGGGAGCAGTTAGGCGTCGATCAAGCTGGCAGGGGAGTGGTTAAGGGGTGATCAGGCTGGCAGGCAGAAGTGGTTAGGAGCAATCAGGCAGGCAGGCAAGTGGTTGGGAACCAGCAGTCCCGGATTGTGAGAGGGATGTCCGACTGCCGGTTTGGGCCCCAAACCGGCAGTCGGACATCCCCCGAGGGGTCCCAGATTGGGGAGGGTCAGGCTGGGGTGAGGGACAACCCTCCCCCCGCCCCCGCATGAATTTTGTGCACTAGGCCTCTAGTATAAGAGATAAAAAGGAAACTCTTGGAACTCATATGATATCCTTCTTCAAATAATGAGGTCCATAGCCAATCTACTTTCTCCTTTCCATCTTTCCAATCTTTTTGGTTGTGTATTGAATTATCCCCAGGGTATTTAAATGGGAGAAACACGGAAAAGTAAGTTTACACCATCTTTTCTAGGACCACATGTCTAAACATGACTTCTGATACTAAATGATATTACTTTAAAGCTAAAGAGTATTTTCCCCTCCACTTTCTCTGTTAAATCTACCAACACTCTGTGAAGTAGGTAGAAATTTTTCACTACAATTTTTCAGATAATGATACTATAATCCAAAACTTTAAGGGTCTGTTTAACAAGTGTAAGTAGAAAACAAGGCTTGAATCCAGGCAACTTGGGTTTAAGATGGGTCTCAATGTTATGACATTATGCAATCTGACAAGCCTTAAAAATATGTTTTTAAAATGATGAAAATATTTTTATTTTAAACTTTGTATTTAAAATAAATAAAATGGAACTTTTAAAATATATTCTCAATATTTTTCCTAGGCCATCCTACCTATAAATAGAACAATCAGTATAATTTTATGATCAAAACAATTTAAATGGCATGATTTATGTTTTTAAATTAACAGAATGAATTTAGCTCTGAAAGATATTTTTTAAATGTGTATCGATTTAAATTCTGTGTTCCTCACTTAAAAAAAAAATAAACAAGCCTCTGTTCTTTTATATGCCTTCACAATTTCTAAAAGTGTTCACTACAGTTCACATAATGTTGGCACAATTTCCCTAAGAGCTAACTGTAGGTCTCTGACAATCATACTGTGAGGCCCAGTATTATGTATACCTCAGTGGTTAGACCTGTTCACCAATGCGGAAAGCAAAACAGTTATGTGAGGCATTGATCTAAATATTATAGACAAGTTCTTTAGAAGTGGGAGAAACACATCCATATCATCAACCCTAAGCCAAGTAATTTAAAATTAACTATGGCTTGTACTTTAACAAAAATAAAATAAAAATACCTGTTGCCGAGGTGAGATGATTTGACATCCCTCTTGGCACATGAAATTTTAGGGTTTCCTAAATACTATGCATCACAAAACAGTACTTTCCAAAGCTGATGATTATTTGAAAATCAAACTTTGTATGACATAATGTGTGATCATGGCCTAACCACCAAGCATCTCAAAGTGTCTGATATATATATACATATATTCAGTGAGGCCATTCACACTTATAGTTAATGGCCTATCAATGTTACTATTAAAAATCCATATCTCAAGGAATTATATTCACAAGAGCTCAAGATTTTAATGTGTTTTTTGTGGAACCACCAGACAAAAAGAGGCAAACATTTGTTGTGTTGATACTAAAATTATGTAAAGAACCAAAATAGATTTAAAACAACTACTTTGAATCAGCAAACCAAAATCAATGTGAAAATTTATTGGTTGTTTGTTCTTAAACTTCTTATTGGTAATGATAAGTCACGGATATTATATTAGTATCAGTTTTTGACTCTTAAGACAAAATCTTGACATTTCATATTGGCTTTCCAATATTTGTTTTCATTTAATAAAAGGCTTAGCTCTTCATTTCCATGTTACCTTTCCAGTTAAGAAGCTACCAAAAAGTGGCCTTTCCCCTCTTATTCTAGTGCAGTGGTTCTCAACCTTCTGGCCCTTTAAATACAGTTCCTCATGTTGTGACCCAACCATAAAATTATTTTCGTTGCTACTTCATAACTGTAATGTTGCTACTGTTATGAATCGTAATGTAAATATCTGATATGCAGGATGGTCTTAGGTGACCCCTGTGAAAGGGTCATTCGACTGCCAAAGGGGCCGCGACCCACAGGTTGAGAACCGCTGTTCTAGTGTGTAATTCTTATACACCCTAAGTCACTTCACTCCTTTTAAGATAGATTATCTACCTGAAAACAAAGCAAGTTGATTCACTTGCTCATATGACAAATATTTATTGGATAGCCTTTCTGCTAGTAGAATTGAGCTATGACCCTTGAAAAATGCAAATAAATGCAACATCTAAACCCATTCTTCAAAGAGCTGTATAGTTGAGAAGACAATGTACTAACCTCTCCTGTATGAGGAAAGTTTAAAATAGTGTGAGGAACATCTATCACACAAGAGGAAAATAAAAGACAGCTGGTAGTGAACAGGAATGTTCAGGGGAGGCTAGATGAAAGATGTGGAATGTGAACAGGATTTCAAAGATGATTTGGGTTTACAGTCATTCTTAATGTTCAGCTTCAGCTGAATTGCTTCATTTGGCAACTTTCTCTTTTCTCTCTACTCCTCCCTGGTTGTCGCTCTCATTCCTAGGGTTTGACCTACCATGTATATGCTGACGATTCTCAATTTTTCCTTTCAACTTTGATTGCCTTTCTGCCTTTGGTAACAAGCACAAATACTGCTAGTATATCCACTTCGATTACTCTATTAGGTTTCATTTTTTTCTGTTTTTATTGCTCAGGTAATTTAGATAGCTCCATCCCCTACTCCTACTCCAACCAGGTCTATATTTGTTACATTATCTTTCTTTTCAAGTCCTTTTTTTAAAAATACTTATGAGACCTATCCTTTTCATACAAAACTGTTATTCATGCATGTGTACATGTGCTCTTTCATCTTTAGTCTGTATTTTTCTCTGAAATTCTTAATGCAAGAAAATATTTCTTAAACTTTATTAAATCCATTTTTTTAAAGATGTCTCTTTCCAAGTGGATATGTCCTTTCACTGGGCACAATAATGGACTATCCAGCTACTCTTTCAATCCTTGCTTTCATATTCAACATAATTCCAGGGTTTGTATTATTGTATTCAATATTCTGCATGATTCTCTGTCACTACATTTGATTTCTTTTTTTGGGAACACTGCCAGCTGTTGTTACTGTTTTCTCTATTCCACTCTGATTGCTAATGCTTTATTTGGGGAACAAAAGACTCAGATATAAGCATTCTTAGAGATTCCTTTAGACTAAAGTTAGAAAAGGTCCAAGTACCAAGTTGGTATGTCGAAGAAACATAGATTTGATCTCCAAATGATGAGACCTCCTGACAAAATTAAGAACCAAGAAAGGAAAAGATGAGCATATAACTTAAAGTAACATGATCATCTTGGACTTCATAGTATTGTTCATTTAAAAAAAAAATCAGCACCCAGCAGTTTAAACAAAAATACCAGGTATTCTCCCTTGAGTTTAGTACCATATGTTTGTGTAAACACTTTTTAAGTTTCATAAATCAGTATTTTCTGAAAAAGAAAATTAAAAAAAGCTCTTACATTTGTCTCTCCCCCTTCATTGGAAAAACTACCATTAACTTTTATTGATGGAAGATTATATGTCTTCATTAGCATCTGTATGGGTTAATGTTCCCCTAGTTTTATTTGTCCACTTGCCAATCTGATTCCACTGACAAAATTAATGGCTTTGTACAAGAATCTGGCATCCATGGAAATGGAAGCTTAGTTGAGGCTTATTTAAAATTTATACACCTCGCTCTAAATTTTGAATCTGTGTTCCCTCTTGCTTTGTCTAATAATAGGGCCTGGCAATTTTCAATCACTGTTCATATTTAACTTAATTAGAATCCTAGTGCTTGGAGCTATATCATATTAGCTCGTTTTCCAGCGTACTTTTAAAATTACCTTTTCCAACAGTCTGAAACTCTGCTTTGTGAGGTTTCTTGAGAGCATAACGGAATGATTATTCCATTTCTTAACCTGACATACTATCATATGGAATTTTAAAAGATCACCTTCACACAACTCATAATTCACCACTCACCAGATGCCTGAAGCCATAAAAGCAATGATGCCTTTACCAAATGTGTTGGGATAAAGCCTAATTTGAAGGTAAATAAATAGATACATGTGATAGTCTATTTTTTTCTCACGTAGAATAGCATTTCTATTGGTTCATTCTCAGAGTAATATCAGTATCTGAGATTATCTTTGTAAACTGGAAAGCACGAAAGCATGTAAGCGGATGTTGCTGTCATGGTGAAATAGGGTATGTAAATCGATGCATGTTTAGAAACTGTTCCTGGTGATGGAAGGGGCTGAGATGGTGATGAGAAACCAAAGCATTGAGTTTGAAGAGGTTTTAGCTGTTTCATGACTATTTTACTTTTTACATGCATCTGATCAAAAACTCATTTACCAACTGTCCTCATTCCTTTTCTTCTTTCCTTCCCCTTTTGGACTCTCTCATTTACTGGATCCTGACTTAGAGTTTTCTATTAGTGAGTTTATTTGGAGTTAGGAAAATAGAAGAGGTACTGTGTTTAGATTTCCAAAAGGAAATCATTACATCCATGTATTATTACATAAGAAATTAATAAAGCCTGCTCAGCATGGCTCCGTGGTTGAGCATCGACCCATGAACCAGGAGGTCACAGTTCAATTCCTGGTCAGGGTACATGCCCAGGTTGCGGGCTCAATCCCTAGTGGGGGGCAGGGTACATGCAAGAGGTAACTGGTCAATGACTATCTCTCATCACTGATGTTTCTATCTCTCTTTCCCTTTCCCTTCATTCTGAAATCAATCCAAACATACTTTTTTTAAAGAAAGAAAATGTCATAAGTGTATGGATATGTGTCTCTGTGTGTTCTATATCAATGGTCACAATGAAATAGTATCACATAAGTAATGCATCTGGGTTAATTACAGGATACTTTTTTTATAAGATGGATTTTTGTGCTAAGTTTTAAAAAAGAAGTGAAGAGGTATGTCAGGACAGAGAGGAAAAACAAAACAAACATGTTATACATGTAGTTTGACTTGAGGAAGATTATGGGCAGAAGAAAACAAGTAGGTTTCCCTTACAAAAGCTGAGATTAAAGCAAACATAGTCATTTGTAAGTATAAAAGTAGGTGAGCATAGTGAGATAAAATGCAAAATTGTTATAAAGTTGTAGGTGATCAGAAGCAAGTATGACATATAAAAGTCAATAGATAGGTTTCATTACCCTACATAGAGTTACTTCAGGAATAGCCAAGGGGACCAGATGGTAACAATCCAGAGACACTTACATGAGTTCTTACTACAGATTCTGTGATTTCATACTTCAGCTGCTTTTATGGGCATTTGTTGCTCACAAAACATATTTATTTTCTGAACTCTTTTTACAGATATCAACTTTTATCCTAATAAGCACTCCATGAAAGAGTAAAAAATAATATTCACACAAAGACCAAGGTCTCAAAAGGTACAGTGATTTGACCAAATGAGTTGCCGGAAGATTATAATTAGCCTCCTTTCCTTGTGATTCCTCAGTTAGTGACCTTTCCTCATAACGCACCGCCATTACACAGGCGGCAGAGCCCAGGGGTAAACATCCCTCAAGAGTGTCTGGGATCTATGTTGCCCACTACTTCCTCTCCTAGGAGATGCTAAGCATCACTGCCATTGTGGCGATCACAAGCAGCAGCTGAGAACAAGAACAGCATATGTTTAGGATGATGCTATTTAGCATTGTTGTACAACTTGGGAATTCATTCTTAGAAAAATGCTTGAACACTCTCCCAACATTCCTTTGGGTTTATAACATCCCATTAAGTGGAATGTATTGTGGTTACCATTTGCTAGCATCATTCAGCGCACATGGTACCTGCATTCTTAGAAATTCAGTATTCCCTAAAGAATGGTAAAAGCTGTCTTAAACTTATTAAATGCTTACCTTGCTTTAAAGGCAATATTTAGTCCTCCCCCCAACCCCAAAAAAAGGTTTTCTTCCTGTTAAACATGGTGTTTCTTGACACTCCTTTACTGACACAAGGCAGACAGATTTAGTAAATACTGTATTATCGGCTTCTTATTTGTTCTATAGCCCTTATTGTCTATATGTGTCTTGTCTTGAAAGTTGATGTTGTGTATTCAAAGGATGCTTTAATGCTGTGTGGTATATGTCCTTAAATTCATAGGTAAATCTAGCAAAGAAATAACTATAAATTTTTTTACTAAGTGTGAGGTAGCAGTTTTAAGATATTATAAATTGAAGAACTAAATTTTTTCATGAAAGCAAAATCATTAGAGAAGCAAAAATGGTGATGCAGTGTTTAAAAGAATAATGAGATGATCATTTTCAAGCCTAGTTATTGTAGTAATTTAATACTGCTCAGACAGCTCTGAGCCGTGTGACTACCAAGAGGAAACCTAGGAGAGTCAATAAGAATGTGGAATATCTCTGGAGCCACACTACTTGGGTTCAGACCCTTATTCTGTTATTTACTGGCTCTGTGAACTTGAGCAATTTTTTGAACCTCTGGGTACCTTGGTTTTAGCATCCATAAATAGGATTAAAAATTAATATTCTTCATAGGTTACTGTGAATATTGAATGAATTATTATATTTAAAGTGCTTTGAACAGTTCCTGACATATAACGAATACTACATAAGTAATTCCTTTTTTTATTAGTAGAATCATTTTATTTCTAACCATCTTTCCTCACTTCAATATAGAGAAAATACTGTGAAATTTCCTGAAAATATATTTAATCATACATGAAACTCACAGAGTTGATTCCAATACATTCCTGTTATCTATTTCATAGTTTCTTTTATGTTATTATTTTTAATATAATAACTACCAAGTATTAATTAGTGTGTGTTAAGTGTTACATATGTTATCTCATTTATTCCCCATAACAGCCCAGTGTGCACATGACATCATTACCCCCATTTTCAGGAGAAGGAAACTTGTGATCAGTTCATTCTTCCAGGGGACTTAGGAAAGAAGAGTTAGACAATAAAATCTAGGCAAATGTAGTTTCATTTATGTCAGTGTTTTTAAGTTCCACTCCGCTTTAATCATTTTGAATGTAGCACTGAAATAGCACAATGTATTTTCTTTTACAAAAGAGCAACAGATGGTATCATCCTAAATGTGGTCTTCCTGATGAAATCAAGTTGATACACATAATTCACCTTTTAAAAAATAATTTACTTCTGATGCAATATAATAAGTACTCTGGTTTACTTTAGACATGGGATGATTAAAAAGCAATATAAATTTTCAATTCTTAGATGAGTACAACATGAGTTGCCTTATGAAACAATTTGGGTCAGCAACTAAAATTTACTGCTGCCACAAAACACAGAGAATCTGAATTTTCGCAAAGAATTATTTCATGATGCTAGAACTTTATTAATAAACACTTGGTTGTTTAATTTTGCTGAGAATTGTTTCATTTTCCCTTAGATATTGAACTTTTCAAGTTTTAAGGCTTTCCTCAAAGATACGTTAACATGTGTCTTTTGCTGATTTCATGTATCTTGACCTTGAGAGTAAAGCTGACTTTATTTTTTTTATTGTCTAAAGTTTTACATATGTCTCTTTTCCCCCCATTTGACCACCTCCCCCATCCCTTCCCAGCCTGGGCAAGCCCCCACCCCAGTGTCTGTGTCCATTGGTTATGCTAATATGCATACATATAAGTCCTTTGGTTGCTCTCTAACTCTCCCCTCCCCTACCATTTGTCTCTAGATCAATCTATTCTTGTTCATCAAATTATGTTGATCATTATATCCCACATATGAATGAGATCATGTGATATTTATCTTTCTCCGACTGGCTCACTTCGCTTAGCATAATGCTTTCCATGTCCATCCATGCTGTTGCAAATGGTAAAAGTTCCTTCTTTTTAATAGTGGCATAGTATTCCATTGTGTAGATGTACCACAGTTTTTTAATCCACTCATCTGCTGATGGGCACTTAGGCTGTTTCCAAATCTTAGCTATGGTGAATTGTGCTGCTATGAACATAAGGGTGCATATATCCTTTCTGATTGGTGTTTCTGTTTTCTTGGGATATAGTCCTAGAAGTGGGATTACTGGGTCAAATGGGAGTTTCATTTTTAACTTTTTCAGGAAATCCATACTGTTCTCCACAGTGGCTGCACCAGTCTGCATTCCCACCAGCAGTGCAGGAGGGTTCCTTTTTCTCCGCATCCTCGCCAGCACTTGTTTTTTGTTGATTTGTTGATGATAACTATTCTGACAGGTGTGAGATGGTACCTCATTGTTTTGATTTGCATCTCTCGTATAATTAGTGACTTTGAGCATGTTTTCATATGTCTCTCGGCCTTCTGTATGTCCTCTTTCGAAAAGTGTCTATTTAAATCCTTTGACCATTTTTTTATTGGATTATTTATCTTCCTTTTGTTAAGTTGTATGAGTTCTCTATAAATTTTGGAGGTTAAACCCTTATCAGAAATATCATTGGCAAATATGTTCTCCCATGCAGTGGGTTTTCTTGTTGTTTTGTTGATGGCTTCTTTTACTGTACAGAAACTTTTTATTTTGATGTAGTCCCATTTGTTTATTTTCTCCTTAGTCTCCATTGCCCTAGGGGCTGTGTCTGTAAAGATATTGCTACGACATATGTCTGCTATTTTGCTGCCTATGAAGTTTTGTAAGATTTTTATGGTTTCCCGCTTTACATCCAAGTCCTTTATCCATTTTGAGTTTGTTTTTGTGTGTGGTGTAAGTTGGTGGTCTAGTTTCATTTTTTTGCATGTATCTGTCCAAATTTCCCAGCACCATTTATTAAAGAGACTGTTTTGACTCCATTGTATGCTCTTGCCTCCTTTGTCAAATATTCATTAAGCATAATGGCTTGGGTCAATTTCTGGTTTTTTTGTTCTGTTCCATTGGTCTATATGTCTGTTCTGGTGCCAGTACCAGGCAGTTTTGAGAACCGTGGCTTTGTAATATAGCTTGATATCTGGTAATGTGATCCCTCCAACTTTGTTCTTCTTTCTCAGGATTGCTGTGGCTATTCGGAGTCTTTTTAAATTCCAGATGAATTTTTGGAGAGTTTGTTCTAGATCTGTGAAATGTGCCGTTGGTATTTTAATGGGGATTGCATTGAATCTGTAGATTGCTTTGGGTAGTATTGACATTTTTATAATGTTGATTCTACCAATCCATGAACATTATATGTTCTTCCATTTGTTTATGTCTTCCTCTATCTCTTTTTTCAATGTCCTGAAGTTTTCTGAATACAGGTCTTTTACGTCCTTAGTTAAGTTTATTCCTAGGTATCTTAATTTTTTTTGGTGCTGTGGTAAATGGGATTGTTTTTTTCGTTTCTCTTTCTGTGGGTTCATTACTGGTGTATAAAAAGGCCATAGATTTCTGGGTGTTAATTTTGTATCCTGCTACATTGCCAAATTCATTTATTAGGTCTAGTAGTTTTTTGATGGGGTCTTTGGGGTTTTCTATGTGTAGTATCATGTCATATGCGAATAAGGACAGTTTTACATCTTCTTTTCCAATTTGGATGCCTTTTATATCTTCTTCTTGTCTGATCACTATGGCTAGCACTTCCAGTACTATATCGAACAGGAGTGGTGAAAGTGGGCATCCTTGTCTTGTTTCTATTAAAGCTGACTTTTTTGTAAAGTCTTTTATCCCATGAAAGTGACCGTTTTGTGTTTCATTCATACCAACCCTACCAACCAGACCCATTGTGTTCAGCCAATAGATTGGGATTTTCTTTTTATTAAGTTTTGTTCCGATAAACATAAATTATTATTTTTCTATGTCTCTCTATGTTCTATGAAAGAAGTAAGTTCAGTGGCTAGCCAAAATTGCTTCACAAGTCCATGTATATTTTATGAGTTCCTAAAAGCAGAAAACTTTATAATAAATAAAGGAGAAACAATGCATGAATGCATATTAATATATTCTAACCTATTTGTCTTTAATGCCCCAGTTTCCTGTAAACCTAGTCCTGATTAAACCTAATTTCTATTGTTTAATGAATGTTCTAGATGTAAATGACAAGTCCTTACTGTGGTAGAGTAAAAAGATAAAACTGTAAACCATCTTTTTTAAAGAGAAAGAGTAATCATTTCTCTTTAAGTTCAGTTCCCTTTGGGTCAATAATGATTTCTCCACCTGTGTCATGCCAGACACAGAGCGAGGGGCCTGAGCCAGAGAGCTTGAAAAAGTGGTCCTCAAGGTGATTTTACATCCTGATAATGACACAAGCAAATGGTGGGAGCTTTTTAATGCAAAATAGTAGAGGCTGATTTCTACAAGGGAACACAGAAGAGGAAGACTGAATGCATCAGTGCGTTTTGTATTTTCTGCCTTTTATTCACTGCTTTTAGATTTAAGGGCACCATGCTAGCCATAGTGTAGAGGAAACTATGCTGGCAAAAAAATCACAGAGAGTAGTTCCAGGAGGGATGAGGGACTGGGAAATCGGGAATATTTAAGAGTGAGCTGAGATGCAGTACCCTCAGGACTCCACATGGGAACACTGGGAATTCTATCTCAGAGGCAAAGTCAATGTAAAGTAATTTTCCCAGATAGGAGCCAGACTAATAAGTTCCAGACTAGTACTACCATTAAAAATAGAACATCTCTAAAAGGGTAACTGGGAGAAACAAAATCCGCTATTTCTTAAAGGGAAGTCTTTAAATTAGGGAGGTGGGAGCTTTTGCATGTGGCATGATCAAACTTTCCTTACCTGGCCTGCTTCCAAATAGAGAAAAGAAATGCCAACCCATTAGTAGGGTTTTAGGATAGCTTTTCAGTTAAGCAAGTATGTACACACTTCTGTAACACAAGTTCCTCAATTCGTCACTAAAGAAAAGACAGGGCCCTAGCTGGTTTGGCTCAGTGGATAGAGTATCAGCCTGTGGACTGAAGAGTCCCGGGTTCGATTCCGGTCAAGGGCACATGCCTGGGTTGGGGGCTTGATCCCCAGTAGGGGGTGTGCAGGAGGCTACCAATCAATGATACTCTCTCATCATTGATATTTCTATCACTCCCTCTCCCTTCCTCTCTGAAATCAATAAAAATATATTTAAAAAATTTTTTTAAATAGAAAAGAAAAGACAGGTAGTGTGGAGGTTACTTCACCTTATATCATTTGTGAGACTCTGTTCTTTCTAGATTTTAGGAAGGTATTTGCACAAAATGAATAATCAAATGTTTCCCATTTGGTCCAAGTCTAATGCTTCAAGTTGTAGGCTATTTCACAAATATTAGTCAGTTACTTTAGTCAATGCAAGTCTTCATTTAGTTTTACATATGTTTTTTTTAAATATATTTTATTGATTTTTTACAGAGAGGAAGGAAGAGGGATAGAGAGTTAGAAACATCGATGAGAGAGAAACATCGATCAGCTGCCTCCTGCACACTCCCTACTGGGGATGTGCCCGCCACCAAGGTACATGCCCTTGACCGGAATCGAACCTGGGACCCTTGAGTCTCCAGGCTGACACTCTATCCACTGAGCCAAACCGGTTAAGGCTTCATTTAGTTTTATAAGGAAGTTGATGTGACGGGCCTGTTTTTAGAGCATATATACCTATTTGTATAATACAACAAATATATATCATGGATATATATCATGAATTATATCTAAACTTGGCCCCTAAGAATCTGCAGTTCCCCAGAGAATTGAGAATTAGTGTTATTTTTTTACTGTTTATTGTATTTTAACCTTGACTTATTCAGAACAAGAAATTTGATTAGGCAAGGAGTATTGAATCATCACGATCCTAAATCTGAACATTGTACCTGAAATTTTTCTCTCATAGCGTTGGACCATTATCCTGCCCACTCATGTGTCATTTTGCTATTCTTAGCCTCTGACTTGGCTTCACTGTGTCACCTCTGCCTGACTCCTACCTCAATCCGATTTATTAGCTGCAGGCAGCAGTGCTGTCTTCATCAGGTCTGGCACGGAGAGCAATAGCCGAGATCTTAGAGTCATCCTTCACATTGAACTTCCCAATTGCGGTCTGGCAATCGGTAGTTATATATTTTCATGAATATTTTTTCTGTGAAAAAGCAAAGCTAATAATATCAAATAACTCAATTTAGAGAAAGATACTAAGAGACCTATTGGGAAAGAATTAATTATCTGAATTTTAGTGTTAGTATGATATAGTGGAAATGATTTTTCAGTGGTTTGAAACAGGCATTGTATGAGACATAACTTTCTAAAATGCAGATCCCTGTATAAAAGCAAAAATGACAAAAGAGCAGTCAGTAGACTTTATATACACATGTATAATGTATACTTTGATATACACTTATTTAATAATTTGAATACCTTCCATTTGTCGTAGTACCTACCACCCCCTAGTTCAGTGATGGCGAACCTATGACACGCGTGTCAGAGGTGACACGCGAACTCATTTTTTTGGTTGATTTTTCTTTGTTAAATGGCATTTAAATATATAAAATAAATATCAAAAATATAAATCTTTGTTTTACTATGGTTGCAAATATCAAAAAATTTCTATATGTGACACAGCACCAGAGTTAAGTTAGGGGTTTTCAAAATGCTGACCCGCCAAGCTCAAAAGGTTCGCCATCACTGCCCTAGTTTGTCACAGTTCCTACATCCAACCTATGTCACATGTTTATTTTACCTTCCAGGACCAGTAGCCATTAGAGTTTGAGTCGTCAGAGAAAGGGGGAGATGGAAATCTTGTAATTGTCTACTCTGTGTCATAGTCTATAATGGGAACTTCATATTATCTTATTTAAATCTCATAAACCTCTATGAGGCAAGAAATATAATCATCATTTTACAGAGGAGAAAATGAGACTCTGAGAGTTTAATAAACTAACCCAAAGTCACACCAAGTAAAAGCTCTGGGAGTCCAACCAAATGCTTTTGTGTTTTATATGTTTAGTTTAATTGTTTGATGAGGTAATATAGGACATGGCCTAAAATGGGTAAACAGTAAAAAGTTTTCCACCACTCTCCTCCCTCTGCTACCCAGTTCCTTTCCCCAGAAAAAAACAAACTGACTTGTGTCATATATTATTCTACAGACATGTTTTATTCATAAACAAACAAAAGAAAAATATCCCATGTCAATTTATATAGAGCTTTCTCAGTTTTGTTTTTGAATTTGTTTTTAAATAAAACATAGTGTTTTCAGTGTTGACATATATCAAATCATCACATTGTGCCCTTAAGTTTATATAATTTTGACTCATCAGTTATACCTCAATAAAGCCATAAAAATTCTGTTTTTATATGCAAATAAATATATTAAACAATGTTTTTAAATAAAATTGTTTATTCTAATATTATAGCACACTTTATTTGCTTATTTAAGCTCCATTCAACTTCTGTTATTAAAAATTTTACTACACTGAGTAATCTAGTATGTCATTTCACATATATATAAGAATTCAACTTTATTTTTTTTCAAACACCAACACAGTTGTCTCAATTGTATTTAAGAAATCCATTCTTTCCCTTCTAACATGAAATGCTACATAATCATAGATTAAACTGAATTTTGTATTTTTAAATTCAACTCTTTCTGACTCTGTGTTTTGTATAGTATACTTCCCTGCCAATAATAGTACCCTATAAAATATATTGTTGGAGCTTTCTAGGTATCTATTCATTTCAGTTCTGACTTACGTTTCTCAGGTCCCACCAGTTTCGCTCCCAGTGCTCCAGATAATATTTTGTTTTCATTAACTCGCTTTTGCTTGGCAAGATGTGTGCAGCATTATCAATTAGCCAATTAGTTCTGATCAGTGAAGTATCTCTTTGGCTCCGCTTCCACCAGGGCACAGCCATGCTCACAAAGGACCGTCTCTTAGGATTAGAGACTGAGGCTTCTCTGTGCGTCCTAAGGGGCTGATTCCTTGTGGGTTATTGTGAAGACTAAGTTAATAATGAAAAATTCAAGAGATGTCACCTAGCGTGGAGAAAGCCCTCCGTACACGTAACAGAGAAGCTGCACAGTGGTCAGTGTGAAGACCCAGGAGCCAGCAGCCTGGGTTTGTACCTCATTGCTGTCACCTATTAGCTGTGTCTCCTTTGGCAGATTTCTTAACTGCTTTGTGCCTCAATTTTCTGATCTGTAAAATGGGCATAATAACAAGAGACTATCTTCAGGAGTGCCACTGGCTTATTCTGTGCCTTTGTATAAATTTGGAAAAGGACAGATGCCAATTAATTTCGCAACCTAAAAGATTCTCTGTGTGGAGAAATAGGAGCCCCTCCTTTCCAGGCGAGAGCAAGATCGAGGTGCACTGAATAAGGGCAAGATTTCCACGCTGCCCTCACTCTCCGCATGTGCCTTTGTGAAGTCCAGTAGCGCAACCCTACATCATGATCACATCTCCACTATAGGATCACTGTGTTTATTAAATGAGTTAATTCCTATAAAATACTTAGAACCATGTTCAGCTCTGATTAGTACTACCTGTTCCCCATCCTAGACCTTCTCACAGTTTCTTTCCCAGCCAGGCTTCCCCACTAACTAGTGATTGCAGCACCATTTTATTTTAAAGCCCAGAAGGCAGGCAGAGAGCTTTTCTAATACCTCATTTCTATGGTCACTACTTGTTTTAATTATTTGTAAGACTGTTTATATCTGATGTAATCCAAATATCTTAATCAAATCATGTCGGTGTGCGTGCTTTTTTTTTCTCCTTTGGGACAAGTTAGAATTGACCCAATCACTCATTTTAAAACATGTACTGAATTCCCAGTTTGTTTTCGTAACTGGGTCTGAGCGAGGCACTTCCAATGCAGAGTGAAATGGGACACAGACTCAGATCTCTTTCTAGAGAAATAAAATCAGTGTTTACAGTTCGGTGTGATGCATGTGAGGCTCAGAGTGGAAAGGGAGCACAGAGTAGGGGCTGATTACCCAGTGCGTCAGGCAAGATGTCTGTAAGATGTGGTGCCAGAGTTGTATAGACTCAGTTCAGGCAGGTCAAAGGCATAGGAGCCTTAACCAGTTCCATTCCACTGGGTCTGAGGCTTTGAGCAGGAAGGAGGAGGTTACAGAGATGTTGAAGCCAGATTGGGGTAGGTCGCAAAGGAGGTCAGAATAAATACTTAGACGTGGATCCTCTAAGTAAGAGAGAGGCATTTAATTTGTGCTGAAAGTTCATCTATCTAAAACTGTATTTTAGGGTATAATTTTGTGGCTGAGTTGCGTAAACTAAGTTAGAGCAGAGAAATAATGTCAGGCCACTCAAGAGATAAGGAACCTGAAATGAGAGATACTATGAAGGAGGAAGTGGTGTGGTTGGTGTGAGAGATATTAGGAAGGAGGGACTGGATGATAATGGGGCTGGCTGACATTTTAACTGTGAAAGTTAAGCAGAGAAATCATAATCAAGGGATGACATACATTTTTATTTCGTTTTATGCCTTGAATTTAAGGCCCTTTTCATAAAGAGTTATTTAATTTCTTTCAAAAAATAAACTCTATATCTCAGACCCTGGTGGTCAGGAAATAACATCAGATTTTCTAGATTTTGGCAAAATTATTTAGAAGAATTTTTCATGAGAATCTACATCTTTTCATAATTATCTCCTTATTCATGACATATGAGACACCTATACATGTTTGAAACAGCAACTTCACCAGAGAACACCCTAAGAATTCCTCATAATGAAATGCATCTGTTAACGGCTTGATAAACCATACTGTGCATGGTGAACCTCGTGTGCTGTAGTTTGAGAACATGGCACAAATTCCCCATCTGCGCATATAATCTATGTGTGCCTATTGCCATCGTGGAATACAAGTGTCTGCAAATTAAAATTCATATGCTAGGAAACCTGCCCTGTTTTATGATGACTTTCAATGACCTACCTACAGACACCTGCTCATGTCAGTACAAATTGGGTTAGTTCACTAATGCCATATGTGTACGCATTTGAAGCCTAGATTTGCTGAACTTCATTCGATTAACCCTGTGAACATATTTGTTTGATGAATTTCTTTTATTTTCCCCAGGTTAACTATAATCTTGTTAAATATTTTATATTAGGTAATTTTTCCAATTAGTATTCTGAAATAAAAACATGGGAAAAACTGACCATGAAAGCAAAGTTATAATATACACTATGAGAGTATAATAGACTTTATAAAGCTATTCCTGAGGGTTGATAGTAATGGGATTAAAACTCTTAGAATAAAAAGATACATACCTGCCTCTAGCTCATCATCAAGTATTTCTAAAATTGTAAGGGCGTATGGTCATATGAACAGTTTAAGTACCACCTGGGATGGCTGACTGTACCTCATTGAGAAGTTATTTCTTTGATGTATCACTTGTGAAAAAATCAAATTCTTATCATTTTACTTTGTGAAAAATATATTTGATCCAGGATGGAAATATATGCGACGCATTCTGTGTGGGCCATTAACATATGCAGGATAATTTTTTCTAGAATCTGGTCTGCAGACTACTATAGGCTATTATATCACTTTCTCTAGCTCTAGAAAATGAACTAAATTTTAAGAACATGAGTTAAATTTTTGAATTGTGTTTTGTTCCTGAACCCTGGAGAATTCCAACCCTTAAATTGTGGAGCCAGGACAGAAAGCTCAGAAAGGAGACTGAGTAATGGCTGAAGGCCTAGGAGGAATACAGGCAGGGGCATCGACGCAAAAGCCAGAGAGGGAGAGGGCTTCCAGAAGTCAGAATTCGGGTGCAGGGATAAATGCTGCAGTGAAGCAGGTGAGCTGTGAGTGAAAAATTTCCCACTCGATTTTGCAACAAATAAGTTATTGGTAAATTTGGCTGGGGTGGATTTTTGTCGTGTCGGTGGCTAGAAGCTAAACTGAGGTGGGTTGAAACAGGAGGAGGATGTTCAAAATATATTAGTAGATCATGGCCAACCAAAGCATTTTTTACATACCCTTGTAAAAATGCTCCAAGGCAATGATGATGATGATGACAATGACAAAGATGATATTGACGATGATTTTTAGTATTTCTCGAATGCTTCCAGCATACCAGATACTACAATAAGCACTTTTCTTATATTATCGCCCATAAACTTCACAATTCCCATTTGACATATAAACGAGACATTAGTAGATTAATTCAGTCTTGTTCATCTGTTTCTGCCCTTCCTGCTCCCCCACCTTTATTCCTTGCTTTATCTCCTTCTTTTTTCCTTTATTTCCTTCCTATTCTCCAGCAAACATTTATTTAACTCTTTCTAGAATCTAGGTATTTTGTTATATACAAGAAATACAATAATGACTAAAATACTACTTATTATGCATAGTAGACGAAAAATAATGGCAGTCTTTATTCCTTTTTGCTTCCTGAGCAAAAATCTTTTAATATTTACTTTCAGTTTCTCTAACTCATCACTTTCTCCACGTCAAACTACCTGCACCTGCCAGTGGGAGCTTCCCCAAATGATGTTCCGGTTCTGATGTCTTTGCTCTCCCCCTTACACAGCCTCCGCTCCCACGTGTTTAATTTTCTATGAAGGCCATACAGTTAGCAGATATTTATACTTCTCGGTGAAAGTCGCTGTGTTTATGTACAAGGCCTCCTGTGTCTCTGATTAGAACAAATCTGGATGAAAGGAGTGAAGACAAAACTTTTTTTTCTTTATTGATTAAGGTATTACATATGTGTCCTTATCCCCCCATTGCCCACCCACCCCCCACTCATGCCCTCACCCCCCTGGTATCTGTGTCCATTGGTTAGGCTTATATGCATGCATACAAGTCCTTTGGTTGATCTCTTCCCCTTACCCCCACCCTTCCCTACTTTCCCCCTCTGAGGTTTGATGGTCTGATTGATGCTTCTCTGTCTCTGGATCTGTACTACCTCCCTCTGGATTGGTTCTTCTAACATCTCTGCCCAGGAGCTTTTAAAAAACTTCTTTAAATATTACTATGTTTAATCTGCGAAATCTTTTCTTAAGTCTTCTTATGTTCATGTATATATTTCTCCCATAATCTGTTCTTTCTATCACAAGCAGTCCTCAGCAGACACTATAATGTTGCAAATGCCTCCTTGCTCTCCCTCCTGTTTTCTGCAGACAGCTTCCCCATCTGTCTTCCCCTGGGCCGCCAACAGCCCTTCTCTCAAAGCAAACCTTCTCAGTGCAAGGATAATTATTTTTGTTTTCCCAAAAATCCAAAATGGGCCCCAGATAACTTTTTAAATAAGTAGCCATTTAACTCCAGCCATAGACCTCTTAATTTTCTATTAGCTCCATCTCTGATTTTATTAGCTCCATCTCTGATTTTAAATGCACCTGCCCCACAATTTTAGAAACTTTATAGAAACTTTTGGCCAGCATAATTTTTTTTTGTGCTGAATGATGGCAGAATATGCTTGCTATGTTTGAAACCCTGCCTTCAGCACACCAAAGACTACATTTTCTGGAACCATCCCGCCTCAAGGCAGGAGACTTTTTGCTCCCTAATCTCTGCATGCTGTGACTTTGAATACAGCCTCCATGCAGTAGCTTTACAGTTTATGCAAATATTCAAGGAAGATTTGGAGTCTGCATGTTTTGGAAACTATTCATCATTCATTTAATAAACAAGTTGGTAAGGGTTTTTAATTACATCTTGGAAAAATATTTCTGCTAACATTATGGCCATTGATTTGCTCCTACTAAATCAGTTATTTAAATCCCAGGCATTTTCTTCATATTTAATAGAATATACAGTAATTTTAACATAGCTATTACAATTCTCCTAGATGTGGCAACTAATTTGCAATATTAAAATTCCTTGAGGTTTTTTCTTATTATTCCTTTTTTATTTTATATTATTGATACTATTACAGATGCACCCCATTCTCCCCCTCTCCTATCTCCACTCAGTCCCCCCACCCTGGTCTTCACCACACTGTTTTTGTCCATGGGCTATGCATGCATATATGTTCTTTGGCTTGTCTTATAACTTCTTTTTTCTTTCTTGTTCTTCGGCTTTTCTGATGTTATATTTTAAAGTTTTGTTCCCTTACATCAAGAAAAATTGAAGTTTATCTCAAAATAATGATGTATTTTCTTTTGTCTTTATTTTTATGCCTTAATTCTGCTATTTGATTTCAATAGTCTATCCATCTTTTGCCACTTTCATTCTTGGTTTTCATAACTCAATTTTTTCATACTGGTTTTTGTTTGATAAGCATAGTCTTCTTTCAAGATTTAGAGCAAAGAATAAGCCAGGGGGACACAGGAAAAATTTGTGAGTGAGAAAGAATGAAAAATGAATCCATGTAAATTGTGTAGACCAGGCATAATAATATTTTTTTTCAAAAATTTATTTTTAAACAAAAGTATACCATGGGAACTCACAGCACCATGAGGTCACACATTTCATTTAAACGAGATGTATCCACACAAGCAAAAGTCTCTTAAGCAAAATAATTTGACTGTTGCAAAACTTGTGCCAAAATGACTTTTTTTATTCAAAAATGTGAATCATAGGTGCTTGGGAGTCAGTTTCAAATCACACCTGATAGTATAATTGTTTAATTGCACATTATGATTATTTAAATTTTTGTTTCATTTTTATATTATTTTGCTTTGTTGAGATTTTAAAAAATATAAATCCAAAACTAGGAAAAAATCTTTGTTTTAGGCTGTACCAGCAACACAAACTTATTGTACTTTAAGCAATGCTTTAGAAAGTAATGTTACACAAACACAAAATACTAAAATGCAGAAAAACTGAATAAATATGATTCTTCCAACCAAGAGGAATAGATGACCCAACACATAAAATGTCTTGGATTCTAATTCCTTGCGGATTTTTTGTATTTCTAATGTTTCCTCAGTTAGTTATATGACTCACTAAAATATAAACCAAACCCTCTCTTAGAATGGCTTTTACTTACAAAAATTTGAAGAATTAAAACTATTTCTTTAGTGACATAATACAGTAATAATGCCCACCTCTTAGCAAAGAGCAAATGCTCAAATATGTACTGAATGTAGAAATAATAGGTGGAAAGAAAGAGTGCAAAGATGGTAAAACAGATAGAAAAATTGAATGGGGGATGACAAGAAGAAAGGTGGATGGAAAGGTTGTTAGAAAAAATTGAGAGAGACAAAGAAAGATAGAGAAATAGGAAGGTATCTATGAGTCTGTTTCTGTTTTGTTTTTTTAGATTCCACATATAAGTGAAATTATATGATACTAGAGGCCCAATGCTCGAAATTCGTGCAAGGGGCCAGGCCTTACAGTCCCGGCTTCGTCTGGAAGGTCGTTCAGCTGTCCAGCCTAATTAGCATATTACACTTTTATTATTATAGATTTATCTTTGACTTATTTCACTTAGTATAATACCTTATAGGTCCATCCATGTTGTCACAAATAGTAAGATTTCATTCTTTTTTATGGCCAAGTATATTTCAGAAACACACTCATAGATACAGAGAACAAACTAATGGTTGCCAGATGGGAGTTGGATTTGGGGACTGGTTGAAAACGTGAAGGAATTAATAAGTACAAATTGGCAGTTACAAAACAGTCACAGGATGTAAAGTACAGCATAGGGAATATAGTCAATAATCTTATAATATGTTTGGTGCCAGGTGGGTACTAGATTTATTGAGAGATCATTTTGTAAATTATATAAATGTCTAACCACTATGCTGTTTACCTGAAAATAATATAATATTAAATGTCAGCTTTAATTGGAAAAAAATAATAAACAAGACAGAAATAAGGTAGGTAGGTGTGCAGTGTGCACCTGAGTGCAGTACACATGTTCTATCTGTGCCATACGTTGGTAATTTAAATGAAAATATTTGGTGTATATCATTAACAACATAAATATTCCTTTAGAATTTTCAAAATAACTAATCATCAGTTTAAAATGACAGACTTTGTGGCTCAGTATTTTGTGTTTGTCTGGATGTAATAAATATGCATTAAAGTACAGAATTCTTCTGATTGCTAAGACTGAGGAAAACGACATAAAGCTAACGGGCAGTTTCACAATGCGAACAATGAGCACTTCTCTTCACGAACTCATACACTCGGATTCTTTCTGTCATATACCTGTAAACCTTTGTCCTAGCCAACCACGCTCAAACAACTCTGGGAGTGTTTGAATAATTTATTTTAATGAGTAAGTATATAATCACATGATGTCATATCACAATAATAAGTAGAGTGAATGCCAGCTATTTAGGGATTGGATATGAAAGGGTTATATTTTTTGTTGTCTCTCTGAAAATATTAGAGAATTTAGGCAAAATTAGATGCCCTGGGAAGCAACCGAGTGGATGTCCATTTGTGAAAATTCATTGTTTGTAAAATCTGCAGCAATCTTTATTTTGGCATTGACCAAGATAGCTGTGGCTAAACACTGATTTTGTTTAAAAATATTTACATGTTTATCTTTGTCAGCTTAAAGAAATGTAAAACATTCACCTTTTCAAAACCTAAAGGTCATTCCCAAACTCCATAGAGAATTTGAAAGCACTAATTTGTCCTAAAGTCTTTGCTTATTCTTTGAAGTATTAGCGTTAAAATACTCATACACAGCATGGCTGAAAAGCAGTTGAGTAAGAGAAAATGTACACGTGAAAATAAAGTATTCAATTAAGTTTTACGGGATTCATTGCACACTTAATTAAAGTAATCTTTATCTCTACTGCTCACAGTGCTCACTTAACAGGAAAATAGAGGAATATTAAATTAGTGGAATATGTCTCATATCAATATATTTTCCAAAATGTATAAGTGTGAAGTAATTGAAAATAACTTTACTCTTAAGAGGTTTTAAACATTTGGCCTCTGCATTTATAATTAATTTAAAGACTTCATTTTTTAGAACTCTCATAGATATGACTAAAAAGGGAAATGAGCCATAACTGTATTAATACTACCTTTTGCTCAGGACTATCTATCTGCTCACCTACATTTACACAAAGTGCTACTAGGTAATCACAAGATGGCAAGGATTCTGCTTCTAATTGGTTTTCTTCACTCTGCAGGTTATTATGCAACTGCTAATGAAATATTTTATATTGATCCAGTTCAAAAGTTGCCTTGCCATGTCGCAAGAATTTTAATTATCAATCTGGTATATATTTTCAAAACATGGTAGATTGGTAGAAACGGAAAGCAGTTACTATTTTTACTTACAAAATATAAAAATACTCTTAATTATAATTTCACCATCTAAAAATGCAAAAGTATTTTTGCAGGCTCTTTCATCAAACTGAATATCTATTACCAATCAATAACTTTTATGCCAAAGACAAAGTTATATCTTCAGTTGGTCTTATATTTTAATTTTTAGATTTTTTTCTTTTAAAAAGCAAACCAGAAAAAAGAACAAATCTTTGACCAGCAATTTTTTTCCACTTCTGAGAAAAGCAAAATACAAACAAAGAAATGTACCACTGACAAAACTAGCAAATAGGTTGCTCTTCAAGAGAGATATAAATATAAATACAAATATATATATTCTGTACAAAAGGTTTGTTACCTTTATTATTATTCAATTGTTACTCATATAAGATAGAAAATGGGAAAGGATATATTATATATGTGTATATACACACACATGTATATACACACATAAAAACATATGCATACAAACAAACATACTCTTCAGAATAAAAGAGCATTTATAGAGCATGGCTTTTCATTCATTTGCCAATAATAGCAATTAGTAGTTTTACTTTGTGATTTGCATTGTGTTGAAAATAATTGTATAACACGGTTTCAACAAGATCATGAGATGTTTGATTCAATTTTACTCTTTTCATTGCCTCCATAGTTTTGCCTTTTTCAGAATGTCAGTAGTTGGGTCATACAGTGTGTAGCCTTTTCAGATAGGCTGTGCTCTGTTGGTCAGGGCACATGTGGAGAATGATGGACAGGTCAGATGGGGCACATGGTACATTGACAGCTCAGACATGTTCATCCAGAAGGTTGAGTTTGTGGATACAATGTCAGTGGTGAAAGAGAAGAACAAGACAAGGCGAAATATCAAAACTATCAAAATATTTAAACAAATGTCCGGTTAAAGGGATTACATTTGTGTGAGTTTACAGATCGCTAAAAAACTCCCTACACTCAAATGTAAAGTGGGGCTAATTTTACTGATCCCAAGAGATGTTTTGATCGATTGTATAAGATAATGTCTACAAAGGGTTTATCATATTGCCTGACACATAAGTATTCATCATTGCATTGGATACCCAATGGGGATCTGCAGGTCAGGAGGGGCTCTTGGCTATGAAGCATGTAAGTGACATTTGAAGGTAAGTGACATTTGAGTGAGTTGACTAGCTCAGGGGGGATGCATAGAAAGCAAAAGAGATATGGCACAAGACTTTGAAAAGATCAGGAGAAAGAGGAACTATATCCCAAGGACAATACTGCAAGAAAAAATGGACATATGCAGTTTAGGTTTGTTTGTTTGTTGTTGTTGTTGCTTTTTGTTTGTTTGTTTGTTTGTTTGTTTGTTGTAGTTCTTGGCTTCAGATAGCTGGGAAAACTGATTTCTTTATACAGATTTGCTTCACCTGCTTTCTTTCCTCTTTGCCTGAAGAAAGAGCCTCCCTTCCCCCTTAAAGATTCAACCATTAGTGAGATTATATGGTGTTAATGAAGTCTTCCAGTTTCTCCATCTGGGTATTTGCATTGCACCTGTCACCACAGTACCTGGGTGTTTATCTGCTGCACTTGCAGGCAAAGGTTCTTATGTGTTCATTATGCAAAGGAGATCTGGCAGATTGAGGTCTGGATGTGGCAGTCGGGAGAGCTGTGACATTGTAAAATTATCCATTCAAATTTTAAAGCAAAATCTGACAGAATACAGAGAATGGAGGAAAGAGGCTATTAATATTCAGCTTAAGATGAGCGTGATGACACGTATATATTACAAATAAAAATAATTTAAAAATTTTTTTTTGTTTTGATATTAAAAACAAATGTGATTTTTCAGAAGAAATGCAGTTAGATATTGATATGCAATGAATTGAAATGATCTTATTTTCTAAAATATAATAGTAAACAGTAACAACATCCTACATTTGAATGTTCACATTAAATTTATATATTTTTGGTTTAATGTCTTGGTAATTTTAGTATTGATTTAAGCCATTTTCAAATTACTAGACATTTGTATACTGATTTTTTCTGCTCCCTGGTACACTGGTACATGTGTTTAAGTTTTTCTCCATATTTCTTAAAGGTATAGTTGGTTTGCATGTTCTGCATAGAAAGGCTCCTATAAAAGATTAGATCTTCCTTTCAAAATTAATCAAATAACACGATTGGTAGTTTTCCCAGAAAAAGTACATTTTTATATTTTGAATCTTTGTGGGTTTCATATTGCCTACTATTTATTTTGGGGACCTTTCAAAACCACTAGTACCTAAGTAGTATACTGTTTTAGTCACAGAATTAAACAAAAACATCATAAGCATAATTTTAATACTGTTATTGATATCCTATCTTCATACTGAGTGTTTTCAAACCCCTTACTCCCTTAATCATGGTAATTATTACCAAAATCCAGGAGATGTTACCACTTCCTGGTTGGAGATATGAGCTTTGGAACCAGATAGAACTGGATTTACATCCCGATTCTGCAACTTGTGAACTTGAACAAATTATTTAACCCTCTAAATCTCAGGTGTGTTTTTGTTTTTCATTTTTTAATAAAACCTCATAGATTTGCTGTAAGGAGTAAATGAGATAGTACATGTTCCACACTCAGCCCAGTACCTGGATAAACAATGTTAGTTATCATTATCATCATTATTGATACATCACGTTACAAAGGTATTGTTATATCAACTACCCTAAATATTCAACCAGACCTAGAATCTTGGAAATAAACAGAAACTCTTACATCAAGATCCTCTGGAAAAAAAATGTGACTCTCCATTAACTATGCAAAATATTTTTAAGTGCCTTGTATTTTCTAAGCACATATCCGAAGGGAACATTCATTAGTCTTAGAATGATGTTCCTCAGCAAAAGACCAAATACTGTGGGGAAATTCTACAGCAAGTCACCTTGTTGATTTTCCACAATGCATTGGTGTATCCAAGGCCCTGATCCAGAAAAGGCACTCTGCCACAAGCATTGCCAAGTGTGCCAAAGTGCTTATTCTATGCCAGACTGTTCCGAGCTCTTTACATAGAAATTCATTTACTAGTAATTCTCACAACAAGCCTCGGAGGCAGATGCTATTATTATTCCCATTGTACAAGAAGGTTATAACATTCCCAAGACCCCTTAACTACTTAAGAGGTAAAAATCCGCATTAGAATCCAGTCAGGCTCTAGTCTAATCTCTTACTCATCACACCTACTGCCTCTGTCATCCTCACAGGGCACTTTCAATCAACCAGTTCCTTACTCAAGGTCTACTGTCAGAAACTATAAAGTCCTTTGGAGACTGCATTCTTTTTTTAAAAAAAAAATATTTTAATTGATTTCTAGAGAGGGAGGAAGTGAGAAGAAGAGAGAGAGAAACATCAATCCTCCTGCACACCCGCTACTGGGATCGAAGGCCTGTACCCTAACCGGAATCAACCTGCAACCCCTCAGTCCCCGGAATAATGCCCAACCAACTGAGCCACACCAGCCAGGACTGACCTGGCCTTCTTTTAATCCCTCAATTAATTGTCTTAAGTAGATTATAAAACAGTTCCCTTCTAATTTTTCCTCTGCATTCTAAGTATTAAGAGGAGTCCCTTCATTCTAACTCAATATTAGAAATGTATGTTCGTAGGGTAGTAGACGCCTCAAAAAAGTTCTGAAGTCACATGCATTCAGATATGGAGAACGGTAATCCCACAAAAATAGGTACTTATTTTGCACCTATCAATATGTAACACTGTAACTCATTCCAAGTCCCCGGTGGTAACAAAACTAATGGAGAGAAATCCACCAAAATGATGATTTCACCGAAACTCTGAATGGGTTTCACTGTGACCAATGCAGAAATACTTCTAGAGATGACATGGATGTCAGCATTTCCCCACTGCAGCTCACTACTGAAATAATGACTTCTGCTTTTTCTCTTCCTTGTCAGTCACACTCTAGCATTATGCGAACATTGTGTCCACTCTTAGATTTATCATGATACAGTGATCACAGACAGCGTAAAGCTCCAGGCCACTTACTCACTGCCTGAACTTGTCACTGTGCCAGACCAGGTGTTGAATGAATGAATGAATGAATGAATGTCCACCTATGGGAGAAAGCACAGCAGACAGAAAGCTGGGGTGACCTTAGTTTCAGTCCTAGCATCACTAATCATATTGTCACCTTGTAGGAATGACTCCCCTTCCACTTCTGAGACTATTTGCCATCTGTGCCAACAAAAGTGAAAAAAAAGTGCAAAAAGAAAAAATTAGGTGAGGAAAATGAGAAATGATCTTGTCACCCTCAAGTTAATAAAGACCTGTTTTAATCACACAGACACAATCTCCTTAAGAATGTTTCTCTTTAAACTCACAGAGGCTTCAGCATCCTGTCTAAAAAGTGCTTTCATCACAGTGAAGCGTGTGCTTTTTGCATGCTGTATCCAGCTTAGTCATCTCATTAAGGAGGGCAAAATCATAGAACATTTACTTGAGTTGATTAAATTATCCCTAAATGAGGTAATTTCAAGATATGAGTAACTTTCCATGTTTTATATTTCTAACTAGACCTTTCTTTCCCCCTTTATTCTGCCCCAATGGCATATAAAGTTTAGAAATAATGTAAAGGAATATTTCTTAAAATGTCCTGCATCTGAATGAATTCCTAAGATTGAATACCAAAAACAGTTTAGTATTGTTTAAATGACGTGAATGGTATACATCAGTATTGTGTTTTGTTCAAGAAAATGTAGTCCTTATACAAGTATGACTTGATAATATAGGAGGGAATGATAATACATTGTGAAGATAGTATGAAAAAAAAACATGGGAAAGTTGAAATGATGGACAATCTCACATTTTTAAAAAAGTTATTTCTACTGACATCCATAAAGAATATGTTTCTGAATTAATCAGTTATATTCATAATTATTCAAGACAGGCATGAAGATTCATTTGTGTGGCAACTGCTATAGGCATAACCCCCTAATTCTGTGTTATCCTATGTATGGAGAATGTACTATGAGCGATGATTTTAATTGTGAAGCAGATGCAGCTTCAAATTAAATAAAATCATGAGAGAAAAATTTTTAACCTCTTCTGATTAACTAGTTATACTAAACCTCAAGTCTGAAAATCTCAGTTTGGTGATAACATGTTTATATCACCTTTTAAACAGGTATTAATGGCTGTTGATAGTACATCAAATCCTTCATTCTAATGCAGCATTATATTAGAAATGTATAGTCTTTAAGGTAGAAAGCTCATCAAAATATTTCTGAAGTCACATATTTGGGTGTGAAGAACAGAAAGGCTGTAAGTATAGGTGCTTATTCTGTACAAAATCAATATTTAACACTGTAATTCTAAGCCACAAGTGAAAACTAAACTCATGTCTTTAGTTATCTTGTCCTACTTCTTCTCATATGTTTAATTCTCAACTTTATATATGATCAGCAATTTGCCAATAGAGGTGGGTATGAGTCTGTGTATTTTAGTTTGCACACATATGCATACATATATAATCACATATATGCACATATTTAAATTATTGTTCAACGTATGAGATATGGCCCAGGCTGGTGTGACTCAGTTGGTTGGAGTATTTTGTTGTGCTGTAGGTTGTGGGTTCAATCCCCAGTCAGGGTGTGCACTGGAGGCAACTGATTGATGTTTCTTTCTGGCATAGATGTTTTTCTCTCTCTCCTCTCTCCTCTCCCTCTCCCTCCCCCTTTCCCTTCCCCTCCCCTTTGCCCTTGCCCTTCCTCTCTATCTAAAAAAATCAATTATAAAATATCCTCAGATGAGGATTATGAATTATGGGAGTAACATGACATAGTCTCATTTTGATGCCCAATTTTTATACTACAAGAGAGAGTTTTTGAAATGACACCTTGTTTTTGAAAGCCAGGGCAGTGTATGTCATGACCTATTTGAAAGTGGGCCCGCACAATGGCAGTGTTAGCCATGGGCCTTGGAATGGTGTGCAGTACTAAGTTCAGACTTGGTACATTCTTGCTTAGAGGTGCTCATTTTCCAACTGCCTATTAATAAATCAGTTTCCCTAGCTGCATTTAAAAAAGTTTTTTTTTATTGATTTGGGGGGGGGGGAGAGGAAGAGAGAGAGAGAAACATTAATTTGTTGTTCCACTTACACATTCATTGGTTGATTCTTGTATGTGCCCTGACCAGGAATTGAATCTGCAAATTTGATGTATCCGGTGGGATGATGCTGTAACCAACTGAGCTACCTGGCCAGGGCCCTAGCTGCATTTTTTAAATAACGTATATCAGCATTATAACACCAAATAGTGTCCTATATTTGAATATATAGATAGTGTCTTTCTGGGTAGTGCCGAAGTCTTTCCAGAATCATTCTGATGACAAATTTGTTGTAACTGATGGGCCGTCTTCCACACAGGATAATCGAAATAACTGATTCTTCTGAGAAACTGCCAGCCGTGCTTTCTGTAATGGGCCACAGTTGATTGGTCTGACCTGAACTTAGGTATAATAGTCACAACTTAGATGGGTTTTGTAACTCCTCTGCTGCTAAGTATACAGTCACAGCCTGGTTGTTTCATGCTTCTGAGCATAATTGGGATGCCTAAAATTAGATGAAATTGCTGAAGCTTCATTTCAAGAGCAAAACCCTGAGAAAACTATTAACAACTTAGCATTTCTAGTTCATATGTGAGTCTATAATGAGCCTCTTCAAAATGTTTCTATAAAAGTGCTGCTTCTCTGGTTGCCCACTTTGAGCTCCAGAACTTGACTTCAAAGGGCCCACAAACCCCATCTGGTACAGGACTCTATCAGTAACAAAATCTGGAAGGGCCTCTGTAATTGGTACTATTTGAAGACAACTAAAAGATTACCTGGATGTATCCATTTTGCTTTGCGGTAACTCATAATTATTTGCATCACTGACTCATTGGTATTTATGTCTAGTTCCTTTTGCATGAGAAACTGGTGGAACTCTTACTCAGCTCAGACTCCTCTGTTCAGTTCAGATTTCTTATTTTTATATGTCCATCAAGTATCTTTCTCTTTTTTTTTATCCTTACCTGAAGACATGTTCTCAATTTTTAGAGAGAGAGGAAGGGAGAAAGACAGTGAAACATCAATCTGTTGCCTTACACACTACCGCCAACCAGGGTTGGGGATCAAACCCGAGACACAACTCTAACAAAATGAGCCACACCAGCCAGGGTCATCAAGTATCTTTTGATTATTTTTGAGAGTCTCACATTGTATTTATCCCAGTTGAAATTAGTCACTTCCCTAGTAGACAACTTTAAAAGCTATAAAAATTAAGTCTTGAGAGCATCTGTTCAAATACGCCAGAGTGAAAATATTTTTAACCCACTCTCCTGCTTTGTATCCCACTAAAAATCACCACAAATCATTATATACAAAAGGGAAAAGTATCTTCATCATCAGAAGTCAAACCTATAGTATTTTCTTTAATTGCACAAATCCAGAAAAACAATTTTTAAAAAATCTTTAAAAATACATACCAGACGCGCTAGCTGGTTTGGCTTAGTGGATAGAGCGTCGGCCTGCGGACTAAGGGGTCTCGGGTTCGATTCCAGTCAACAGCACATGCCTGGGTTGCGGGCTTGATCCCCAGTAGGGGGCATGCAGAAGGCAGCCAATCAGTGATTCTCTCTCATCATTGATGTTTCTCTCTCTCTCTCTCTCTCTCTCTCTCTCTCTCTCTCTCTCTCTCTCAACTCTAGAAAAGAGGAAAAGGTACCCAAATGGCTTTAGTAATAAAGGATTAGTCTTATGTTGCAACAGAGACATAGTTGGAATGAATTCATTAGAAAATATTGTATGAAGGACTTATTGTATTCCAGGCACTGAAGTGAAATGATTAGGCTGCCCTGACTGGGGTGGCTCACTTGGTTGGAGTGTCATTTGGTACAGCAAAAGGCGGCGGGTTTGATGTTTAGTCAGGGCACATACCCAGGTTGCCTGTTTCTTTCTGTTTCTCTCTCTCTCTCTCTCTCTCAGGGCACATACTCAGGTTGCCTGTTTCTCTCTGTTTCTCTCTCTCTGTTTCTCTCTCTCTCTCTCTCTCTCTCTCTCTGTCTCCTTTCCTCTCTCTAAAATCTATGAAAAACATATCCTCAAGTGAGGATTAAATTTTTTTTAATGATTAGGCTTTGCTCTTGTGTTGGTTATAGGTATGCAGGAGACCAGGAGACTAACCTGGAAGGAGGATCTTGAACTTCCCAGTCCTCCAGCGCTACCCCCCAACCTATTTTTGTCAAATGCAAATCATATCACTACCTTTTATCTTTATTCATGTGTTATAATTCCACAGAAATTTCAAAACTTCAAAAATGTTCTTCCCGAACATATATTTCAGAGCTCAAGTGATTAATCTATAGAGTGTATGTTCATTACTATAACTCAGCTTAGAAGTGTTCTAAAGCTTAATAAAGAATATTTGTCACAAAGGGAAATACAGGGCCATACACTCACTGTTCAGTAACTGGAAATAGGATACACACCATGTATTGTTCTTCAATGTCAAGGTAACTGACAGCCGTATGGTATCTATTTAGCTTGTTTAAAAGGTACTTTCAAATAAAAAGAGCAAAAAAAAAATCTATTTCACCTAACTTGCTTTTCCTGAAAGAATAAACTACTCTTTCTAATCTCCTATTGTAGGCAACAACAAACAGGTTTGCATTAATAGCTTCTGTGTTTAAAATGTATGTTTAAAAAAACAACAACCAGTGAACACCAAATCAAACAGTTTTAATGCTCAATTAAGTTAAATAGTCCCCATTTGGATTTTTTTTCAAAATAAATCTAAGTAAATATTGATAAACAGCACAAAGCATATCAATAATTTGTTGTCAGAGCTTGTTATTTGGGGGATTAAAATCATCAGCTGAGAGAGCAAATAAATATTACAAGTTACACTGCATCGTATTTGCCAAACTTCCTAAATTATTGGCAAATCCACTGGGTAAATGCAGTGGCAAAGCACAATCTGTTTCCCATGCAAATCTAAAATCCACTTAGGAGGCAGAACAGGGTGTAGATGGGATTTCAGATATATAATTACAGCAGAATGACTGATTCACCATTTTCATTTCGAAACAAGGTCATTTTAAGAATCACCTTGTACATTTACCCAAAATGAAACAAGAGGAGAGTATATCAGGTTTTTAATTAATTTTTTCCATGTGTACCAATTTGGAAGTCAATTTAACCAATTTGTATAAAGAAGACAATTGGTGTGAACCACGTGGAACCCATCCTCAAATAAACTGTAGTCAATAGGAAGTATATAAAATAAGGGTACAAAACTCTACCACAGAGTAGTAGGGAAGGTGTCTATTAGCAATATGAAAACTGTGGGGTGAGAGACTATGTTTAGATGGGAAAGGAATACCCTGATTCCTTTGATTGAACTGGGTCTTAAACTGGTTAGGAATTTAAGGAGAACCAAAGGAGAAGCAAAGACTTTGGAAGAAAAGTTTGTGTAACTAAGGATCACAATCACATTTGCCTTCAAGGGAAGGGGATCCTTTCATTTTGCTAAAGATCTTAATAAGCAAAGACACTATGAAGAGGGGGCCCTAAAACTGCCATGGAAGAGACTGAAGAGAGTTGAATTACTTTGCTTAAGGAAAGGGGAGGTCTGAGGTTTGCTACTAAGAGGATGAAGGGGAGGGAGAGGATTAAGAAAAGAAAAAAAGAGGCAAAAGCTGCCCAGCTGAAGTTGTTCAGTTGGTTGAGTGTCGTCCTGTGCACTGAAAGGTTGCTGATTTTATTCTTGGTCAGGGAACATACCTGGGTTGCAGGTTCTATCCCCAGTTGGAGCACATACAGAAGGCAAACAATCGATGTTTCTCTCTCTCTCTCCCTTCTTTTCTCTAAGCATGTCTTCAGGTGAGAAAAAAGAAAGGAAGAAAGAAAGAAAGAAAGAAAGAAAGAAAGAAAGAAAGAAAGAAAGAAAGAAAGAAAGAAGAAGAAGAAGAAGAAAGAAAGAAAGAAGAAAGAGAGAGAGAGAGAGAGAGAGAGAGAGAGAGAGAGAGAGAAAGGAAGGAAGGAAGGAAGGAAGGAAGGAAGGAAGGAAGGAAGGAAGGAAGGAAGGAAGGAAGGAAGGAAGGAAGGAAGGAAGGAAGGAAGAGAAAGAGAGGTAGAGAGAAAGAAAGAGAGAGAGGGAGAAGGGAGGGAGGGAGGAAGGGAGGAAGGGAAAAAGGGAGGAAGGGAGGAAGGGAGGGAGGAAGGAAGGGGCAAAAGCTGAAACTCTGCAACAGGACTATCTAACACAAAATGTTACTGTAATTATTTCATTTCTACAGTGTAAGCCCTAACACAGCCGTGGGCAAACTACGGCCCGCAGGCCGGATCCGGCCCGTTTGAAATGAATAAAACTAAAAAATAAAAAGACCGTACCCTTTTATGTAATGATGTTTACTTTGAATTTATATTAGTTCACACAAACACTCCATCCATGCTTTTGTTCCGGCCCTCCGGTCCAGTTTAAGAACCCATTGTGGCCCTCGAGTCAAAAAGTTTGCCCACCCCTGCCCTAACATCTCCCCAGACTTCTGTATTTCATTTCTTCCTCCAAATTTCTGGTGGGATGGGTTTTGTGGTGGTGGTGGTGGTGGTATTTCTGTTTTGGTTTGGTTTTGCTTTTCTGTTGGATTTCCACTCCCCACACACACCCTCTTTAAATTAAAGAGGCTGAATCCCGTGACTGGTTAACTAATACAAAAGAGAGACTGACCATATTAGCAGGAAGGTAGAGCTGTAACCTAATCACAGGCTCTTCTTCAGATACAAGAAGCATTCAAGCTTCAGCTCCTAGAATTGTCAGGGCACATCCAGGGAATGAAAAATTCAAGAACATTGTTTTTTCACTCAGTGCTAATGGTCAAACAGCTCCCTACATGGCAGGCTCGGAAATCATTTTTGACGTAAATCGGGTAACCAGCAATGTACAGTTTCCGCTGACAGCTATTCTTCAGGTTCACTAGGAACAGAGGGTTCAGGTGCTTATGTTACAAACCTTAAATCTCTCAATGCGCTTTTCAGTTAATTCATCTTTGAAGGAAGATGTTTCATTACTGAGTCATGAACAGGAAATGATTAATTTTAAAGGCAAGCAAAAGAGAAGAGCCTAAACAGTCCGCTAATGATGCCATTTTCCCATTTCCTGCTCTTGATGTATTTGTACCCATGAATGATGAGGCAAACTTCAGCTCTAGAAATTCATGTTTTGTGGAAAAAATTCATTTCTATGCCTTTCAAAGCAGAACTACAGGTGCAGCAAGGAAGTCAACAGTACCAGCTGCTCCTCAGCCGTAGTACATTGAAGAGAAATTTAAAAAGACCAAACCCAAGTTTGGAGGCAGTACGGAATCACAGAGAGGACAGCAAAATTTTCTTGACTTTGGCCCCAGTTCGAGCATCTCCACCATAGAGCAGAATGCTCACAGAGGGAATGCAGCACACAAAGGCTAAAGGTCAGAGCCAGCTTCTGCCCATGTCCTGGTGAAGTTGTTTAGTGATAATGTCCTGGGAGGCATTGTTAACTGAACCAGGAAACTCCTACCAGATTCACATATCGAAGCTTTAGTGGCTGATTTGGAATATCATGTCGAATGTGTAAAAATATAAACAAGTCACCAAAACAATGAATACGATTTTTTCAAAAGGTCATAATCCCAGGGAGGTGAATGGATCCATGTTTTGTATTGTATAGTTTTGTTTTTAATCATCACCGGAGGATGTGTTTATTATTTTTTAGAGGGAGTGTAAGGGAGAGAGAGAAAAAACCATTGATGTGAGAGAGAAACATAGATCTGGAGTCCAACCTGCAACCTTTGTGTACAGGGCGACAATCCAACCAACTGAGCTACCCAGCCAGGGCTATTTTGCTTTTTAACTTATAACATGACTTCACTTTTTTGTGGCTAATTTAGGCTTTTAGAAAAGGATAATGAAGAATAGGATATAAATATCCGAAAAACATGACTTATTTTTACATATAACATGAATGTACTTTTTTATGATAAGATTATGCTTTTAGAAAAGGACTCGATGCTGTCTATCAGAATAAAGAGGAATATATACAAATGTCAGAGAGTCTCAAAAAGTGGTATATAGTTATCCATTTGCTTTATTCTTATCAGTTGACACCTTACCTCATGTCTCATAGCCTGTTGAGTGCCACCAAGGGTCAAGGGAATGACACTAAATGTGATATAGGCAGTGACCAGTAACAAAACTGTTGGTTTTTAGCCCTAACCAGTTTGGCTCAGTGGATAGAGCTTCAGCCTGCGGACTCAAGGGTCCCAGGTTCGATTCCGGTCAAGGGCATGTACCTTGGTTGCAGGCACATTCCCAGTAGGAGGTGTGCAGGAGGCAGCTGATCGATGTTTCTAACTCTCTATCCCTCTCTCTTCCTCTCTGTAAAAAATCAGTAAAATATGTTAAAAAAAACTTGGTTTTTATATTGCTCCTGAGTCATTTTTTAATGATTTCAGAGAGGACAGGAGAGGGAGAGAGAGATAGAAACATCAATAAATAGAGAGTCATCTATCCGATGCCTCCTGCATACCCCCCTACTGGCGATCAAGCCCACAACCCGGATATGTGCCCTGGCTGGGAATTGAACCCTGACCTCCTGGTTCATAGGTTGACACTCAACCACTGAGCCACACCGGCCGGGCCTGAGTCATTTTTTGATGTGTTATGATTTCATTTGACATTCTGAAACTTTTCATGAGGCTGGTGAAAAGGTGAGTGAAATACCAGGACATATTTTCTGCACATGAGCCAAACTCTATTTTTAAACTGGGTCTTTTCAAGTAAACAGCCTTTGCCCTGCTTTGTACATCACTTTCTGTTTAGAACCTGTTATGCCCCGGGAGAAGAAACCGTTGCAAAGTACAAGTTCCTTTTGCATGACTTCCTCCCAAGCTCGAGAATGCTTTTATGAATCAATCTGTAGAAAGTAGAAAGGGCAAGACCTTGTCTGTTGAAAGGATTGTGTTGTGTATTACAAGGAGCCCCGGCAAAGCTATAATCTGCCTTGCCTCTGAGTGAGGGTTGCAGAAGCTGCTGGAAGGCAGCCATGATGCTTCGTGGTTGTTCCCTACCCCATGAGCATCTGAATATGCTCCCTGGCACAGAGAAATGACGCTCCTGTTGCCATCCAGAGCAGGTTTGATAGGGAATTTTTCTGTATTCTCCAGGCTCCTGCTCAGTCAAACATCTTTCCCGAGAAATCCTGTTGTTTCGCTCTGATTCTACTGTGCCTTCGGTATATAGATCAAGCCTGGAGAAAGCTGCTGGGATCTTGGCCTATCTGTATCGCATCAATATCATAGCAGGTGACTGAATGCTTTTTCCAGCCCCCAGCTATGAACCAGTCTGAATGCGTAGGTCCCATGCATGTCTCAAATATTTGGGTGTGGGCGTCAAGGGCATCTGGATGGCTTCTGAGGACTGACAAGCTCAGGGATGTGGCTGGGATTTACAAGGTGTGATTATCGGGAACAGAAGCTTTGCATGTAGACGGGGTCTGAGCATAGAAGTACGATAGGACAAATCTACAGAGCCACCTGTGTGCCAGACGGGCACCACTGGGAAAAATAAAATTCTGAAAGCAGAAGGTGTTTTTTTTGTTGTTGTTGTTGTTGTTCCTTTGTTTATTTGGGCGTTTTGATTTTGCTTTGCCATAAACATGAAAGCTTGGTTTGAGTTCCCGCGTAGGGAGCCTCAAACTCCTCAAATTCATTAAGCTCTCGGGCCCACTTGCTTCATGATGACTCCAGGTAGAATTGAGAGTTGAAGAGGAGCTCTGTTGCGAGGACTTTCTCCTCCTTGAAGTTTCTCCTCTTCGGGGTTCTCTGTGATTTGCAGGCTCAGCCAAAAAGGATCCAAGTGGCTTTTACCTCATTGGCTTTCACTTCATTGCTCTTGGCTTTCTGGGGAATTGTTTGCTTGGGTTACCATTGTCTCACGGACATAAGCCTACAAAGGGACTCATTTCTAAAACAGGGTCTTCCTCTCCAAACCTGCGTGGGCTTATTTAGCAAGTGCAGCCCCTTGACCAGGCCGGCCCTTTGTAGAAGCATAAACATGAATCTGGGCCAGGTTCTTTTCCTGTGTATTTTTTTAAAAACAGGAAACCTCTTGGGTTAAAAAGACCGATGAGCTTGCCCCAGGATCTTTTCCTGAAAAATCTTGGGAGACCTTCTTACGTGAAGGACCTCGTTCAAAATGGCATTGCTCTGCTTCCTGTTTCACATGGTCCTCCACTTCGAAAATGTGCAAAAAGTATGTTTTCTTCTGTCAAGAGGACGTAACAACTTGGATGTGGTTTTAAACAAGAGAAAAGTAAACGCTACGGTAGTAGCAGAGACAGCCAAGAAAATAGCCAATGGAAATTTATTTCTTTTGCTTTTAGCAGGGAGCTCTTTGTTGTCTGGGCTCCAGATTTTCCATCCGCTGATTGAGGCGAATGCATCTCAAGTATCTGAGAGTGAGAGTGCTGGGTGCTTTATGGCTGAAATGGAACTGTATCCTGGGGTTCTCTGTGACCTGCACAACTTGAGGACAAGGTGGAGTTTGCAGCTTTAATGCCTGCAGGTTTATGGGTTCCTGTCACTCATGCTTGCAGTTCTCAGCTTGTGAGCCCACTTGTGTGTGTTTTGTTTTCTTGGCTTAGAGTTTTAAAAGTACAGAATGTACCAGGATAGGCGCAGCCGGAGGTGACTAAAAGAAAATCTTAGGAAACTGGCAGAGTGTGGTCAACTGGGGAGAGGTAGGAACAACTGAAATATTTTTGTTCTCCTGTGAAAAGCAGTGTCCTTCCAAGTAGTTAATAGGGAGGTTAACAACTTGAATTTCAGATCAATAACTCTTCCACAGATATTTCAAGGTGTGTGGGAATAACTATTCATAGAGCATATTATTAAATGAAGAACAGACATAATAACATTACGTGGCATTTATTGAGCATTTATTATAAGCCAGAAATTGTGCTAAGCCCCATTAACACATTATCTCAGTTTAATGCTCGCAACAGTCCCTAGGTGCTAAGTGCTTCAATTACCCCATTTATAGATAGGAAACAAGCTTAGATAGGTTGAATAAATTATCCAAAATGACATAGGTAAGCAAAGTGGCAGAGCTAGGATGAAAACCCAAAGCAGACCCCAGAATTCAAGCTCTAACACTGCTGAGGGATTTGACGATTGTGTTTAGGTCTTAGGCAGGTCCAGGTTGGGGGAATTACTAGTAGTGAAAATCATAACAGCCAGCCAGCAACTTCTCTGTAGGAGAGAGTGGGTTTTCGGCCAGTTAGCCTTACATTTTCATTGTGCTTTTATAGATTGTTTTTTCGTGTCTTTCCTTATTTTTGCTTCTTCCTCCTCCTGTAAAAGGTGATATATCTTTTCTTCCATTTGTTTCCCCAGTTTTTTACATCTCCATATTTTAAGCTTTTACCATTTTATATCCCACTGTTTTTCTTGATACTATTCTAGAATAACCCATCCATTGTCCTACTCCAAAACCCAGGCTTTCATTATATGTGGAGGAAAAGGGATAATATAGGAGATGGAGTGAGCTAAAGTCATCCTGTTAAATAACAAAAATTCAACCAAGTACATTTTGAGACCTAATTGGCTTTAACGAACCATTTATGAATCAGGCAGCATCTCATATAGCAAATCGAAAAGAGTTCCAAAGGACTTTACAGAATGGAAGATTTTTAAATACAGAAAGGGGTCTGAAATGTGGAATTTTTAACAAAGAATGCATTGTTTCAGGCAAGGTTGCCCTCCCAAGGGGAACAGAAGGAACCTGTCAGGCAGATTATCTCACTAGTGTTGGCCAGGTAATTCTATGTTGACTGGTTAAAGGGTACCTTTCAGGGGAGCTAAAATTGTAGTCAGGTTAAGTATTAAATCTAGCTTGGCTGATGTGAGTCCTGGCACAAGTGATTCAATTTTAGGCTTATTGTCTCTTTTCAGACAGTCTCTTCCCTTTTTTCATTCCCTTCTCATAAGACATTGAAGAAACATTTCCTCCTCCGATAAAAGAGGGAGGAACAGAAGTGTTTCTTGTCTCCTTCCCAGAGACAGCTATGGAAGCCAGTAAGCCATCTACCCACTGTTTCCATACATTTCTTGTAGTAAGTTATCACAGCCATCTATCGTGTCTTCTCTGGAAGCTAGAAGCATATTTTGACTCCTTGATATCCTTGACAGTTACTGTGGAACCAGTGGATTTGAGTGCATGGTTATAGTTTTCCACAATGAGACCTTTTTACTTAATCTTCCAGGTTCTCATCAATATACAATTGCTGCAATTTGCTTAATTGACAAAGTTATGCCATGGTTCTGATCTAGGGGAGGATAAGTAATTTCCCTCTACTCTTCTAGGTCCTTGGCTAAGACTCCCCCCCTGTAATAAAAGACAGATTAACAAGAGAAAAACAAACAGAAGTTTCATACTATGCATAACTTCTGTAGAAATGGGAGAGACCCAGGAAAACTGAGAAACAACCCAAATGGCCCAAGCCACCACCTTAAATACCATCTCCAGCTAAAGACAAAGGAAGATGTTGGGGAGTGAGGGAAGCCAGTTATGGGAGGCTATCATGAAGTGCACAGTAAACAAAGATATGGTTGTTACACAGGATTAAACCCCTTACCTCCTCCATTGATAAGATTCTAGAGATACAGTAAAGCTCCTCTTCCTGGTACAGAGAGGGAGACACCCTCACAAACAGAGATTTCCCTTAAGGATTAAATGTCTCTTGCAAAAAGGTAACTTCTACAAGGTTTTCAGGGCTTCTCCTATGTTTGCTGTTTCTTAAATTAATCAGCATAAAATAATCCTATGCCAATGGAGTGGCAAATCTTGTTCCCCTTGACTGATCCAGTATAATTTTTCCTTCCGATGCACAGAATATCTGCCTGGATTGTGCTAAATTTTCTAAAGTTCTGGCATAGTCTAATCTTTGAATCTGTGTATTTTTTTTAAAAAATGAAGTATTTGAATACAACTGACTTCTGGGAGGAATATTTATAGTATCAGTCTATATTTTCCTCCTGCAATAAGTAATAACTTGATCACAGTATTTGCCTAGATGAGACTGTGACACAAATGCTTCAGTCATTTATCCAATTATTGCCTATATTAAATCTGGCCTTTTAGAAACCTATAATGTGAAAAATACTTATGATTTACATTGTAGAAAATGTGTTCAGAGTCCAAATCAGTTGTATTCTGGCTCTAAAACTGGTGTATAGAGAATCTGAATTTTAAAAAAAGAAAAATTTTATCAGTCTTTCAATGAATGTTCTGTGCTTTTCTGCACCTTAACCGACTAACTCAACCCAGGAGCTGCTGCAGCTGAGAAAATCCATCAATGCTGATGTCATCCAGAAAGGTATTGAAAATAAGACAGAAAACCAGTGCAAAACCACTAATGCTCTCACAAAGAGAGATCACTTTTGCTATTCTGATTGGGACACACTTTGCTAGATTAAACATAAATGGAAGAAGTTCAGAGGAGTAAAAGTTTTCGAATGACCAAAGGAATAGGAAGGTTGTTTAATTTTTTTTAAAAAATCACTCCGGAGGTTTAGAGGTTGGGAGAAAATTAATTGAAACTTATAAAACCAAGAAGGATATAGATAAGGTGAAAAAAAGTGAATCATCAAATCCTGAGATACAACTAGAGGTTGTTCTTTAATGTTTGAAAGGTAGATTTTAAGCAAGTGAGGAGTAGTACACACATGTTAGAACAATTCATTTCTTCAAAAGGTACCGGATGTTGTGTCCATTAACACTCCGAACTAGGTATTTAAGCTGAACTTGGGATACTAAAAAGAAAAAGGAGGATATAGACAGGACACAGGTCTGTGATTTTAATAGCAAATATTTGGTAATACGCAGTTACAATCGGCCCGAGTTTACACGTTTCCCGCACTCCACCGCAAATCTATATGAACCGAGTTAAAGACGGCTCCCGCGGAGTACGCGCAATTCACGCGAGCCGACTTAACTCGTTTCCCCCACTCCAAGTGTTAAAAGCACTTAACTAGGTATTTAAGCTGAACTTGGGATACTAAAAAGAAAAAGGAGGATATAGACAGGACACAGGTCTGTGATTTTAATAGCAATGAGAAAAGGCTTGGTATCTGATGCCTTTGTGAGAGAGATGAATTTGGGGATATATAATGACAATTCTTATTTTGACCTTTTATATCCTTGGACCTTTGTATTGTTCATGAGCAACTCCAGTAAAGAATGCAGATGTGAATTAGAAGCATAAAACAACTAACCAGATTATTTTATTAAATAATTAATTTGTTATAGTTAGTAAGGTCTTTGGGGAAGAGTTAAAATTTCTCACTAAGATGAGATGTTAATATTATCTAATAACAAGTATTTGTCACAGCATGTTCATACTTCACCCATTGCTAGTACCATTCATAATGTGTACTTTATATATGCATTTAAATAGATTATTCATTCTTTTATTTCATAACTAGAGACCCAGTGCATGACATTCATGCACTGTGGGGTAGGGTGTCACGTCCCTCAGCCCGGCCTGTGCCCTTTTGCAGTCCGGGACCCCTCGGGGGATGTTTGCCTGTCGGCTTCCCCAGAAGACAGACATCCCTCTTGGAGTCCAGGACCCCTCACTCCTTACCACCCACCTGCTCACTGCTCCTTACCACTGCACTTGCCAGCCATGAGCCCAGCTTGTGGCTGAGCAGCGCTCCCCTTGTGGGAGTGCTCTGACGACCAGGGGTCAGCTCCTGCATTGAGCGTCTGCCCCCTGGTGGTCAGTGCGCATCATAGCGACCTGTCGTTCTGGTCATTCTGCCATAACAGTCACTTGGGCTTTTATTATATAGGTGTAGTATAAATATGCAGTCTACTTTATTACATGATATTTTAAACTACATGGCACAATACAATAATAGGAGACTACCTATACTGCAAATAGTTGGAGCAAATGTGGTAGATTGTGCCTATCAATACACTAAATGTTATCTTTTGAAGAACATTGAATAATTGCACCAAAGGTGATTGATTAGTAAATCTATTAATTATATACAAAATATTAATGTTTTCTCTTCAAAATAGTCAACAAAGCATAATTAATACACAAATCAACACTAAAAAGAATACATATTTCAGGACATTCAAAGAAATCACATCGACTCTGTTTTCTGAAGAACCATGATCATGTACGAGCCTCTTGTCCTGGGTTTTACTGACTTTATTTTATTTAGAAATAAAATATAGGAAGAGTTTGCTTATTTCTGTTATTTAAGCATGGTTAGAATTAGAATCTGAGAACTGTTTTAATTATATAGCTTTGCAATTTTTACAATCGAGATATCAGAGGAATTAATAACATTTGTTAACTTCAAAATTACCATGCTTCTAGGTTTTTTTAGGTCTAGGATAAATTGTGTCTGGCAAAAGGAAAAGCTGGTTTTACCTGAAATTTTTTGCAAGACCTATAACTGAATATTTTTTCTACTAAAATTAGGATTCAGCCTAATTTACTAAATGTCAGATAAGGATAACTTTTTCAATGTAAGAAACATTCAAACCTGTAGAGGATTTTTATGACTTTATTTGAGCCAAACTGATGACAATTGCCAGGAAGCAAACCTCACAATGGGTTGAGAAAATTCTCTGGAAAATGGCTGTTCTGCACCCAGCTTTATACGTTACAATCAAAAGAGAAGATGTAAGTGGGTTACATGAAATCCAAGGGTGATAGATTAGGGAGATGGGAGGAAGCAAAGGGGAAGGGGGAAGGAATGGGACTCTGGGATTGGCTAAAAAGTAAAATGATAGATACATACTTCCGTTACTGGATAGTTAATAGTCAACAATTCACATGATAACAATGACAGTGAGGGGATGTGTGGTCTCTGCTTTGGTTCAGTGCCTGTGCTTTAAGGGATCCAGAAAAGGTTAAATTGTTTAGTTTTTGCAAATGCATATTTATCAGGTACATTATCCTTGATGCAAAAAGACAATGGACTGGCTCAGTTAAGGTAGACTGACCTTTGTCAGGGAAGATTCTAGCCTAGGACATGGCTACCTGCCATAAACTGCTTTAGTTAAAAAAAAAGTTTTAATTTTAGCTCTGCTGGTGTGGCTCAGTGATTGAGTGTTGACCAAGAGGTCACAGGTTTATTCCAGTCAGGGCACATGCCTGGGTTGTGGGTTCAATCTCCAGTATGGAGCATGCAGGAGACAGCCGATCAACAATTCTCTCTCATCATTGATGTTTCTATCTCTTCCTCTCTCAGAAATCAATAAAATACATAAATACATACATAAATAAATAAATAAATACATACATACATAAATAAATAAAAATTTTAATTTCAGACCAACCTATGTGGTTACCTTAGGTCTCTGAGTTTGTAAGGCCATCACACAGGCCTCCCCTAAGCTTGTCAGGTTTAGTATGTGGCCACTTTTTGTCAATAATTCAATGTCTTAATTTTAATTTTAATCAATTCACAATTTAATATTTAAACTTCTTATTTTACATGAAGTGTGAATAAGTTACTTGGTTTTTAAAAATGAATTTTATTTCACTTATGGTTTTCTTTAAATTAGGAACTTTAAAGACTTGGGATAATTCTGACTTCATGATTGTAAAAAATTGGCCATATTACATGAAAAATGTAAAGGTTCATTTAGACCTCTTAACATTTTATCTACTTGAAGCCAAATGGCTATTTTTTAAAATCTTTGGTAATTTCCTGTGGATTTGAGCTTTTACCTAAGTCTGTTTTTCAGCCACATTTTTCACACACCTTCAAAAGAGATAAATGGTCTGCTTAAGAATTTGAGTGGCTGTACTCATATAATCAGATTTTAAATTATAAAAATGTGCCTTAATACACATATTTAATAACATAAAATGAAAAGCTATGTACTTATGGATGAAGGTCATGGAGTCCATATTTGCCATAGAGTCTGGAATCACCTTTGTCATGTATCACCGGTCATTCTTTCACTTCCAAGATTTTGTTTTTCTTGCTTTGACTGGTCAGTTGTATAAATAACATGAAAATAGTTTCTGATTAAACATCTTTGTGTGAAACTGTCTATGTGGATCCAAAGCCAATAAAATGCCTGATAAATAGAACTGCATTCATTTAGGCTTTGAGAAGGACTAGTCAGCCAACTTCTGTATTATACTCAGCCTAGGGGCCCAGTGCACAAAATTCATGTGGGGGGGGGGGGTATCCCTCAGCCCGGCCTGCAATGATGCAAGCGTTCCGTGCCTGGCCTGGCCAGAGGCCCTCCGCAGCTGGGCGTGACGAGGCAAGCGTTTCCTCCACCTCACCCCAACCCCCACACCCCCCGCTGCTCTGTGCCTGCTGCCCAGAGGCCCTCCATGGCAAGCATTCCACCAGGCTGCTCATGCTGCCCGCTCTCAGCAGCCGCCCCCACGGGACTGGGGGACTCCAGTGGGGCTGAGAGCACTGGGCGCTGCCATCCTGTGGCAATGGGCACCGCCATCTTTGTGACAGAGTGATGGTTAATTTGCATATTACCCTTTTATTAGATAGGATTGCATTTAAAAATTTCTATTACCTTTATTGGGGTGGCATTGGTCAACATGATCATATAGGTTTCAGGTATGGATTTCTATGTCATATTGCATATTAAAAGTGGCTTACCAACCACTGCTTTCCTTGCTTTCTCTAATTAGCGGTTATTAGCATCTAGAGAAAGTCTAAAGAAATTAGGCAAATTGTGATCTACCTTCACACCTTCAGTCAGCCTTTGAAAGTCCTCCTATTTGCAAGTGTCTCAAATAATTACTAATCCATTCACACACTTGTTTCCCTAAATGAAGTTAGTAATCATGGTGGCTAATCAACAGTTTATTGAATCAACAGGGAATATAAGAAAAGTATTCATGAACTAAATAAGTGTTTTCCTTTGCTTTACAAAAAAACAACACTGCATATTTCACCTATTTTAAGGGGGAAATTCAGCTCATAGAGAAGCTGTGAATCTATCTACCTGCCCTGTAAGGCGAGGCAGAAATAATATTCTATTCTCAAGCAAACGGAGGCAAAATTGTGACTCGGGCACATTGAACTTGGTGGAGTCTTCTCTCTGGGATTTCTGCCTTCCCCTTTTCTTGGTAATCCCTCCTGTTGGACTTGAGAGACCTTAGTCAATTAGTGATCCTGGTTAGAAAGCCCTCCCCTTTGAAATGTCAATTATGAACACATTAGCATTTACTATGCTACATGTGTTTGTGTTTTAGTAGAAAGCTCGAAGGTCTAAAAGATTTCAGGACCTGATGGGCCGGTGGTCTGTTGGACAGAATCTCAGGAGGTAGACGAATTGCCACACTTTGGGAGAAGCATTTCTGCCTGCTCTTAGGCTGTCTCTTCCAAAGTGTTTCAGAAAGTTGGAAAGCTTCCCTTTTCTCCATTTCCAGCCTTGTGCATGGATTTTCCCACTGTAACAGTTTAAGCAATGTCCAGGGATTCTATTAATTTCCTCATAATACTCATAAGGTAAGGAATTTCTGAGTTTCTTAAGAAGAAGAGATAGCTTAAAATCTGAAAACTAAATATAATAAGAAATGCAGGGTATTTTTTCTCAAATGTTTACATTTCCTGTTAACCTTTTACCTTACAAGTGGTACTGCACTCAAACACCTAAGGTAATGTAATTACTGTATTTAGCCTATTACAAAAGGAAATCCACCCTCTGTAGAATATTTTAACTGTGGAATCTGTATACAAATTTACATGCATGTTTTAAATTTCTATATATTTCTTTTCTCATCAATCCTAGCCCCCCTCTAACAATGCTTTTTGAAGAAGGCTTGAGCATTATAATATTTTGTTCGAAGTGTGTCTCAAAGACCAGAATCACCTGGGGACTTGTTTAAAATACAGAATCTCAGGCCTCTTTATTCCAGCGCTACTGCATCAGAATCTGCTTTTTAACAAGATCGCCAGCTGATTCACGTACATGTGCATGTTTTGGAAATGCTAGAGCACGCCTTTAGAAAGGCGGTGTAACATTGTTATCAGTGGAGCACTGTCCACACTGTTGCCATTTCTTGCTATGCCACAAGAAAAGGAATTTCCTGAGATTTGCGCGGGAAAATGAGTGGCATTTAAGTCTGTGAAGTTAAATTCCTGAGTTTCCAAGGTCCCTCTTTTTTCTCCCACCATGGAAGTTCAGGTGTGCCTTTAGCAGGGCTAGGATTAAAGCGGTTGCCTAGAGTTTCTGTTCCATAACTGCACAGTCTAATCAGGCATCAGTCTAGGTTAGTTTCTGTTCCCTGCTGCAGTCTATCAATCCATTGTCGTGCCTCCATGCAACCTCTAGGGCCACATGGTTATGGAGGGAACATGGGTGAATACAAGAGAGCCACGCGAGCCAAGAGCACCAAGAGAGCAAACTCCTTTATTGGGGGATTATGTATTCCCAAATATTGGGGGCTTGCAGTGGCCCCACTTGCCCTGGCCAATAATCTCTGTCCCCAGGTTTGACTGACAGACTCCTTCCCGATCTTACCCTGACTTTACTGCGCATGCCTCCATCTCCTCTCTGTCCAGTCTTCTCCCTAGTGATTTGTAGGGAATGGACCTGGACTGGTGGGTGGTACCTGGGCAGTTCTTTGTCTCTGGGGATTTTAACCTCCTAGGATTTCTTGCACTTGCAGTGGCCCCACCCCCTAGCCAATTGCCTTTGTTCCCAGGTTAGCCTGATAGACAAGCACTTTCCTCAGGCCACCCCGACTTCACTGTGCATGTGTCCATCTTCCCCTTTGTCTAGTCCAGTGATGGCGAACCTTTTGAGCTCGGCGTGTCAGCATTTTGAAAAACCCTAACTTAACTCTGGTGCCGTGTCACATATAGAAATTTTTTGATATTTGCAACCATAGTAAAACAAAGACTTATATTTTTGATACTTATTTTATATATTTAAATGCCATTTAACAAAGAAAAATCAACCAAAAAAATGAGTTCGCGTGTCACCTCTGACACGCATGTCATAGGTTCGCCATCACTGGTCTAGTCCCTTTCCCAAGAGATTTGCAGGGAACGAATCGGTGGTTCCCTGTGGAGGGTGAAGTTGCAGGTTCCTGGTGAAGCTGCCCAGATGACCATGCTTATAATGTCTGGCCTCCTTTGCTTCTTTCTATTATCGATAACTAGCTCATTACAACGGTAACACAACTGTCATAGTTTTTCATCTCAGTCGTTCCCCTCAAAGCTGTGTGAATTTAATTAAGTTAATTTCTTTTCACATTAGTTCTCTTATATATCAACAACAGAAAATGTATGTCAGCCACGAGTGCATTTTTTCGTGTCTTTACATATTACATTCACCTTCTAGAAGTAGGAAATTGAAAATTATCCTAAGCAGTGAGAAAATAATGAGGTCAATTGATAAGTGAAAGAAGATATTATGCCAAAATGCATGTTGTCATGAACAGCGCTTACACAAAACAAGGTTAATATTATAGTCTGCCTGTTTTTGTAGAATTATGTATATTATTTAAAAACAAGTATTTTTGGAGGGGGGCAATTGGGGGAAAAGGAGACATATGTGAAACTTTAGACAATAAATAAATAAAATAAAGAAAAACAAGTATTTTTATTGTGGTAAGAATACTTAACTTGAGATCAACCCTCATAATTTTTAAGTGTACAATACAGTATTGACTGTAGACTGCAAAGTTTTATAATATCATCTACATTACGGAGTCATTGTGATACGTGAGAATACACATATACAGCACCTGGCACAATGGCAGGGGCTCTGTGGGTTAGTTCCTGCTCCACAGGGTGCCCAAGGCCTTTTGCTCTACAGGGAATGCTCTGATTTGTTTAAGGCTTTTGTCCCTGATGATACCTTGTTCTGTTAGAGTTTAAAGCTACAGTGACCACTAAAACCTGCATGGAGTCAAGTTATAAGTACACTCTTGAAGTGCAGATTGAAATTGACATAACATATTTCTTCTTATTCAGATATCCTTCTGAAATCTCCCACTTTTGTCTTCTTGGCTTGATATTTCCCTTCTGACTAGAACATATTAATAGGAGAATATATTAATTTAAAATATCTACTCTAAATTTCCATGCAAGTTCACTTGTGGAAATAAGACTGTTTCTCATAACCCCTATAGGATGCATCAAGAAAAGTGCTCCCTATGATACCTGTCGGTGTTTTCTATCATTGTTAGTTTTTAATATGTGACAGGAAGATTTCCCCAATGCCATGCTGACTCAGGTGTGTTTTTAAACAGCCATTGTAAGTAAATATTTTTTAAAATCCCTTTAAAAAAAAGTAAATTATGTCTCTATTAGCAACACAATTACCATGTAAAGCCTCAAAAACCCAAGGAGGCCATATTGGTATAATGGTATGATTTCCTCTTACCAAAACTATGCAGTTTTTACTCCAGTTAGCTAGATACACAAAGATATTCAGGGTAATTGACTCTTGTCTATTATTGTCCCCATTTTTTTCATACCTTGGGAGCCAATCTTGTTGATCTAAATCTTGTTTCCTAGGTTTTCTCAAGAGTCCTCATTATAGATGGGAGTCACATCAGCAATCGCCCAGTCCTCTGGCAAGGTGACTGTTTGCAATAATAGTTTACACATTTGGCCAACAGTTCCACAATTTCACCCTTGAGTTCCTTCAAAACTCTTGGGTGAATGCCACCTGGTCCTAGTGATTTATTTACGTCAAATTTGTCAACCAGACTCGGAACACCTTATGTACTACTTTTCACCTTTTGATCTATTACATCTGACATATGTAATCCCAACTTTCCTCTTTCCTGTTGTTCACTTTTCCAATCTTCTTCATTGCTCAAAATATCATCTTTAAAATAAGGTTCCTGTTTCATAAACTTTGCTTACTACTGTGCAAAGTTGTGTTTCATTTTTGTTACTGTATACATGGCCAAGCTTAATATTTCATTTTTGTTACTCAAATTACAGGGCAGAGGTATAAATGGCCCTGCTAGGTAAACTTTTGGTATAAGTGATCATTGGATCTAAGGCATCAGATTAAAAGGATGGAAGGAAATAAATATCCTCCCTTCTATCCTGACATTATGATACCTAATCATTCCCAGAGAATAGTAAAGGGCCAGTGAAACAGGACTCTACCAATATGACTTTTGCCAGAAAAGGGAAAAAAAAATTCATTTTAACCTTTGTAGGTTGAGTTTAACAAGGCAGATGATGCAGTTTTTTATCTCCCAGTGTGGCTTCAGGTTTCATTTTGAATGGAATACTCCTGAGCATGTTCTTAAACTTTATTTTGTTTTTACTTCTCAAGAGAACAGTTGTTTGTTCTAATGGCCCTCCCACTTTTTAAATTTACATATTTTTTATTTGAAGCACTTGCCAAATTTTTCAGTTCATAGAGTAATTCTTTACTCCTTGTTCCTCACTTCCTGCCAAGAACCGTTAGTGTGTACTGTTTGGTAATTGCCACTGTTAAGCTCTCTGAAGGGCCTTTATTCGAGTGTTAGATTTAGTGATTCTAGTTACTGTTGTTCTGGTAGCAATAAAAAGGCAAATGATGAGCAGGCTTTCAACAAACAGTCCTTTATTAGGGCCAAAACTGCCCTGGACTAACTCCACCCTAAATTGCTGTGGCGTACAACTGTAGAAACTCAAAAAGGTTTGAATAATAACAGGAACTCCAAAATAACAAAACAGCTAGTGTACAGCAGTGTCCTCTGGCATCACCATCCAGTGAGGACAAATTAGGTCACCTCAACATCAATGCCTGCTTATATTTGACTGTCTGATCAGTAGAACTCAACCTCCTTTCTGAAACCTTCCCACAAGTGTTTCTGAGATGCTATATACAACGTGGTCTGTCAGTGTTAGTCCCTATGCAAGTTCTGCTCAGTTTTTCCTATGCTACTTGAGTGTCCCTTATCAATGCCATCTACTCATGAACTTCCAAGGGGCATCCTTGCCTCACTCTTTTCTGATATTGTATATCACACTGCCAATTTTCCCCCTATTCTCAAAGCTGCCAGTCTCCCAAAGTTAACGTGCATTTTGATTCTCTGTAAAGGTTGAGAAAATGGTTAGATCTCCTGGACCTTCTTCCTGAGGAATGCTCAATCCCAGAGAATTGCATTTTTCCTAAAATTAGCTCCTTCAGCTTCTCTTCTTAACCCTCTCTCCTTCAGGACTTTTAAGTCGATCACAATTTGGATGGATGTAAATGCTAAGATGTTACCCCCATGCCAATCTCTATTGTCCTTATTAGCCTGGTGTCTCCTTACACACACATACAGATACACCTTCCCTCCTATACACACACACACACACACACACACACACATACAAATAAAACAATAGTATATTAATGAATGAACATAGAGCAAAAGATTCCCAGAAGGGTTACCCAACAGTTTCTAGAACAGCCTAGATCTTAGTATGGGCTCAGCAAAGACATCTCTCCTCAGCATTTCACCAAGGTTCCCCTTGGCAAACAAAATATTTCTCTTTTAGTTAATAAAAAAGTGTCTATCATTGTTAGAATTCTCATTAACGCTAGAAATGATCTGACATCTCTTTAAAAATTAGAGGGTAAGCCCAAGACACTAGTGCTTGGATTTTTAAAATGCAAATACATACATGGGAGTATTGCACGTGCACTAATTCAGCTTTTAGAAATTCCAGGCTGATCAATATTTACTGAGATTATGCATAGCCTAATTACTATCTGTAATGAACTTTCTAATTTTAAGGCAAATTGCCCTTTGGGGTTGGGTATGAAGAGGGTATTCTTTTCAGATCTCCTGCTTATTGCAATTTTCAGAACTTACATGCTGTTTGTTAGTAAAGATAGAGATGATATTATTACATTAACTACTACTAGTCTACTCTTCCTATTACTACTACCTTCATTTCCTCTCATTTACTATGTACCAGGATTTATGCTTAGCACAATCCACACAACGCTTTGAAATAGATTGTATTTGCACTTTCCAGATGAGACTCTGAGAGGTTGGTATACACAGCACCGTCTAGTTCAGTGATGGCGAACCTATGACACGCGTGTCAGAGGTGACATGCGAACTCATTTTTTTGGTTGAATTTTCTTTGTTAAATGGCATTTAAATATATAAAATAAATATCAAAAATATAAGTCTTTGTTTTACTATGGTTGCAAATATCAAAAAATTTCTATATGTGACATGGCACCAGAGTTAAGTTAGGGTTTTTCAAAATGCTGACACGCCGAGCTCAAAAGGTTCGCCATCACTGGTCTAGTTCTATGCTGTCCAATATGGTAGCCAGTATCAACATGTGGCTATTTATATTTTAATTAATTAAAATAAAATAGCTCATTATCTCAATTGCACTGGCCATATTTCACATGCTCAAGAACCAGATGTGTTGGCGGCTATTATATTGGACTGTACAGGTTATAGAACATGTCTATCATCATAGAAAGTTCCATTGAACAGTTCTGTCTCATCATTGTTATAGCTGCTCTCCTTTCAGCTGACAGCATCAATGTGCTGCGTTCTCCTGCCACATTCACCTTCTAGTGCCCTTCCATCCTGCTACCCGATCCCAACAAATGTTACCATGCCTTTATCTGGTGGTGAATATATCTTCCTTTGATAAATTCCATAATGTACTTGGTTATTGCTTAGCAAGAAAACATGGAATTTTAGCCATTCTTTCATTTGCTTCAGTAGTATTCTATTTATGCTTTGTTATTCTGTTGCTCTTTCTTTCTGCATTTTCAATACATTTTATTTCAGGGTGAATCATAGTACAATCTTTTAGAAGACATTTTAAACAGCAGTTAAGCTCACCACGCGCTGTACCAACCATGCCCCTAATTCAAAGGTCCTCAAACACACAAAAGCGACGACTGCTGCCTTGATGGCAGTGATTAAAATTTGCCATTTATGGTGAAACACATCCCAAATTCAGAGCTTTTTAAGTGTGAAACGAAAAATCATGTTAGAATTGATAAAATGTAAAAGCTTTGCATCTCAACCCTACCACTGAAGTCCACATGGCTGTAGACAATTTGTCCAACCTCTTCAAGTCAGTTTCCTATCAATAAAGCACAGTAATATCCTCCCCACAGGATAATTGTGTTATCCAAATGAAAAAAAAATACACGTAAAAGGCCTATTCTCCAATAATTCATAGTCTAGGGTGGAAAAAAAACATGAAAATAAATAATATATTGTAGAATAGCAAGTATTATAGTGACTAAGTGAACTGCAGATGTGGTACCAAGGAAAGAGCAATACTAAACTTTTGAAGGTAGATATGAAGGCAGCTGGGGAAGATTATCAGAAAGGTCTATGAATGTGGTTTTCTCACCCCCTCCTTCAATCATGTGTGAATGTGTCAGAGCATAGTCAAGGAATGATTATGTTAAGAAATTGGTTTATTTTTATGGATTGTCAGGAGCAAGAATGGATCATTTTAGTTGGCTTCAAAAGAAAATAACAACCTTTAAGTATATTACTCTCAGGAAGTAGAACAATGGATAGCAAAATCTTCACTCCACCCTTCCCACAAAGCAACTGTATTTAGTTACCTGAAATAATAAAGAATGAATTTATTCTTCTTGATTTTATCCCTTCTTTTTATTGGGATTTTCTCTCTCTCTCTCTCTCTCTCTCCAAGTGAAATGAGGATATATTGGTTGATTTTCAGTAACCACTGTCTAATGCTTTATATCTATTACCTCATTTAATCCTCACAAGTTTAAAATTATTTTAGGGGACAAAAAGTATTTAGAATATGCCACTCTAAACCATGCCTAATGTAACTTAAGAAACCTACAGAATATCCCATTCTTTTTTTTTTACCATACAAGCCCTAGAATAAAATGGTTTGATATAAATAACTTACATTGTCTGAAGCATTTAATGAAAATGGCAACAGGTATTGTCTGCATCATCTTGGGCTCAGCCCTGGCTTACCACATCAGTGCCTCCCTCCCTCATCCTCCTATGCCCCCACATGATGGCATTGTCTGTGGGAATCTTCTGCATCTTTTCTTTAGAATTTTACCAGCTACTCCTCATTGTTGCAACATATTCACTTTACATCAGACCATGTTACACCTTGTCAAAAAAACCCTTGAAGTTACTGCTTCAGACTTTTGTTTGCTCTCCCATGTTGTCCCATTCTTGCCTCTCCAGCTGCTATCTATGCTTACTCTTACCCATGACGCAGACTGCCTTTTTTGTCTATTCTTCTCTCCAGCTCTGGGAGGCCCACCTTCCACCTACCCTCCTGCTCCCATCAGTAGCCCTGCCTCCCAGAAATCCCTGCCCATCTTGGTACCTCAATACCTCATCAACATGCAAAGTGTTACACCATGTCCTAACCCCAAAAGATTAAACATCGAAACATTAAAGCTAACAGCATTTAAACTTCATTTTTATCATTGCGAGAGTAATTGTGGCTCAGGTTCAAAGTCTTACAGAACATCTGGCTAAATGTCCTCAGACCTTTAAAACTACTACCACCACCACTGACAGATCTGCTCACTCCTATTTGTAGGACAGAGGATTTCTTCTTATGGTGTATGGTACTGCTTTGGGGGTCCTTGGACACTTGCCAGAACTGCTTCTTTCTTTCCATTTTATAACTTAGAGTCAGAAAATGGGAGCAGAGGAAATATATTTCATGCTAAAGTACATAATATTTCTTTCATAGAACAAGCCTTATTACTTTGAACTTGGGGCCTTGTATTTAGTGCATACATTTACTTCCTACCAAAAGAATTGCTCTTAAAACTTCTCTACTTCATATATTCTATATTCTGAGCTAGCATAATAATGTCTTTATTTCATTTTTACGTATTTTATAGACCTTTTTTAAAAATCCTCATCCCAAGGATATGTTTTTACTGATGGGAGAGAGAGAGAAGAACTTCCGTTGGTTGCCTTCTATACACAAACCAACTGGGGATTGAACCCACACCCTAGGTATGTGCCCTGACCAGGAATCTAACCTGCAACCTTTTGGTATATGGGATGATGCTCCAACCAACTGAGCTACCTGGCCAAGGCTTTATGAAGCTTTTAAAATATAGTTTAACTGTAGTGCACCCTATTCCTATGCCTTCTCTCTGACCTGTGTTCTACTGGCAGTTCATTTAAATGGAATTAAGGTTAGTGAGAATTTATGCAGTTCTCCAGGTCTTGAGATTCCTTGCTTACTATAAAATAAATTAACATTATGAAGGTATAATTTAATATTATTATTTTATGACATTAGCTGAAAAGTGGGAAATGAGTCATAGGCTTTAAATGAAGCCTTAAAATAATTTCTAGGTGTATATGAATAAAAGCATTAAATAATTTTTAAAAGATTGGTAGGTAGTTCCATGTTTTCCTAAGCTGGACTTTTTAATAAAATCTGTTATTGTGTAGCTCCATCCCTGTGTCACTTAGGTTAAATCAGGGCATGTACTTTTCAGATAATAGAATCCATGAACTCTCATTATTTAAATGTCTAAAATAATTATCAGGTGGAATTTCTGAAGAGAGATCTTGCTAACTCTTAGTATTAACCTATTTGTGTATTTTGCACTTGAGTACTATTAAAAGAATACTTAAACAGCATTATTTTAAACAATTGTCCAACCTATTTAACCTTTTTTTTTCTGCAGTTGTATGCAGGTTACTTTCTTGCCAAATGTTGGGCTGCAGGGCTGGGGCTTCCCAAATTCCATAAATAGCAAGTAGAATATATTTCTACCTTTTCTATGCTAAGGGAAAAAATGTGTGTGTGTGTTGTGTGGATACCCACATACATATACATGCTATGAGTAGATGAATGCATGTTTTCAGAAGACATGTATAGCTATTGCTTCTCTTTTAGCCTTTTAAAATTAGAAGTTAATGGATTTTTCTTATTAATAAAAATAATATATATTTTATATGAACCAGGAGGTCACAGTTCAATTCCCCTTCTGGGCAAATGTCTGGGTTGTGGCCTGGATCCCCACTGTGGGGCATGCAGGAGACTGCCGATCAATGATTCTCTCTCATCATTGATGTTTCTATCTCTCTCTCCCTCTCCCTTCCTCTCTGAAACCAATAAGAATATTAAAACAATAGCAAAAGTCTAGGAAAAAACCAACCACTGCTGAAATGCCAACCTTGCAACCAAATGCATACTATCCTTGCAAACTTTGTAACACCATAAGGGTTAAAACTAGATAACCCAATGTTAGATGACAATATTGAAATCCCCTGTGAAATGATTTGTAATGGATCTATTATTAAAGCTATCTTTGGAAATACTATATCTATAGATAATATTAAAAATATATATAAACGTGCAATTCTTTGTCCAAAAAATGAGCATGTTCAAAAATTAAATGAAGGAATTTTGGATATACTCGATGGAGATTTTCACACATATTTGAGTGATGATTCCATTGATTCCACAGATGATGCTGAAAAGGAAAATTTTCCCATCGAATTTCTTAATAGTATTACTCCTTAGGGAATGCCGTGTCATAAATTAAAATTGAAAGTGGGTGCAATCATCATGCTATTGAGAAATCTCAATAGTAAATGGGGTCTTTGTAATGGTACCAGATTTATTATCAAAAGATTAGGACCTAACTTTAGCGAAGCTGAAGTATTAACAGGATCTGCAGAGGGAGAGGTTGTTCTAATTCCAAGAATTAATTTGTCCCCATCTGACACTGGCTTCCCAGTTAAATTGATTCGATGACAGTTTCCCGTGATGCCAGCATTTGTGATGACTATTAATAAATCACAAGGACAAACTCTAGACAGAGTAGGCATATTCCTACCTGAACCCATTTTCGCACATGGTCAGTTATATGTTGCTTTTTCTCGAGTTTGAGGAAGATGTGACGTTACAGTTAAAGTTCTAAATACTTCATCACAAGGGGAAGTAGTCTAGCACTCTGAAAGTGTTTTCACTCTTAATGTGGTGTACAGGGAGATATTAGAATAAGTTGAATCACTTTATCAGTCATTGTTTGCATCACTGTTGTTTTTATATCATGATTTTGTTGTTTTCATATCATGTTTTTATTGTTTTCATAACATGTTTTTGTCATTTTTATATCATGCCTCTGTTGTTGTTATATCCTTTTGTTACTGTTTATTTATTAATGAATTTATATATTATTTTCATATACATTTTACTAATTTCCTTTCATTTCTCACACTTATATTATAGAGAAAGGGCAAATAGAAATATTAAAATATCTCTGCCAATTATTCTCTTTTTTAAAAAATATATTTTATTGATTTTTTTACAGAGAGGAAGGGGGATGGATGGAGAGTTAGAAACATTGATGAGAGAGAAACATCGATCAGCTGCCTCCTGCACACTCCCCACTGGGGATGTGCCCCCAACCAAAGTACATGCCCTTGACTGGAATCGAACCCAGGATCCTTAAGTCCGCAGGCTGATGCTCTATCCACTGAGCCAAACCGGTTAGGTCAGTGGTTGGCAAACTGCGGCTCGCAAGCCACATGCGGCTCTTTGGCCCCTTGAGTGTGGCCACAAAGTTTCAATCGCACTGTACGTGCACGCCCACACGTGATATTTTGTGGAAGAGCCACACTCAAGGGGCCACAGTTTGCCGACCACTGGGTTAGGGCAATTAATTCCCTTTTAATGTGCATGAATTTTGTGCATCAGGCTACTGGTGTTATATAGGAAGGAGGGCAGTAGAAAATGAAGGGAAGGAATGTGTTATAACTACTTACCTATACTTACAACCTACTATGGGTTATACTTATCTTGATCCTGTGCTATTAGGATTATTGTTCCCATTTTTACAGATGAGGAAATATTCATATATCTTAAATCCATAAAATTTAAAATAAACTACTGTAATATCTGTTCCTTTCATTGATTTATTCTGAAATAAATTTCACCTATTATAAGAAGTAAGTGTGAGTGCATGAACAATATCTTCTTTTAGTTAAAAGTGAGTCAAGAAGTCTGAAAGGATAAAAATAAGTGATTAACCCATTCTGAATATGTTACGACAAAAATCAGCATAAAAATATGTACATAGAAAGACTGTCTAAAAAGATAAAGAAGTGGGCAAAGAACATGACAGTTATTTCAACAACAACACAAAAGAATTTAAATCCTAATAAACATATAAAAAACATTTAAAGGAGCTATTATCAAAGAAATGTAAATTAAAATACAGAGATTTAATTTTCATTTGCAAAGAGTTGAAAAATTGCAGTCCTCAATACCTATGGCAAGGTCAAGCTTGCAGGTGCATATTGATGATTCTGGACTGCTTGGAGGTTAATCTGTCCTCCCATGTTTTTTTCCCATACCATAGATCCATCCTAAAATATAATGGTTTTTATGGTTGCTCTTTCGTCTCTAGGAAATTGTGTTACTATTCCTTGAAAAGACTGAAAGCACCCTGGGGTTTCACAATACTAAGGCTCCTTCCTTAGAGTTAGAAATAAGTTATTTTTTAAATGAATAGAAATTAGAAACCACTTTAGACGGAATCTGACTCGGGAATTGCCATGTAAGAATTTATAGTTATAAGATAACTATACAGAAAAAAGAAGCCTGCTTTTTCTTGGTCTCATTCTATAGTTTACATTTGACTATGACTAATAAAAATAGGGCCTTTAGAAAGCAATGACTCACATCTCGCTAGGCAATAGGACATCACGGAGATTGATGAGATTGTTATTTGGGAGAGTAAGGGAAACAACATACATCAACTTAAATTTTGTTTCGCTGAACCAGAGGAATACCCAGAAGACTATTTCAACATAAATTCCCAATAATTTATTTCTGCTACCAAAACTATTTCTCCCAATTATGTATGGTTGATGATGTCATGTGTCACTCCCAAACTAAAAATAGCATGATCAATCCAGATCTCATCACTGGCTAAATATACCTGGAACTAAAGCTACTCATCAAATATTGCCCACAGAATTTTAGTTTAGTCTGAGTGATTTAAGTAATTCCTGTCTATGAACCTAACCGTCTCTAGAGCATTCTTTTTCTTTTATTAAGAACCTAGAGGCCTGGTGCACGAATTCGTGCATGGGAGGTGTCCCTAGGCCTGGCCGGCGATAGGGGCGATCAGGGCAATCGGGGTGATTGGGGCCAGCCTGGGCGAGGGACCATGGGAGGTTGGCTGGCCTTGGGAGGTTGGCTGTGGGAGCTCACTGACCACCAGGGGGCAGCTCCTGTGTTGAGCGTCTGCCCCCTGGTGGTCAGTGCACGTCATAGTGACCAGTCATAATGGTGGCTTAGGCTTTTATATATATATATATAGATTGTGCAAATAAAAACACAATAAGATTTGGGTCAGATTTAGATTGAGGTGTGTTTTTTAATTTCACTCCATTCGTTTTTACAGCCCTGATAACAAATGATTAAAAAAATCAGACCGGAGCACTAAATAATTAATTTTAGTTTAATAAGACTGACGACATATTATAATCAATTTTATGAAGATGATTTGGGCTGAATTTAGTTAAAATGAGTGAAGTAAGTAGATAATGGAGTATTTATCTTTTTGAAAGAGAAAGCTAGGTGGGGAGGCTTTCAGCTGCTGCAGAGAAGTTTTAACTAGGAAGCCTCCAGTCACAACGGACCATTATGTTTCTAATTGCCCTTATTAACAGAAGAAAGAGGAGCACAAAATTTACTCTGGAGAATCTTAGGTATCCTGCTGTTTTCAAATAAGCTAAGTAGTATTGGTCAATATGTTTTAGATTTACAAGTTGGGTTTTATCAGCAGAAGAACAATGATGTCAGAAAACTAAGCAAACCAAATATTTAAAAGAAAAACTGACAAACTAAATGTGTTCCTAGATGGGGTGTGTGTGTGTGCGTGTGTGTGTGTGTGTGTGTGTGTGTGTGTATTCCTTTGTTTTGCCCCACCCCCACCCCTAAAAAGGTCTGGATTTGAAACACCTACTTGTCTAATTAACAATAATAATAAAAAATTGTCCACGTGTTTCTGTTTTTAGCCAACGGAAAGACTATGCCCTTTTTTTTTTTGTAAGCTCTATTGGTGCAAGCAGTGCTTCTTCTGAGACTATCAATACTTAGCATTCTGTAGTTGAAATCTTGTGATGCTCAAAAACATTCTCGTGCATTTCACAGTATATATCAGGGAGATTTCTCCACTTGCACTTGGCGGAAGAATGTATCCAATTTTCCAAACTTCAGCATTCTTAATATTTCAGTGTGTGTGTGTGTGTGTGTGTGTGTGTGTGTGTGTGTTTTCAGAGTAAAGAGTGGGAGAGTATTTTTCATTGAATTATTCCTTGGTATTATCCAATTATTTGCATTTTCATATTTTACAGTCTGATTATTTTTGTTCTTCAGTGCATCTACCATTCACTACCTCTGTCATGGATACCTATTTCAGTTCCATTTATTCTAAATCTCTCTTTAAAAAAAAAGTATTTTAGTGCTTTAAAAGTGCCTGGAAAGTACTGCCTGATATAAAGAGAGTAAATAATTTAAGACAAGGAGAAAACAGATCAGTCCATTATCAAATAAAAATTGCACCAGACAGAGTTAACAGTTGAACAGGCAAGGAAGACTTTACTCAAGACTATTGCAATAAGGGAGTGAAATTGAACTCAACTCCCCTGAAACAAAAAGCAGGAAGATTTTTAAATGCTGGAGTAAAATAATGGAAAATACTGGAGAACTATGGGGATTCATGAAGGGGGATGTTTGGTCAAAGTAGTTAGGCCATTTCTGTTTGCTAATGGACACTTGTCAAAGTTAGGCTCCTACCCTCCCACAGAGACTGGGAAATAGAGGTGGTATCTTTCTTGATGGTTGTGCTTCAAAAGATAACTCCCAGGACCTTGAGAAAGACATTCTAGGGTTGTGGAAGATTTATATCTCAAAGAGGCAGATAAAGAATTTACTGTTGCAAGTTTCTAAAGTAAATATTCTAAGAAAAAGAAGGTCAAGTGGCCATAGTGAGGAAGAAGCCTTTCTAAAACTTAAGCTGAGGGGAATGTTAAGGCCATCTCAGTCACCAAGTAATCAAAACAAGAGATGGCAAACTAATAATTAACAAGAGACTTTCAGTCCATAATATGAAGCAGTTACATCGAGAGAGAAATCAGGTTCAGATGTGCAACTTCAATGAGCATCCTCCAGACCAGACCTGAAATCAGCAGTAGTGTATCATCAAGTCCTGTCAAGTTGTCAAGTGTTCTCATCACACCCGAGTCAACTGAATCAACACTGCTGTTTCTGCTCTGACTCTGATTGTGATTTACTTGATTCAGTTTGACATTTCTTTGAAAAATCTTCTACCTGATTATAGCATGTAGATAGCCAATGTCTACTCTTGGATTTTTCCCACATAGCACACACACTTACACATACAATTTAGTTTCATGGAGAATTTATACCTCCCTTTTTTCCTCTCTGATATGTCATTAGACCCTTACATTCTATAAACAATGTTTAATTTTTAGCTTATGATGCTACCCAATATTGTTACCAGCGGTAAATACAATAACCCCAGTCCTCTATAAATTAGAAATAATAGAGGACAGAACAATATACAGGGTGGGGAAAAGTAGGTTTACAGTTGTTCTTATGGAAAATAATACAATAATCTACACTAATAAAAGAGAAACATGGTAATTAGCATACGACCGCTACCCTTCCCATTGGCTAATCAGCATATCCTTATGCAAATTAACTGTCAGCCAAGATGGCGGCCGGCAGCCAGGCAGCTGGAAGCGAACATGAGGCTTGCTTGCTCCAGTGACTGCAGACTCCAACATTCCCCGCCTGACTTGCCGGCCTCTGAGCTGCAACTCTAAGAAACATTGTAACAAATATAGAAGCTAAACAAAACCCCAGAAACCGGCTTTCAGCCGGCCAGGATCTCAGAGCTGGAGTTATACATTGTTTCGATTATAGAACACAAACAAACCAGAGAGCTAAAGCTGGCCCAGAATAGAAAAAAAAAAAAGAAAAAAAGGAGCAGTTGGGAGCTTCAGTCACCCGCCAACGTGAAAACGGCCCTCAGCCCCTCAGCCAGACTGGCCAGGCACTCTAAGAGGGGACCCCCACCCTGATCCAGGACACCCTTCAGGGCAAACCAGCCAGCTTCCACCCATGCACCAGGCCTCTATTCTATATAGTAAAAGGGTAATATGCCTCCCAGCACCGGGATCAGCGTGACAGGGGGCAGCGCCCAAACCCCCTGATCGCCCTGCGGCTCTGTGAGTGACGGGGGCGGGGCCACAACCTCCCTATCTGCCCTGCTCTGTTCGTGACAGGGGAAGGCGCCCCAACCCCCTGATCAGCCCTGCTCTGTGCCTGATAGGGGGGAGCTCCCCAATCCCCTGATTGCCCTGCGGCTCTGTGTTTGACAGGGTAGAGCCATAACCGCTCCATCGGCCCTGCCCTGAGTGTGACAGTGGCGGCGCCCCAACCCCCTGATCGGCCCTGTTCTATGGGTGATAGAGTGTGGCGCCCCAACCCCCCTCCACGGGCCTTGCTCTATGTGTGACAGGGTAGAGCCATAACCTCCCCATTGGCCCTGCCCTGAGTGTGACAGGGTGCAGCGCCCCAACCCCCTGATCCGCCCTGCTCTGTGTGTGACAGGGGGCGGTGCCCCAACTCCCCTATCGGCCCTACTCTGTGAGTGACAGTGAGGAGCTCCTCAACCCCCTGATCGGCCCTGCTCTGTGCATGACAGTGGGGAGCTCCTCAACCCCCTGATGGGCCCTGCTCTGTGCGTGACAGGGTACGGAGCCCCAACAACCCCTGATGGGCCCTGCTCTGTGAGTGACAGGGGGCAGCG
>NW_005871066.1:12634060-12691500 GCF_000147115.1 Myotis lucifugus | reverse complement strand
TGTGTGACAGGGGGGAGCTCCCCAACCCCCTGATTGGCCCTGCTCTGTGCATGACAGGGGGCGGCGCCCCAACTCCCCAATCGGCCCTGCTCTGAGCCTGACCAGGGGCTGCACCTAGGGATTGGGCCTGCCCTCTGCCACCCAGGAGCAGGCCTAAGCCAGCAGGTCGTTATCTCCCGAGGGGTCCCAGACTGCAAGAGGGCACAGGCCAGGCTGAGGGACCCCCCCTTCCCCCCCAGTGCACAAATTTTTGTGCACCGGGCCTCTAGTTAATAAATAATAATACAAGAATAAACTCTGTTTTGTGCACTCATGATTGTAAACCTACTTTTGCCCCACCCGATATTTACCCTCTATTTATTTTGTAAGGCTTCTTAATATTTGGAAACTTATCTAGAACTGAATGGAGCCCCATTCCTTGCATGAGATATAAATGTGACCATTTTTAGTCTTTTACATAGACATGAAGTCATGTGAGAGGTGAAACTGAATCCTTACTTATTGATTTTTATATCTCAACCTTAAAGTCGGTAAATGTTCAAAAAATGTTAGTCATGTTTCAGTGCATGAACCCATCCAAGGTTTCTGTGAGCTCCTGGGGGCTTATGTTCTTGAGGTCAGCCTTAGCTCTAAGTTCCTGTCCACAGACTCTTGATCTCACTCGCATTTCACCTTCTCTCTAGGCCCCGTGGTCGGCAAACTGTGGCTCGCGAGCCACATGCGGCTCTTTGGCCCCTTGAGTGTGGCTCTTCCTAAGCCTTAGGAGTACCCTAATTAAGTTAATAACAATGTACCTACCTATATAGTTTAAGTTTAAAAAATGTGGCTCTCAAAAGAAATTTCAATTGTTGTACTGTTGATATTTGGCTCTGTTGACTAATGAGTTTGCCAACCACTGCTCTAGGCCAACCCAGATATGGAACTCAACCCTTATTCCTTGATCGTCTTTGAAACTTCTCACAAAACAAATTACCAAGCAAAAAGTTAACAAACTTTATTAATGTTTTGGGCAATGTGTGTGTATGCGCCTGTGTTTGCAGAAATTTAAAATATAATATTAAACTTTTTTTTCAGTTACTTAGTGACCTTGACATCGGTTTGTTTTCATAGGCTCAATCCTCATTTGCCTCTTCTTTTCCTTTCCTTAAATTTACGTACTCCGCGGGAGCCGTCTCTAAAGCAGTTTAGCTTTCCCTTTTTTTAATGGTCTTCTTTTATAAAAGTAAAGCCGATTGTAACTGCGTATTACCAAATATTTGTTTGTAATCCACCCTTTTGGTGGATGGAACAAAACCAAAAGACAGAGCCATCTTATATTTTGGCGGGAAATTCACCCGCACTCCAAGTGTTCATAGGCTCAATCCTCATTTGCCTCTTCTTTTCCTTTCCTTAAATTTATGTTAATTCCTTTATGTTAAAGCTAAAGCAGTTTAGCTTTCCCTTTTTTTAATGGTCTTCTTTTATAAAAGTAAAGCTTCTAAGACCTGACTTTTTACAACCAGACAGAATTATCAAGCTATTTCTCTGAATATAAACATTCTCATGAAAAACATTTGTCAGCTGTTCAAATAACCATTTCCATCTCTCTTCAACTTTTTATATTCTAGAGTTATCAGGATGTGGAATGTCATACTCAACATGCTCCAAGCTCACATCAAGTTAATTGTGCCTAAAAGTTGAATTGCTAAATAGGAAACTAATGGAAAATATTTGTCATCTATTTAGGGTATCTCTTTGCCCAATACAGAGCTAATTAAGAAACATAATTAATAGAGCTCTATCTTTTCAGGCCAGGAACAGAGATTTAACCCTATGTTCTTTTCTTTCCTGCCTCAATTCTATCAGCATCAGATCATTCTTTCATTTCAACATAATATCCTAACATTTTTATATTTCTCACATTCATTCATTCATTCCTTCATTCAGTAAGATACTATTTACTTTGTATCAATATAACATAGAAGTCAAGTGGAGCTTAGATCAATTAAATTAGAAAATAAATAGTAAAATTTCATATGGTACAAAACACTAATAAAATAAAGTAGGGTACTAGGTAAAGGGAGGGAAGGCGGTAGCTCTTTTAGATAGCATGGTCATACCCTCTAGAAGCATGGAACAGTTGACAAGATTTGAATAATGAAGAGCTAGCTATGAACGAATCTAAGGAATAATATACCAGGTAATGGAAAGGGTAGAGATAAAAGCCCTAACATGGGACTTGGCTTGAAAACTTCAGGGAATAGAAAGGGGGGGAAATGCAAAACAAAATGCATGGCTAGAATATAGAGAACAGAGAAGAGAATGGTAAGACATGAAGTCACAGAGGTTTGAAGGAATGAAATAGTAGATCCTGGTATAGAATTTGGATTTTTTCTAAATCATACTAGAAGGTATTTTTAAAATGGGTATGATTTTATCTTACTTGTCCTTTTTTAAAATCACTTTGCTGTGTGGAGATTATATTTTATATTGGTTGTCTTAAAATTTACCTTAAAGAGTCATCTTAAAACTATGGTGCACTCTCTTCAAATTGTCTTCCAGACAAATGCACTAAATTTATGTGTTGTGAGCATGTACTATGTTCCTGGCACTGGGCTAGACGTGGAGATTCAACAATGACAAGGAAGTGATTCCCATACCCAAAAACACACAGCCTCATTGGAAAAGATTTTGTTCTGTTTACTGTAGACAGTTAATATTCTCCACATTCTTTGCATTCTTATTAGAATCAGTATGACCTTCCATGACCTTTTGTGGATCATGGATTTTTAGACCTATACTATATTCCTCCATCCACTTTATACAAAATAAAGATTTAAGAATGTATTAGCATTTTCATCTTATTCTTGGAATTCTTTTCAATTTCATGATGAGTTGTCTGAGCTCTTTTTAGTAGGAAAACTGAATTCATAGTACGGAGTAGAAAAATATAGCACCTATACAACACTTTCTTTCTGTAGAGTGGCATTCCAAGTTAATTCAAGGTTGGATATATATTAATTAAACCAGGAAAATATTTGTAGTACCAGATCACAAAACAGAGTTTCTGTGTTAGGTCATTTCTATCTCATCTCCATATTGAAGTGCAAATATGCAGAGAGTACAGATTGCCTCGCAGACTGCCAATCAAATGCCTGATTATTTGTGAATGTTTCTTGACCTTGAGGAGCTGAGTGATGAACATGAGGGAATTCTTTGGGTAGGACACAGGGAAAGAAGCTAATCAAACAAATAAACAAAAGGCTCAGGGAAACACCAATTTTCTGTTGAGACTGAGTCCCATTAAGCATGAAGCTGGGGCTTTCTCTGTACTTTGGACCATTTGTCTTGCTTCCCATCCTTCCTTCTCTTTTCATTGGACTTTAACATTTTAAGGATTTTTCTCCGTCTGTCTCACACCCCGTTGTGCCCTCTATTTCATCTGTACTTTTGTGGTTTGTTTTCTATTCTATTTTTCCCATAATACAAGAGATGCATGCATTAAACAAGAGCCACTAAAGGACTGGGTCTGTGAAAAATCTATTTTGAAGTTGGAGGAAAAGGCAAGGCAGCTTTCTAAACATTCTTTTCCCTTGAGGCAAAATTCTGCTCAAAAAAATTGTTTTCCTCCTTCAAAAGAATTAACATTTTGACCACTGAGCATTTTGGAAACAGTTGTATATTATGTCTTACAAATCCAGCTTCTTCATAGATTAAGTGCTGGTTAATGGCAATACCTTAGACCTTTTCTCATCTTTGTAAAAAGAACTGTTTATGGATGATAACATGTGGTTATAGAAATCCTTCAGATTTCATAAGGAATACGTGCTCCTTTCATTCCTACAACAGTACATATCAAAGACTTATTTTCAGCAAAGCCTAAGTCCCCATAGTACTCCCTGTCAAATGGTGGAGAAAGATGAGAAAATAACTATTAAGCTACAAATGATAGGGGTTGTGACATTTGAATCAGGGGTTATAGAAGTATAGTCATGGTTACCTTGCTAAGAATGATGGTCAGGAAACCCTTTTAAGAAGGCTGACACTTAGCGGAGCCATAGGGACAGGTAGAATTTAGCCAGGAAAGGGAGGTGAGAAGCAGGTTCCAGGCAGGAGAAACAGCATATGCAAAAGGCAAGCATCAAGGACTGTGGTAGAGTCTGAACATGAACAAAAGTCTGAGCACAAAAGGTTTGTACGGGAAAGGAGATGCACTTGGTAAGATGTGATCATAGCAGATCATCTTGGAGCCTGTGTTCTAAGGTTTACTTTCCTTGAAAGGCACCCAAGGATTTCTGGTGGGGGAAAATGAATGAATGGATTTGCATTTGTTGACTATTCACTCTTGCAGTATGAAATGAGGTGGACTGGAAGGTACAGGCAAAGAGAATAATTATTATTTTTTAATATATTTTATTGATTTTTTTTTTTTTACAGAGAGGAAGGGAGAGAGAGAGAGAGTTAGAAACATCGATGAGAGAGAAACATCAATCAGCTGCCTCCTGCACACTCCCTACTGGGGATGTGCCCGCAACCCAGGTACATGCCCTTGACCGGAATCGAACCTGGGACCCTTGAGTCCGCAGGCTGACGCTCTATCCACTGAGCCAAACTGGTTAGGGCCAAAGAGAATAATTAGGAAACAATTGCAAAACTCCAGATAAGAAGTGATGAGATTTTGGCTGTAGTCCTGCGAATAGAGGAGAGAGGAATTATTTGAGAGATGATTAAGGGCGGAACACAGGACTTCTTGAATAATGAGAAGAGGGAGGAAGAAATTTGTGGAGACTGTCAGGTTTCCAGTTTTGGCATCTGGCAGCTCTAATGCTAATCATTGAGATAGAACAAATTGATGGAAGACCTGTTGGGGGAAAGACTGTGATTCAGTCTCAGCCATGTTGATATTGAAGTCCTGATTATAAAGCTACATGCAGAGCAACAAGTTTCATTGTGGCTACAGGGATACATACCTCGCCCATGACTCTCCATCTGTGAGAAAGACACACTGCAGTGGTAGGAAACACAAAAAGAATGTGAAAGACTGCTATCAGAAGTGGATAGAAGAGTAAGCTTAGAGTCGGATTGACAAAATAACTGCAGCACTTCAGCAAGGAAAGATACCTCCTACTCCATTCTTTGCTCCTCCTCCTGCAAGGGGCAGTGGTGGTACCCCCACCCTGGTTTGAAGCCCACACCCCATATGAGATACCCTCCCATGATGCCAGTGATGGGCCCTCCTCCTCGTGGATGATGTTCATGGGACCTACTCCTGGAATGAGGCCACCTATGGGAGGGCACGGGCTAATGATGCCTGGGCCTCCAGGGATGAGACCTCCCACCAATCCCATGACAGTGCCCAATCGGCCAGGAATGACTCTCCCTCAGCTTTATATTTCTTGTTCCAGTTCACCAGGAGATCGGGGTGCTGCAACTCTGGGAGTTTTCAAACAGCATGACAAGGAAGACTCACTCCCTCTTCCTACCAAAGACCTAATAGTTTTAGAGGGGAACAGCAGGACCAAAATAAAAAGCAAATTTTCATTTGTATTGTGAAACGTGAAAATAAAATTGCCAACTCTTTTAGTTTCAAAAAAGTCAATGAAAACAGCAATTAACATGGTTCTCATATAAAGTCAAAAATTATAGTGGCTCATTCAAGGTTTACTCCTTTCCTCTACATGAAAATATTTTTACTTTAAAAAATCATTTATGTTTACTACCACTTCCCCAGCTTAGTCTATTCTCTGGAGAAATGTCACACTTGCAGACTTGATATTCACATGTTCCATAAACACTTTATTATTAATCCTTTAGGGTATATACTTGCAAATATTTTGTTTCTCTATTGCATTCCTTATGCAATGTCATGCTCATATTACTGCAAACAGAGTAGTGAAGAAAGAATGGAATAGCAAGCCCTGGCCAGGTGGCTCAGTTGATTGGAGCATTTCCCGACCAGCAAATGTTGTGGGTTTGATTCCTAGTTAGAGCACATACCTAGGTTATAGGTTCAAACCGCCGTTGGAGCCTGTATGGGAGGTAACTGATCAATGTTTCTCTCACATCAACATTTCTCTTTCTTCTCTCTCCCACCCCTTTCCTCTCTCTTTTAAAACCCATGAACATATCCTCTGGTAAGAATAAAAAGGAAAGAATGGAATAGCAATATCTTGCTAGTTATCAAATCTGTCAACTCTTCCATGTCAGTGTTTCTTACGTTTGTCCTTTCCTCACTTTACCTATCATCATTTTCCCAAAATAGGAACCTGTCGCTTCTTAGCCTGGGATACTTTTACCAGAGTTCTTAATTACCTACAACAGAAATGGATTCTGCTTGATTTATGCAGAAAATAAATTTATTGAAAGGCTATTGAGTAGTTTGCAGAATCACAGGGAAGGAGGAAAAACAAGCTTGAAAAGTAAGAAAAAACAAAGGGACTGAGTTTCAGGGTCATTCCACAAGCATAGGATAAGGAAGACCCTCACCGCTCTCTCTGGCCCAGCTGCCCTGGCTGCCAGCAAATCCAGCTGTGCAGTCTCTTCCACCACTGGAATAAATTCTTCACTGTTGCTGCTGCTCTGCCTCACTAACTCCAGATTCAAAATCCCAGGTGGTTGTGTCTGATTGCCTAATCCTCGATTGAAAGTATGTCCATGCCCTATTTTCCAAGTTTCCAGGGAAGGCAAGTATCTGGGCTTTTCCACTTCTGTAGTTGGACATAGCACCCTCCCACTAACACTCATGTGGAAAATTCTCCAAATATAGGCAAGAGAGTCCAAATCATGGCAGCCACAGAAATGTAGGAGTCCTCCTGAGTAACCAACTTACCTCCTAGTTCTAATCATTCATGTTTCTATTTTCCTTTAAGCACTGTTTTGGGCATGTGCTATGTACTCATGGGGAAGATATCAAGATTGCATGTACCTGATTAAGGCTTTCCCAAAACATAACTATTATTATATTTGACAATATAATAGTTTCCAATAACTTAAAATCTTCAAGATAGTATTCAAAAATATCAATTGATTTCTCTTACATATACCGTCTTTTTTCTTATTATTTTTTAGCATAAATTCTCTTCTCCAACTAGGATAATTATCTTCCAATTTATATATATTACTATGCTCATTTTCTGCAAAACCCTTGATCCATTCACCTATTTCTCCCTAGCCCATGCCTGAACTCATTTTATTTCTTCTCCAAGTAGCACCCCAATTCTGTGCTTTGCCTCCTTCATGATTTCAAATGAGAATCATGAAATTAAAGGCATACTTACTGTGAAATCATACAGTATTTATGAACACTAAGTCATACCTGTGCCTTGTTTTATAAACACTCTGTATGGATCTATTTTAAATGTAGATAGTTTTACCTCTCCAATTGGATTGTAAATGACTCAAGGATCTTAATTGCTAGTGTATCTCCTCTGCCATATCAATCACGTTAAATACAGAGTCTACTCCATGTGTCTGTGGAATAGCTGAGCAGACGTCTGGCCAGCTTCAACTCTCACCACACACTTTCAAAGAATTTGGGATCCTGGAGCCTATTCTTCTGAAACTTACTTTGTTTTGTTCTCTCCCACAATCTCTAACTCTAGGTAAATCCTAGTCATCATTCCACAAATGTACAAATTTCATATTATAGTGGTAACCGGGCAAGGATGACTGGGCACAAATTAACTATCATTATTAGAAATTACCTGAAGCAAGTGTCCAGGTGATACCAACAGTGTCATCTTCATAGAGGAAAGATGACATTATTAAAAAATTGAAAAAGTTAATTTCCATACTACATCACATAATATTTTTATGCTTTGCAAAGTCAACACTGAAAAGAAATGGGTTTCATCTAAGAATCTGATTATTTTGTCATTGTCACACAATGACATTAATTGGGTACTAAATTTGCAAAATGCCTTTGTGAATGCAAACAAATGTGTCCTCTGTAAATTAAGGAAAAAACAGATGCCTGTTTCTCACACAAAGTTCCTTTCTGATGTTGTCAGAGCAGTACTTTTTCAGAGAATGAGTATGGGCAGATGGCATTATAATTCAAATAAAATGAAATAGGCTTCCAAGTGTATCCATATCATCTTCCCCTGTGAATGCCAGAAGAATTTTTAAAGTTTCTAATGTATCTGAGTATCCTCATAAATATAACCTGTTATTAAATAAATTCTAAAGATTACATTGTGACTCTCATGTTAGCTGAGATATCTTTCCAAATCAGATATTAGGAAATATCTGCAACATGGCCAATAATATCTATTGCACAACAAGGAAATGCAATGCAAAAGGATTTGAAGGTTATTGAACTCATTCTCCTAAAGTGCAATGTGAAAATTATGTCAAAGTTCCAGAGACATTCATCATAAAGGGTAAAGGCACAGGTGGCCAGCTCTTTCATGCATGTGACTCTTCAGGTTTTGTTACCAATGTTTAGAACATTGGGAATCCTAAGAAAGGACAGTCCAGAGAGCACCTGCATCTCCCAACGTTATCAAAAATAACTCAAGTTGTGACATCTGGCAAATGATTTAACCGCAGTTAAATAATATCCCTTCTCATAGAGTTGTTATGAGGATCAAATGAGATGATTTATGTAAAGCACTCAACACAGTGCCTGATACATAGCATCAATACATTGTAGCTAACTTGTATTTCTATGGTGCTCAATAACTGAAGTGGAGGTAGGAATGGGTATCACTTTTATAATTTTGCCTATGAAAAATTTAAAGGATAAGATCCTATGTATGTTGGGTTGGGAACATAAATAGCATTTATTGCAGTTGAATATTTGGCAAACACTTTCACCACAAGAATACCTAACTGAAATCTGTTAACATTTGTTTAAAAAAACAACAACCATAAAGTAACAACTACTGTATTAATGTCATAAGAAGCCCAAACTCCTTGTGTCTCCCAAATCTCTATCTGAGGTTGCTCTTCAGGTGAAGGTTCAAGACTTTTTATTTTTAAATACATTTTATTGATTTTTTACAGAGAGGAAGGGAGAGGGATAGAGAGTTAGAAACATCGATGAGAGAGAAACATCGATCAGCTGCCTCCTGCACACCTCCCACTGGGGATGTGCCCGCAGCCCAGGTACATGCCCTTGACCAGAATCGAACCTGGGACCTTTCAGTCCTCAGGCTGACGCTCGATCCACTGAGCCAAACCAGTTAGGGCAAGACTTTTTTTAAAAATCTTTCACAGGCCTCATTCATTCCTTTAACAAATAGCTGTGCTGAATACCCAGTATCAGGTTTGGGGGATACAAATATGAGTAAGACATGCTCCCTGTCTTTAAGCTTCTCACCCTAAGGGAGACAAAACAAATGGTGACAGGATAGTCTTGACAACTCACTGGAAGCACCTTTCCTCAAGGGCATCCCATATTCCTCTCTCGCCTTCTTTGCTGTTTGTCTTGGCTGCCAATAGAGTCCTTTTCAATCTGTCCCATGACATCTGATCTTATGGAGTTTTCCAACTCTCACCTCTTGCTATGAAACTTCCCTAAATCACAGCAGTTTTAGAGCAACCTAATTTGTATATCTATTAGTCTGTTGAGTATAATATTTTAACACCAATCAAGCAGCTTTTTCAGTTTCTTAACCATTCATTTATTTTGCAAATAAAAACTATCCTTTTTCTAACATTGCAATTCTAAAACACAGACTTTTATCTTTTACTTTTAAGTATTATCTTTGAATGGCAAACATTGATTGATCTTTGAGAGTAGATTTTTTCATCACACAAAATTTTTCTAAAAGGTAAATGTCACCCTATCAAAGAGAATGTCACAATGAAAATGTAGTTATTATCTTAATTATAGTTTTAATTCAAGGTCTATATTGTACTACTGATGAGCTTTTGATTTGTGACCTAACAAAATAATTTTAAGTATGCTTGTTACTTTACATTTTTCTAAAAAAAAAAACACTGTACCATAATATTTTTGTAAAGACTCATTTAGTTATATATTAAATAGAAAATTATAATCCAACATAATTGTATTTGTTTTTTAAGTATTTTTTATTTTTAATTATAGTTTATGTACAATATTATATTGGTTTTAGGATACAACCCAGTGATTAGACATTTATATACTGGTGATTATATGAAGAAGAAGAAGAAGATGATGATGATAGAGCAACAACAACAGTAGTGGTAGTAACAGTAGTACCTAACATTTATTGCATGCCAAGCATATCATGCACTCTATGGTTCTATTCCTTACATCATGCAAGATGAAGAAACTGAGGCTTATCCAAGAATACCCAAAACTCAAATCAGCTCTGCCTGACTCCAAAGCCTGTAATATTTCTGTCAAATATATTCTCATAAATACTTAACTTTAGTTTAATGTATGCTAGCATATCAAGGTTGGTATTTGCAAACTACAATTCATGTAAGAAATTTTTCTGTTTTAATTTTATATAACCACATTTGCTTTGGAGTCTTTGTTACTATTGAAAAAGAGCTTTACCATTAAAAGCTTTTTTTCTTAACCTTTTAGTGCAGTGGTTCTCAACCTGTGGGTCGCGACCCCTTTTGGGGTTGAACAACCCTTTCACAGAGGTCGCCTAAGACCATCGGAAAACACATATATAATTACATATTGTTTTTGTGATTAATCATTATGCTTTGATTATGTTCGATTTGTAACAATGAAATTGGGGGTCACCAAAACATGAGGAACTGTATTAAAGGGTCGCGGCATTAGGAAGGTTGAGAATCACTGTTTAGTGTAAAACAGCATTACTAAGGTAGGGTGTGGTATGGTGGTAGTAGCCTGTCAATATTAAAGCACATTTTTCCCAATGGATCTCTCCTCTTCCATCGAAGACTGTGCCAGGTAGTAGATGAACAGGTATCTTTAGGGTGATGAGGGTGGGTTGTGGTCAGCCAGCTATTCTCTTACTTTGCTGGTCACTCCTGTGATATGGCTTACACCAGCTCAAGCTATGGTCCCTCCCTTTCTCTCTAGTTGTAACAACTCCACACCATGCGTCCCCTTTCACAGGGCTTTGCACCTCCAAGTCCTACTGCAAACCAAGGCACATGGAAATGACACATTGATTCTTGACTCTCCCTCTTTATACCCCCACTTCAGCCGGCCTAAAATAGGTGCCTGCTTAAAAAGAGGGAGATTCCACATAAAGAAGTGTGGTGAGAGGGGGAGAAGTACGTTAATATGTTTTTAAAACTTTTGTCATTGCATATACTTACACTCTGGACTGTGTGCCCTGTGTGTATCAGACTTGATTCTGAAAATACAAACATAGAAGAATCTGAAACTACATTTAAAAAGTAACCAAAGTCCTAGCCTGGCCTTTGTGGCTCAGTGGTTGTGCAAACACCTATGATCCTGGAGGTCATGGTTTGATTTTCGGTCCGGGCACAGGCCCGGGTTGTGGGCTCGATCACCAGTGTGGGGCATTCAGGAAGCAGCAGATCAATGGTTCTCTCTCATTATTGATGTTTCTATCTTTCTTTCCCTCTCCCTTCCTCTCTGAAATTAATAAAAATATATTTTAAAATAATAATAAATAAAATGTAACCAAAGTCCTTGACTCCAATTATCATATCAACTAGAGGCCCGGTGCATCAAATTCATGCACGGGAGGGGGGTCCCCTCAGCCCAGCCTGCACCCTCTCCAATCCGGGACATCCCTCTCACAATCCTGAACTGCTGGCTCCTAATCACTTACCTGCTTGCCTGCCTGGTCACCCCTAACTGCCCCCCCTGCCGGCCTGATCGCCCCTTACTGCCTCTGCATGCCGGCCTGATTGCCCCTAACTTCCCCCTCCTGCCAGCCTTGTTGCCCCAAATGCCCCCCCCCACCAGCCTAGTCAACCCCAACTGTCCTCCCTGCCAGCCTAATCGCCCTCAACTGCCCCCCCTGCCAGCCTGGTCACCCCCAACTGCACCACCCCGCCAGCCTGGTCACCCCTAACTGCCCCCCCCCACTGGCCTAGTCACTTCTTACTGCCTCCCTGCTGGCCTGGTCGCCCCTCATGATCCCCCCATCCCCCATGCCAGCCTGGTCGCCCCACACAGCCTGTTTATTCAGTCATTTAGTTGTCCCTCACTAACCCCCCTGCCGGCCTGGTCACCCAACACAGCCTGCTGTTCAGTTGTCCCTCACTAACCCCCTGCCTGCCTGGTCGTAGGCAGTCATCTTGTGAGGGTGTGAGGGTTAATTTGCATATTGCCTCTTTATTATATAGGATGATATTTTAGCTAGTGATGACTGTGTACAAATCAGTATTTTTTTGTTTGTTTTTTGCTTCAATAGGGCATTGCAGATAAAAAATGATGTGATTGCCTCTCTTAGACCATGTGGTCCTCTAGAACTCTGTGCTTTGTCTGCACAATACCACTGCTGTCGACTCATTTGAATGTATACATGTAGAGTCTTGCAGAGTTGCTGAGTCCTGCATCTTATCACTGTCACCGCTCATATGATTTACTCTCAGTCCAGTTGTTATCACTGGGACACATCCCAGCTTCACGTGGGCCCTTAACGCTTCCTGAAAGCCTGCCATGGAAGGCAACCTGCAGGGCTGATTTGTGGGATTGACTGACTCTTTACATGCCAGGCATCCCAGCTTCATGCAGGCAATACTTTTCATTGGGGTGACATACTCTCCAAGAATTCTTGCAATGTTTTAGGCATCTGGACACCTTTCAGACACAGTGGGCATCCTGTTTTTTATTCCAGGCCTTTTTTTGTTTTTATTTTACAGATATATCTAATACAAATACCATTAGGGAATCTCACCCTCAGTTTTTTTGTGTATATGTTTCTTTGTTTCCTTCTACCATGAAGCAAAGCAGTAAAACAGTACATGCTGTTAGATCCAAATCGCTAAGTTTTTGCATTTCTGTATCATACCTCATTACCATACTTTATAATTTTATCAAAGAGGGTTTTATATTTTATTAGGTAGAGATTTCAGTTCCCTATTCCTGACATCTAATCCTGTCCTTCCGTCTGAGGGACAGAGATGGGACCGAGCTGAATAGGCAAAAATTTGTACAAATCACAGTGACCAGATCATTGGAAACAATATCCTGCCCTCTTTGGTGTTTGTGGATCAGAAAACTCAGGATTTGTACTAAAATTCTACCATTTCCCTCTGAGCAAAATATCACATTTGAGGTGGATGCTAATATAAGGCAGATGTCAGTACAGTGTGTATTAATAGGCACTTGGTTGCTTTTTGATGCTGGCTGATACTATGATGATGCAAGATAGATTACAAACTAACAGAAGGTATATCTGTAACATTTATACCATTCACATTCTTCCGATTCAGAGATGCTCATGAACTTTCAGCACCATTCATTGCACTGCATTGCCAAAATGGGAAAGACTGTGGTTCTAATATCTCTATTTAGGGATCTAGCTAAAATAATCTGGACAGGAAATGATTGTGATAAAGAACATTTGGGCAATCTTAACACATAAATTGGATTATGTTAATATGATTTAATGCCTGTATTTGGGCATTTCTGTCATTAACGTTTAATAGGTAGCAGTAGTGCCCATAGCATAATACCAAATAGGGAATACAAACCTCATTGTTAGAGTGACACTCTGGATAGTCTACCTTCTCCTTTCATGCCATGAGAAAAGCTTTCCCAGCCTTCCTTACCTTTGACACTCTAATCCAGTGGTTCTCAACCTTCCTAATGCCGCAACCCTTTAATACAGTTCCTCATGTTGTGGTGACCCCCAACCATAAAATTATTTTCCTTGCTACTTCATAACTGTAATTTTGCTACTGTTATGAATCGTAATGAAAATATCTGATTACAGGATGTATTTTCATTGTTGCAAATTGAACATAATTAAAGCATAGTGATTAACCACAAAAACAATATGTAATTATATATGTGTTTTTCCGATGGTCTTAGGAGACCCCTGTGAAAGGGTCGTTCGACCCCAAAGGGGTCACGACCCACAGGTTGAGAACCACTGCTCCAATCTATCTGTGATAAGTCCTGCTGAGAATTATTCATCTTCTCCACCTACAACGAGTCTAAAACTGAACTGAGAGCCTGGTCAGCTTGTCTATTCTGTTCATGTTTAAAAACATTCCACAACACAGATGGTCATTCTGGAAGCTATTCTCTCGTCCATTCTCTCCCCAAATGATGTTGACAATTCCTATTTTATTGATATTTCTTTTTTTAAGTGTCCTTTTCAAAAATGCATATGAATTACGTCTTTGTTCTGACTGAAAAACACAGAGCTTTGTAGACCAGATAAAGTAGAGACTTTATGGCAACTCATGTCACCCCAATTTTCCAAATGTCCAGCTTATCTACAAAGCATGCAAGTCTCTTAGGATCCACGTTTTTCATAGCAAAGGCAGAAATGGATGCTAGCACCTAATGGCATGTAGAGCTGCCATGAGGCTTCTGCACCCGGTGTTGCGGCAGATGCTTCCAACAGCACCATCGCGGACAGTTGGCTCATCTCTACACACTTTCGTTCACAGCCCTAGGTTCCTGCTCAGTCTGATCCATTTCACTGGTCTGAGTGGCATTTTAATTAAACAATGCTCTGAGGCTCCATATTAATTAGAAAGTGAAATTAGGGCATATTCCTAAGTAGAATTCAGCTCTTCTATTATAATAAACAAAGCTAAATATTAAATTTCATTTTCCAAGCCCTTACTGTATTGATGTTCAATATTTAGTTGTCCCCTGAGATTTTTAACAGTATGGTTTCCTCGTATATATCCAATTAATTAAATTTAAAAGAACTGCTCTGCTAGAAAAATGACATCCATTGTGTGAATTCACCCTAAAATACTCAATTGACAAATGTGTTGCTGACGTATTGTATTAGGATTATTTAAATCAATCATAATTAATTATATCCATGAAATGTAACAGCCTGCAATTCCAGGCTCTTCAAAAATTACCTTAGGGTTTAGGTAGAGTAAAATATACATGTATTTCTCCTTGTAGCATATATAATAAATTATAATGAATTAAATTGGTGAAAAATTTTTTTTAAAGGTTGGGTCTGTCTGAAACCATCAGCTCCATGGATGTTGAGACTTATCCCTGTACCCTCACTGCCTCCCTCAGAGTAGATGAGTTGAGACTTATCCCTGTACCCTCACTGCCTCCCTCAGAGTAGATGAGCAATAAATATTTCTTGAATGAAAAAAAGGGCTCATGAATGATGCTACATTATGAGACATTAAGTAATGTCATCAGTGAAGAATTGCAAATTTCACTTTCTAATCTATCCAGATCTCATCAAGAACACATTAGCCAATCACTTCAGGGACATAAAAAGAAAACAGCAATCACAACCACCACCCAAACCATGGCAAAATGTGGCCATTTCCCTGTTTCTCCTAACTCTTTAAAATCTCCTTGATAAGGCAAAGTGGAGAATTAAAGCAAAAATTTGATTTATTTCTCATAACCTATCCAGGTCTTCACCTAGACTCCCTGGAAAAGGGTGACTACACAATTTTTAAAGCTTCTAGTTTTATCAATATTCATTTTGAATCAATAATTAAAATATAGTTTCAATATAAAATAGCATATTATTGAATGTGGGATTCAGGGTGTAAGCTTCTTCCATGTGTTCTTGCCCTACGAAGTTTGAAGAATAAACTCACAGACAAAAAGGCTTCTTTAATAATAATTTTAAAAAGGTAGAAGTTTATTGGAAGCAGATACAAACTCCATCTGGGCAGGGGTGTTCCCAAAGAAGACCCCCTGGGGAGGGGCCCCCAAATGGGAAAAGCCTGCTCTCTCTCTCTCTCTCTCTCTCTCTCTCTCTCTCCTAATGGGAAAATCAATCTTAAAAAAAGGCTTGTGTCCCTTTGTCTCCCGTTTATATATGCTGTAGTTCTTTGTCTGAACCTGACCCTTTCTAATTGGACCTTTTCTTAATTTAGGACCCCTGTGCTTTCCTCATTGGTCACTCTGTTATATAGTACCAGTTTCAAAGCTCAAAGCCCACATGGTGCTCCCCTTTTTCTCTCTCCTTATCTTGCAACATTCCTTTATCCTCTGCACAAATAAGATATGCATTTTGGCGTCTCCAGGCCCCCATCTATGCATTCCTCTCCCATGGACCCTCTTTATCTCTAAGACTCCCTAAACCTGCCTGTTTTGTCCCTAGAATTCCTTTCATTATGAGCAATTTAGCTTTCAGTCCTTTATTGTTCACGCCTACCTCTTATAGTTAAGCAATTCCTTGAATTTCTGGCTGTCCTTGTGTACCTCTTTTTTCCTTCTTTCTTTCTTTCTTTCTTTCTTTCTTTCTTTCTTTCTTTCTTTCTCTCTCTCTCTCTCTCTCTCTCTTTCTCTCTCTCTCTCTCTCTCTCTCTCTCTCTCTCTCTCTCTCTCTCCCTTCCTTTTCTTTCTTTCTTTCTTTCTTTCTTTCTTTCTTTCTTTCTTTCTTTCTTTCTTTCTTTCTTTCTTTCTTCTTTCTTTCTTCAAAAATAAGCATGTGAGTGTTTTTGTTTAGCAGTATAGCCCACAAATCATTGTATACCTTAGAGATTTTCTTCATAAGTTTTGTATCTATTTAGCAATCGCCATTGGCACATAACATGCCCATTTAACCAATCATCTCTAGTTTGATAGTTAGGCTGCTTCCATGGTTTTCTATTAAAATAATACCACAAGGAATGACCTTGTGCATTTGCCTTTTCTATTGTTGAAGATGAAACTTTACAGAAACTTTCCAGAAGATAGATTTTTGGATCAAAGGAAAAAGTATGTCTGGTTGTGTTAGTTATTGCCAAACTCCCCTCAATATGAGCTGTATAATGTTACCCATCCACCAGCCTTGTATGAGGGGCCAGCTTTACCACAACCTTGCCAAAAAGCTTGTTGTCAAGCTTTTGAATTTTTGCCAATCTGATAGATGAGGCAATATATTTCAATGTACATTTCTCTTATGATAAAGGAAGTTGGGAATTTTTCATGTTTAAAGGATATGTGTGTATACTTTTTGTGAACTTTCTATTCTTGGCTTTTGCATATTTTTCTATCACATTTTTAGTCCTCTATTGTTTTTTCCCCCACTTTTAAAGTTTTCTTTGGAGGAGAGTCAACCTTTATTATTGGTATATTATAAATATTTTCTCTGAGTTTGTCATTTACCTTTTAACATTATGGTGTTTTGAACTATACAAGGATTCTTTTTTTTGCTTTTAAGTAGTCACATCTGTCAAGTTTGAGTCATGAAATAAATGCCTTTCCTCATACCCAGTTTATAAAGGGATTTATCTGTAGGATTCATTGTTTCATTTGTTCCTTTTCCATTTGGAGTTTACTATGGTAAATTGACTAAAAACCTGTCCATTTAACCATTCTATCTCCACTGACGCCAATTTTCATGTTATATTTTCCTAAGAAATTGTCTATTTCATTTAGATTTTTAATTTTGCTAACATAGGTTTGTACACAGTATTTTTTTATGATTGCATCTGTTTTGTTATTCCTTACTTCGTTATATGTAACTTGTCTCTTTTAAATCTTAAATTAGATTTATTTTGCTAATTTTTTAAAAGAAATACCATTTTGACTGAAGTTATTTTTCTATTTTCTATCATACGAATTTATGTTTTTATTGTTTGTATTTCTTATGTGTGTGTTTCTAGAGGGATTCCTTTGTTGTTCCCTTTCCACCTTTTTTTTTTCACATGGTTTTATTGGTGAGAGAGAGAAAAAAATTGATGAAAGTACAACATAGATTGGCTGCCTCCTGCATGTCCCCCACTGGGGATTGAGCCAGAAACCCAGCCATGTGCCCCTTCTGACCAAGAATCAAATGGGCAACCCCCTGGTGCACAGGAGGATGTCCAACCAACTGAGCCAATGGCCGGGGGGGCCTTTCCACCTTTTGGAATTGGGATATTGCTGTTCTTCCGTGTGTGTGTGTGTGTGTGTGTGTGTGTGTGTGTGTAGTATCTTACAGATTTTGCTACTTAGTGTTTTCATTCATTACTTTTAGAAATGCTTCAATTTCCATTTACATTTCTTCTTTGACGCAATAGTTGTTAGAGTTTTTAATTTCTAGATGCAAGTTCCTTTGATGATTACTTTGTTATGAATGTCTAAATTTTATTGCATTATGGTCAGATATTATTGTTTGTATTATTTCTGCTTTGTGGAATTTACTGAGACTTTGTTGTAATCTAATATGTAGATAATTTTGGAGATTGTTCCATGTGTACTAGTACTTCTGGGGAATATACTAGTATATTCTCTATTATTGGAGTGTGAAACTCAAAAAAGAGAAGGAGGTAGTGGGGAAAACCAAAAGATTTGCCTAATTAATTATGCTATATTTAGTTCTATATCTGTAATTTTGCCAACTTGACCTATCTTAGACTAAGAGAGTCTTAAATATCTGTTATTAGTGTATTTCTATTCCTCCTTACAGCTCCTGTAGTTTCTATTTTATAAAGGTGGTTTGTATTATTTAATATACAGATATTGATGTTATATTTTGTGATCTTTATTGTTAAAAAGTAGTATTTTTTGCCTGGTTAATGCATTTGAACTGAATTCTGCAGTTAATAACAGGACTGTAATCCCTATTTACTTCTTTTTTTATGTCAGGTAAAACTTTGCCTAACCATTTGGCTTTTCTGAATCACTTTGCTGAAATATGTCTCTTCTTTACAGCATGGGGTTGGGTTTTTTCATGAGCTAATTAGAAAATATTAAGCATTCATTTTTATGTTTTGTTTTAACTCTGTCATAGTGTTGTATGTTATGTTTATTAAGCATATCCTATTATATTGCCTGTTTCTTTCTCTCTGTAATCTGTTTTCTTTGGGATTTGTTTGTTTGTTTTTGATATTTAGAATAGTTTTTATTTGTGTTCTAATGATTGCCATTATACTGACCCCTTTTTAAAAATATATATGTTTTTATTGATTTCAGAGAGGAAGGAAGAGGGGAGAGACAGATAGAAACATCAATGATGAGAGAAAATCATTAATTGGCTGCCTCCTGCATGCCCTGGGATTGAGCCTGCAACCCAGGCATGTGCCCTTGAACGGAATCAAACCTGGGACCCTTCAGTCTACAGGCCAATGCTTTATCCACTGAGTCAAACCAACTAGGGCTATCCTGATACCTTTTTTAAGGCCCTTATTCAGGTATTAGTTTTAAATGATATGCTGTGATGCCCACCTATTACCTAAGCCAGTGGTCGGCAAACTCATTAGTCAACAGAGACAAATATCAACAGTACAACGATTGAAATTTCTTTTGAGAGCCACATTTTTTAAACTTAAACTATATAGGTAGGTACATTGTTATTAACTTAATTGGGTACTCCTAAGGCTTAGGAAGAGCCACACTCAAGGGGCCAAAGAGCCGCATGTGGCTTGCGAGCCGCAGTTTGCCGACCACGGACCTAAGCAACAGTTAATAAAATCATTGGTCATTCTCTTTTTTCTCCTCTCTTTTTTAGTTGCATTATTTCAGCAGCATTGAAACGTACATTATTTTCATATTATTCCAACCTTTGTTTCCACCTTTGCTCTACACTTGGATCTAAAATTAAATGTGTTAAATGATACTATTAGTCCTTTCCTCCAGTCAGCTTTTGAATTAAAGTTGGTTTCATTTAGTAGATACCTTAGGAAGTATCGTTGGATACTGTATTCCTGAGTGCTTACGTAATATAAACCTGGGGGCGGGGGGAGTTGGCGGTGAGTGAGTGAGTGTGTGTGTGTGTGTGTGTGTGTGTGTGTGTGTTGATACTTGAAGGACAGATTGGCTGGGTATAAAATCCGTGGCTCAATCTTTATTTGAAATTATTTAAAATACTGCTCCACTGTTGTCAAGTGTGTATGTTGTTCCTGAGATGTGAAACTGGTACCAGAGGAAATCGTTCCCTCTGGTGTCATGGGGGGAAAATGCAGGAACACTTGCAAAGGAGGATTGGAGCGGTAGTGGCAAGATTTATTGACATGAAAACAAAGGAAGGGCTTACTATAGAAGAGGCCAGATCACAGCACTGGGAGTAAGCTTAGACTGGGCTGCCTAGACCCAAAAAAGGAAAAGGAGACTTACAGCAGCCAAAGGAGAGTCCTTAAAGCCCACTGCCCCCCTGGTCACAAGTCATGTGGGGACCCTTAGAATTTAGGAGAAAAGAAAGCAAAAGTAAGACAAAAGAGAAGAAATGGCATGCAGGGCACAGATGCCCCTGAAAAGGCTGCCACAATCCATGAGGAACTTCCCTGATGGGTCCAGCAGCAGAAACTGGTTGATGTTGCCAGTCTGCCTCCAGGTACCATGCCTGATGCCTCATCCCAGACCAGGTGCTTCACCATCTCACTGCTGAAGAAATCTAGTTCCAGGATCTCATGCCCACACGTGTGCTCAGAAGGATCAGGACCCAGAGCTGCAGTGCCATCACGCCCGACACCTGAGGCTCCAGTAGCCCAGCTCAGTCTCTGCTTTCATCAGGCAATTAAAATTCTTAGCTGTGTGACCTTGGGCAAGTTATTTAACTTCTCTGTGCTTCATGTCCTCATCTGTGTGTCTTCTGCCAAGGCTCCATGGTGCCCAGACCATGTGGCTGCCCCTCTGGAGATGGGCTTTTGTTAAGCTTTAATTATATTTCCTCGGGTCTCAGAAGGGACAGACTTTCTTTCAAACTATCTAATCCCTTTCGTGGATTTTCCAGGATTTGTGCCCTTATACTATCTGGTCTTTTTCAAAAAATTTATCAGCATAGTCTCCTTCTCTTTTATGGAATATTTTGGCTTCTATTGCACATGCCTCATCATTTAGCTTCTCTTGTGTGGAAGGTGGGCTTAGTAAAAGGACTTCCCCCTATGCCATTTTCTCCCCTCCCCCATTAATGGGGCAGTCTCCCCAGGGTGACTGTAAAGCTGCCTCTTCTTACTTAATCAGGCTGGTTTCATCTGCTCTCTTCCTTTTATTAATAACTAACTGCCTACTGTAATAATATCAACTTGGTGTGTTTTTTCCATTGGAAGAAACTTATCTTTCAGCCAGTTTTTTGTTTTTTGCTTTAAGTCTAATTGCTAATGGGCATATATCTTGAAATTCACTGTTCTGAGACAATGTTCCAGGCATGTGGAAAACCCTTTCAGCAAACAGAATTAGTTATTTCTGAAAATTTTTTTTATTATAGTTTCAAGTAGTAGTTATATTATTTTCTTCTTTGTGTATTCCAATTATACATATACTGTATTATCTTTGTCTATCTTCTATATTAATTTTTTTCTGATTCTTTTTACATTTCATTTTGTTCTAATGTCTATTACTATGTCTTGCCTCAATAGTCCTTATTTTATTTCTAACTTAATCTATTCTCTCTTGAGTACTTTGTAATTTAGTTTTAATTGCAAAGATTCTTTTCTTCCCCAACTCTCCTTAACTCTCTGTTTTTTGCCCATTTCTATTCAGAGCTTTTAAATTTCTTATTTAAAATGTTCTTTTATACTTATAAGTGATTTTTTCAAATTTTCTTAAGAATTCATTACAATTTTCTCATTTGTATTTTGTTTTGTGTTTATTGTGAGGAAAGACAACAAATTTTCATTAGTTGTATTATTTTGACTCTTAATTCTGATTTCTGATAGTAATATTGTATGAATATTGTCTGCTGTTTTCTATTAATTTGGGGGGGAAAAAATCCTAGACCAGCAATAACAGTTTCATAGAAGCAAAAATAAAGGATTTTGGTGGAATACTATATCCTTGGTCCATGAGCACCCTCTTCTGTTTCTCTTGTGAATTACCGATTTTTTAATGGATGACATCTTTTTTTTTGCAGATGGAGTAGTTGATATGTCTTTCACCTAATTATGTTGTAGGCATGGGTTCTGGGTGGTTTTTGTTAGGGTTTTTCAGGGTTAGTGGAGAGGTTAACACTTAAATGTCAGCCTTTACAACATAGAAGCTCAGTATGTTTCAATAAATAAATTTAAGTGGATAATAATAATAAATGGACAGATCAATGGATGTATTCATGTAAACTCACAAAAGTGAAGATAGCCCTCGCTGGTTTGGCTCAGTGAATAGAGTGTCGGCCTGTGGACTAAAGGGTCCCGGGTTCGATTTGGGTCAAGGGCATATGCCCGGGTTGCAGTCTTGATTCCCAGTAGGGGACATGCAGGAGGCAGCCAATCTATGACTCTCTCTCATCATTGATGTTTCTGTCTCTCTCCCTCTCCCTTCCTCTCTGAAATCAATAAAAATATATTTTTTTAAAAAGTTAAGATAAACTGGAGCTGTATATTTTGAAATCCTAAGCCTATAGTTTCTTTCCAAATCTTTCTTTAAACCAGAGCTCTAGGAATATTAAAATCAAAAACAAGAATCTTCTCGGTTCATCGTCTTTTGACCTTCTAATACATCTTAAAACATAAACCAGATATGACTCTCTAAGTCCTTAGCAGACAACATCTTTTTTTGCCGTGCCTTCCTACCACCACTTCCTGTCACCATCTCAAATAGATTACTCTGTCATGTATAAGTTAGCATTTCAAAAGTTCACATCTATGTTTGACAGCTTTTCCCCAAGTAGAAAATGGCCCTTGAATGCCCAAAACATCTCTTTGTGTACCAATATCTGTCAGATAATCTTGTACATTTTCTACTCAAGTTTGGTCAGATACATTAAGGAATACATTAATTTGGAATTGTTTCTGCAATTGTATTTTTTTTTATTAAGGACAAGCCCATGAAATCATGGTCAATAATTTAAAAATGCAGTATAATACTGTGGTAATAAAAACCTCAGGCTGAATCCACATGATAACATGAATTGGATGTCAGTACAGTAAAATACAGCTCAGCTAGTTCTTTCCCCTATAGAAATAGTAAAGTTCCTATATGCCCATGAATGAAGACCTCACAACCTGTATTTTCACGAAATCAAAAGAGTTTTACTCTTTCATGTCATACAAAGAACATAAATGAACAACATTTTCTATTTTTAATTTTAGGTTGCACAGTTTATTGTTTTGTTTATTTTCCTGGCTGAATGAAAAAAAATTCTCTGATAAAGAGGGGCCAGTTTGAGTCCTAATACACAGAAAAAAGTCTGGAAGGATACATACTCTCAACTTTATCTTTATGTAGGGAAATGGGACTACAATTAACTTATCATTATTATATGAATTTTGTTGAAAACAAGAATGTATCCAGAATTTACTTTTATAATTGCAACTGTATTTTGAATAAAGGAAAAGAGAGGCAGATATAATAAAGGTTTTTTTATATTTTTATTCTTACACAGTATCCTTTTCCTCCTTCTTTTTCTTTTATTCTAAAAATGTGTTTCTTGTAAAAACTCACATTCTTCAGAACTACTTGGGAGTAAAAATTGTATAACGTTTTTCAGGAAAATTTAGTTCTATTTTTCAATTTGTGTTATATACATATATAAATACATATATATCAAAAACCCAATAAAGATTGGAAGAAAACATTTAAATTAGTATTAGCTATTACCATATTGTGTACTATGCATTATATCATTCAACCTAGAGAAAATTGTATGTTTCTTATGTTCTGTTATAATAAAAAATAGCAAGAGCCTCAATTAAAAATTAAATGTAGTCCAAATAAAATAATATAGAGTTAAAGGAAATGGTCTTCCCTTCTGGTCCCTGTTCCTCTCCAATAATTAGTACTTTGTATGCTTCTAAAACTGGTCTGCTTTCCTGGCTTTGAGGAGAATTGTAAACTGCCCACCAGGATGGCCTAGACAGAACCTTATGTGAATTAACATAATCCATCCTATGGCCTCTACAGACACTGCCTCCCAGAAAAGGAACAAGGCTTCAGTATTTGCACTCATATTATTAAATCTGTATTTTCTAGGTTTCAAGATACAGTAACTTTTAAATGTGAATGGTATTCACGTAGTTTTTCCAGCAGAAAGATAGACAACATGAAAAAAAATGGTAAAATAACAAAATTAAAAGTCACTATCTTGGAAAAGTCTATAGAAAAAAATCAACATAATATAGAAGAATATAAATACAAAAATCCTGCATTCTCATTTTGTTTAAGAATTTAACACTATCCTAATGAATTCAGTGTTATAAGTATCAGTGTTTTTATTTTGAAATATTTTTAGATTTCAAGAAAATGGCCAAAACAGTGCAAAGTATTTTCACATATCTTTTGCCTAGCTTCCCCTAATGTTAACATCATTTATAATATAATTATTGAAACCAAGAAATTAATATTCATATAGACTATGAACTAATGTACAAATCTTATTTGAATCTTGCTAATTGTGTCACAAATGTCCCTTTTCTGGTCCAAGACCCTACCCAGAATCCTACAGTGCATTTAGGCTCCCTGTCTCCAGGCTCCTCCACAGTATGACAGTACCTCAGTCTTTCTATTTCATGACCTTGACACTTTTGAAGAGTACTGACTGGTTAATTTATAGATTGCCACAGATGTGGCTCTGTATCTACCTAAGGGCCCAACCCCCACACATAAATGATTATTCTGTGGTTGTGTTCTTAACTTGAAGGCAGCCATACATTGATCTGGCCAAACACTTGGATCTATTTTGAAGAAAATGATCTGAATTAGTGAATTCTTTGTGGGTTGGAATACAGAATTGGTAAACTGAGAGATCAAGCAATAGAAGCTGTGCTTGAGATAAAAAGTAACATAGAGCCAGGCCGGTGTGACTCAGTGGTTGAGTGTCAAGCCAAGAACTAAGAGGTCGCTGGTTGATTCCTCAATCCTTAGTAGGGGACGTGCAGGAGGCAGCCAATCGATGTTCTGCTCTCACATCAATGTTTCTGTCTCTGTCTTCATTCTCCCTCTCCCTTCCTCTCTCTAAAAACATATTTTTTCAAAAAGCAACATAGAGTCAAGTTCAGGGTAGACACTGCAGGACATATTCAAGTTGAGCAACAGAGGTAGCCAGCTAGTAAAAGAGAAAGAAACACAGACACAGAGATAAAGGACATAGTTTAAAAGACAAAGTAGGACAGACAGAAGGGACTTTCTGAAATATCCTGAGTTAGTGCATCCTAGGTTCCTTACAGCTTTATTTGGGTCCCATTTCCATAAGAAATACTGACCTTGTATTCTACAAGTTTTCCAGTTGCAGCCTAAAAACTGTTTGGTTTTGTTTGTGTGAGTTAGCATAAAGGAGTCTCTATTTCCTGCAATGAAAGTGAACCCAACAAACAAACAAATAAATAAAATTTTGAAAGAGAAACTAAGTACAAAATATACCATAGTAGCTGTGGCAGAATCCTGGCCGAACAGAATGCCTACTGAATCTTTTGATTCTATTGCAGTCTTACAAAGCTTATATGACTGACTACAAATTAATCTAGACGATTACACCGACTTCTGCAGAAGGGATCGCTGTAGGAATACCTAATCACTGAATTTGCTCCATGGTTCCCATGGCCTGAAAACAATCTCAATTAAACAGTTCTTAATGCAGCATTAACCTTGCTGATCTCGAGTGTTTATTTTTCCCTTTGCATAGTATATGTTATTCTTTCATCAGTGTGACCTTAATCATCTGTAAATTTGTCAGGTATTGTTAAATAAAGTGTTCTAAGTAACCCAGGACCTAAGAGCTCCAAACTACATGCTTGTCTGACTAAGCAAATAGTCAAAAACTGGAAATTTTTTTTCCATTTATTAGCTTTATTTTAAAAAGAAGCAATTGATTTTTGAAACTTAACTCCAAGTCCAAATAGCTCACTTTTCACAGTGAAAGATTATTCTCAAATTTTCATTATCTTAGTGTACATATATTCTAGTTTATAATCTTTAAAAGTTTATTTTCTGACTTGTCTTTTTATGAGTGAAGAAAAATATGTGTTTTTTTAATTACCATTCTAGCCTAGACCTTTCTTTGCTGCTCAGGAAAAATGTCATTAAAGGGAATACACACAAACACCCTTGTGCATGCACATGCAGGTGAATACATATATATACACACATACATGTTCATATATATGAATATACATACATATAAATGCACATGCATCTACACTAATAAAAGGGTAATATGCTAATTAGACTGGAAAGACCAGACATTTTCCGTTCGTCTGGTCTTCCTTCTGGACAAAGCCATGGTGACGGGGGCCAAGGAAGAGGCTGTTAGGGGCGATCAGGCCGGCAGGGGAGGGTAGTTAGGGGCAATTAGGCTGGCAGGGGAGAGCAGTTGCAGTGGTTCTCAACCTTCTGGCCCTTTAAATACAGTTCCTCATGTTGTGACCCAACCATAAAATTATTTTCGTTGCTACTTCATAAATGTAATGTTGCTACTGTTATGAATTGTAATGTAAATATCTGAGTGGTTAGGGGGATCAGGCCAGCAGGCAGGTTAGCGGTTAGGAGCCAGTGGTCCTGGATTGGGAAAGGGATGTTTGACTGCTGGTTTAGAGATCGGGCTTAAACCGGCAGTCAGATATCCCCCGAGGGGTCCCAGATTGGAGAGGGTGCAGGCCAGGCTGAGGGATACCTCCCATGCACGAATTTCGTGCACCAGACCTCTAGTATATAATAAATACACACACCTATTAAAATATTGGCTATAGATTTTTATACCCATTCAACCACATTTACAAATGAAGTAATGTATGTATGTGTTACTGGTTTCTTGTAACATTCATCTATCAATCCCTTGCAAATGTTTTAAATGAAATAAATGGCAGCCCTTTGGTACAAATGGTTGGAATTATAGTGTATCATTTTGTCTCAAAATTTGAGTTAAGGACCACTAATAGTTTATTTTAAAGTACAAGTGTTTATAACATATAATTTGGGGAGGCACAAATTGACAGTTCATTTTGGAAATATGAAACAAGCAGGCAAACAAACACAATATATTGATATATTAAAAAAGAAAATACATTCTCTCTAAATTCTGATGAATACTTCATGATGGCAAGGGGGAAAGATAAGTACATGTTGGCAGAACCTTTGGTGCTGTAAATCTGCAAAGATAAAGAAACAATGAAATCTGTACTTCCAGAATACAATGCTTAGAATTAGTAATTTACTCAAAAAAGAGCCAAAGATAAGGAATACATGAAGAAATAGTTGATATTATAAAAGATAATTTTAAAAATTGGACTATTAAATGCTTCCATGTAGCAATGCCATTAAGAAGTAAGACTAGTATCCATAAAATTAGCCATATTAGGCTTTTATTCTATATTGAATATGATATTTTGTATTGCATTCATGAAATTATATTAAACTTATTTAAATATGAATCTGTATATTCAGCCATACTAATAACTAATATCCATAATATTGATTGCTGTGTTCTATATATTCTTTTACTTAAGTAAAAGGCACTTCACTGCTTGTAAAAGGCACCCAATAAGTATTTGTCAAATGGATTCTTCATTTTCATAGCCAGATTCTCCAGTAGCTTGAAGGATTTAGTGAAAACCATCTGGAAAATTATTCTACTTAATCTTAATTAAGTGTTATTTATGCTGTGTTAAACACAGTGTCTAAATTGATATCTAAGTTGGGTAAAATTGCTGGAACCAGAGTACAGGCATTTTAAATTCTGAGCTGTTGTTAGGGTAAAATGATTTAGTAGATGGAAACTCATCAGTACCTGAACCATGGTAAATACCCAGCAAAAGTTTGTTCTCATTATCGTTTTGAAAGGAAAGTGTCATAAGGTACTCCACAATTTGGTGTTTTGATTTTATTAAGATATAACTAATCTAAGAATTATTAAACAAAGTCATAATCTAGACTTTAAAAAAAAAAGAAACACTAGAAAAATTTCTTCAGTATTTAAACTAAGCTCCAATGATAGAAACCATAGAGGAAAAAAATGAAAAACTTACCAAACTTCTATCTGTTAAAAGAAATGTTCAGAAAAATTAAAACTTAAACAAACTTTTAACATATGTGCAACCTATGTGGTAAAGAATTGGTATCCTTATGAGTTAATAAAAATTAATGAGAAATGCAGAAAAGAAAAAAATAATTGTCCAAAGATGGACAAATGAAAAATGTTCAAACTAACTAGAAATCCAAGAAAAGTAATTTAAAACAGCTATGAGCTGCCATTTAAAAAAATAATTTGATTGATTTTCAAAATAATGATACATAATCCTTTATCTGCATACTAGAATTCAAAAGCACGAAAAACTGCTTTTTGTAACTTATCTGGCAGCAAAACAGAACCTAATCTGGACACAATGGCAGCAAACCAGTGCAAACTGATATGAAGTAGTCATTTATGCCTCCTCGTGTGAATCATGTAATTTTGGCTGTACAAATACTCATGTTTTGATTATAAAGTGCTTCCCAGACTCTGCTTGGAGTGCTATAAATTAGAAATCATTTGCATCATGTTAACTTTGTAAAATTGGAGAAATACTGAATTCCAAAACCTATCTCTGTCCCTAAAAGTTTTGGGTGGGGAATTACGTACCTGTGTTTAATTTGATGGCACAGAGAAACAAAGTCACTCAGGGAGATGATAAATTGGTTCTCTTTTGTGTGCGAAGGTAGTAATCTGGCTGTATATCAAAAGCCATGAAAGAGTACATGCCCTTTAATCCAAATCCCACCTCTGGGAATTTATCATCGCTAAATTACTAGGAAAGTGATGACAGATTGAGGTTTTAATAAATCCAACACAGATGAGATGTAATAGATAAAGACTGCAAAGTCCCATGGTTCAACAACAGAAGGCTGCTGGATTACGAAGACTCTGGCCATACCACAGACTACGAGACTGCCACTTTAAAAGTGATATTGTTAAGTAACGTTTATTTATGTTGAAAGATGCCCTTGACAGTTTGTTAAATAGAAGTAGGCTATAAAAATAATATGTACTCTACGATTTACTTTCTTAAAAATAGTATTTGCATGTATAAAGAATATTCACCAAAATATTAATGGTGGTTATCTCTGGATGGAGGGATTGCAAGTGATTCTAGTTTTTTTTATAACTATACTTTGCAGTCAACATGTATTACTACATCATAACTTTTAAATTTATTTTATTACTATTAAATTTAATTACTACTATAATTACAACTTTTAAATCTCATTTAAAGATATTATTTAAATCATGCCAATATATCTTACTTAAATTTCAAATTCTACATACATAAAATTAATATCTATCTAGAAAAATATAATATTTAGAAATTAATAATTATAAAGGCTCCATGTATCATGAAGCAAAGCCTGGTTTAAAAAGAGCCTGCTTTTGCCTATAGTAGCATTTAGGGCATTGTTGCTATTTTAAATATATGTGAATTAAAATTACCCATGGAGAATTGGAAATATGAACCATATTGTCAAGGAAAATGTGTGTAGAATTTTAGACTTTATGAAAATATGCCCAAAAGTATATTGGCAGTACTCAAAATCTGACCCATGTGGAGAGAACAGCAAGCTAACCATCTTGACTAGTGGGATATCAATTGAGAATTTATAATGTCTGTGTTACATTCACCAGAAAAAATATTTGCTATCTTCAGAAATATATTTTCAAAATATGATCTTTATTCTGAAACTATCCTTTTAACAATACACATAAATAAGAAAGCCGTACGCCCTTTCAGGAAAGCAGTGTGCCTTCTGTATTGCCTCAGTGGTGATAGCATGAGGACGTGCCACCCTACTGCTTGGCGTGGGATAAACAGCTAGACGCAGCAGTACATCTGCAGAGAAGAGAGCTCTGTGTTTTAACTGCCAATTTTCAAGTCGGTGCTTCTAATAGTTCCTACAATATGTGTCTGAAATTTGGTGCTGACTCTGAATGCTTTATTCCACTTTGGTAGATTATTTCTGCAATTCATGAAAAGTTAAATTATATTACTTTTTATTAGAAATTGTGATGTATGTTACTTATTTACTAAAAGAAATAACTTTTTATTTTTCAGAGCTTCCATATGGCTGGGAAAAAATCGATGATCCCATATATGGCACTTATTATGTTGAGTAAGTCTCCAAGTATGATATTAACTTGTTATTAATGTGTCGTGAAATTGTGTTAGTATTTCATTTATGGAGCATGTGTGGCTAACAGTCCCTTTATTTCCCTTTCATCTTACTTTGAAGTATCCACAAAGAACCTAGCAGCACTAGCTAGCTATTTCTTGCCTCTTCCAGCTGGCTAATTTGTCATTCCTTTTCTTTGACTCAAGATTTTAAAACACCAATTGGAAAAGTGTGTTTCATCTTGTCCTCTAAATGAGTGATAATTAAAGATATCAAAGTAAATGCCTTTCATTTTGCAATCAAAATGTTGGGAGCTGACCGGAGGTGTAGAAGAGATGTTCTATTAAACCAGATTTCAAAGACAATTAAATGAAGCAGCCATATTTTCCATTCAAAGGAAAAAATAAATTTTAGATATTTTTTCACTTTTAAAATCCCATTTCAAATCAATAGTACTCTTTCTGTAGATTGGATTTCTATATTATTGGAGGTTGCATTGCCTTAATGTATTCTGGCATAATATGAGTTATCCCCTCTATGAATCCTTTTATTCAAAATAAAGCCCCTATTTAGAATTAGACTACTTACAATTTTTGGGGGGAGGGGGGAATCAAGTAATATTCATAATTTTCAAAAGTTAAATATGTAACTTATTTTTCCAGAATCCCCTTTTCTGATAGAAAACATTTCTATTATATATTGTGTAATGTTGTTTATGTTATTTGGGTGAATAACAAAGTTTACATTTTTCTTATGAGATGTATACTTTCCAAGAAGTGCAAAGGTTGGAAAACAAAAGACATTCACATTATTTATCAAGATCAAACTCTGTTTTCACCAATCACATTCTGTTTTAAAATAATAATCTAGATTGTCAAGGGTTATAAAATTTTTTTACTGATTTCTGAGAGGAAGGGAGAGGGAGAAAAAGATAGAAACATCAATGATGAGAGAATCATTGCTCAGCTGCCCCCTACATGCCCCAACTTGGGGATCAAGCCCAGTACTGGGAATTGAACTGAGACCTCCTAATTCATAAGTCGATGCTCAACCACTGAGCCACGCCGGCTGGGCAAGGGTTATAAATTGATTGCATTATTGCTAAATTGTTTTTGTAACAATATTCAAACAGTTACTGGGTTTTTAATAGGCATCAAGCCCTTCTCTGTGCTAGGGATGTATAGATGAATAAGACCCATGTTCTCCCTGCCCTGGAGCATCTTCCTTATCAACACTGGTCTTGAATACTTTGACCCACCATTTTCATTTGGAAAAGCCCCAATTTTGATACCACAGTCAGTCATTATCAGTCAAAGAGAATTTACCTCACTTTGCCACACCTTCTCTATTATCATGTGGATGCTCAATAGATGAAAAAAGTAAGATAAATACATGGAGCTATCTGTAATTGCAAAAATAAAGAGAAATCACTTTTAAAGTGTTTAAGACCCCTAAGTCCCACCACATTGCTAACCAATTACAGAATATAAATATTTTAATAATAATGTATCTGCAGTTTCTGGGTACATTTATCAGTATTAAAAGTTTCCAATAAATGCTAGCTTGTCTCACTTCACTGAAGCAGACTGTACCGTGCCAAAGCTTATTACATCTGAAATCCAAGACAGTTTCATATAAGGAAAGGGAACTGAGATAGCTGACATGCCAGATCTCATCTTTAATACACTTCCTTGCAAAATTCAGAGAATAAGAATGTTTTCCTTAATCGAGATATTGGCAAATTCCATAAAAAGCCAGATAGCAAATATCTGGGGGAGAGGGTGGTGGACATATTGCCTCTGTCACAATTACTCAATTCAACCATTGTAGCCTGAAAGCAACCATAGATGTCACTTAAATTAATGGGCATAGCAATGTTTTAGTAAAACTTTATTTATAAAAACAATCAGCTGGCTGAATTTGACCTGCAGAGCATAGTTTTCTGACCCTTGCCTTATTCTAATTCTTTAGTTTTTTCATGTCTTCCTCAACTCCTTTTGAGCTGGCATCCAAAGTGGGAAACAATATTTAACTCAAACCTCTCTTCTCTGCTCTAATTATCTGTCATAGAAGTGAGACATCCATATATCAGAAAACAAGGCTTCCTACTTTCTTGATCATTGAGGTGTGTGTTCTTCAAGTAAAGATATGCTGCTGGTTTGTAGTTAATTATTGAATTGAACATCGACTATAACTCTAAAGGAAAATTGTCCTCATTATCATTATACTTCAAATGGTTATCCTTTTGTTTGTTTTTGCTTAAATCATATCTCTCTCTACATTTCTCCACTTCATCTTTTGGGTGTCACCACCATAATTAGGAAATTATTTATATTTTAATCAGCCATGTCCTATGTTAGATCAGACTGGCATTTAACAGTTTCAGATTCCAAATAATAGCTGAGATCATCATACAGGTGAGTCTAATAGTTTAATATCCCACAAATTGCATCCAGTTCTATTACTATCAATACCAGTGTGGGCATTATCAGGCCAAGCAGAAAATTGAGATCAATCATTCATGCAAATGTAAAGGTAATTTTAATTAGAATTATATTCCAATATTTCTTAAAGACATCTTTTGGAAAAAATCAGAATATTTAAAATACCTCAATTTATTTTATATAATATTACTTGAAATGAGAGATATTTTATACCACAACAAAGATACTTTGTCCATTTGAATTGGACTATGCCAGTCTACATGGCTTATTTTAATTGTTCAAAAAATGTGAATCTCATCTCTAAGGCAGTTATTTTCACAAGGTATATTGGTTCTGAATAATAGTTTTGTTTGTGAAATCTACATGAATAGTATGTGAATATTGTAGTTATCCTTTCGGTCCATAGAGTATTTTTGTTGGAAAAAGTCCAATTTCTTTTTTTTAAATATATTTTATTGATTTTTTACAGAGAGGAAGGGAGAGGGATAGAGAGAAACATTGAAGAGAGAGAAACATCGATCAGCTGCCTCCTGCACGTCCCCTACTGGGGATGTGCCCGCAACCAAAGTGGGACACATGCCCTTGACCAGAATCGAACCTGGGACCCTTCAGTCCGCAGGCCGACGCTCTATCCACTGAGCCAAACTGATTAGGGCAAAAGTCTAATTTCTTATAGTTAACGTATAAAGAAAAAAACAGTAACTGTCTAGTTTAAGTTGCTGTATCAAGTTTATAGTGTAGATATCATAAATATAAAATATAATATGCCTAGATTAAGACAGTTTATAATTGAAGTGATAACATTAAATTCGATACCTTAAATAACCATACATTTTCTTTTGCAACTTTAATATTTAGTTAATGTTAGCCCTGGCTGGTTTTGCTCAGTGGATAGAGCATCAGACCTCGGACTGAAGGGTCCTGGGTTTGATTCCGGTCAAGGGTATGCCTGCTCGGGTGTGTGCAGGAGGCAACCAATCTATGGGTCTCTCTCATTTCGATGTTTGTCCCTGTCTCTCCCTCTGCCTTCCACTCTCTCTAAAATCCTCTATCCTTGAGTGAGGATTTAAAAAATATATATATTTAATTATAATGTTTATAAACCAAGATTGTCTTTATGATAAACCTATAATCAAGAAAATAATTGATTCCCTAATACTGTTGATGATGGATGATATATTCTCTGCAGAACTATCATTTTTGATGTTTAATTATACCCCCATTTATGCAATTGAATGTGCTAGTTACAAAATATGAAAAACATTTCACCTCCCATCCAGTGACAAAAAAGCCTGTGCAAGGACATTAGGAGTCCAGCTTTGAGGTCAGTCACTCTCTTCAATGGACTGACAACGAGGAGCAGAAGCTGCAGAGTGGGCTCTTTGTCACCGGCAGGGCATGTCAGGTTGAAATCTGTCTGTGCCTCCGGCGCAGTTGCATGGACACTTGTTTTCCTGTCAGCCACAGCCAGGCAGATAGGAATTCCAGCAATCAATAGCAGGAAAGTGTTTATACAACTTGAAACTGAAGAACCTAGATTGAATAGCTCTCAACCACTATTACTGACTTTACCTTTCTGAGCCATAATTCTGTCCTGGGCAAAGTCAATGTTAAAGTTGCAGGTTTAATATATTTAAAAGTCAGAAAAGTTATCCTCCTCATCATAGCACCAAAATAGTTAACATTTACTGTATACCAAGTATGTGCCAGGACCTGGGCTGGTGCTCAAGTATCTTTACCACAGTTATTTATAATCCTTTCTCTAGTGATGGGGAGGTAAATTGTCCTAAGTGTACAGTGGTCAAACTGGCTGAAGAAGTTAAGGAACTCACCCAGTATCACACAGTACAGATAGGAATGGTCTTAGTTTGCACCTGGGCAGTCTGACTGTAGAGCCCAGATTCCAACCTCTGCTCAAAATGCCTCCCACAAATTGAGTGTTCATAATCCATCATGGTCCAAACAAGCCTCAGGCTCATTACTGGAGAAGAATGAGGGGTCACTGGGGAAAGTCTCCTCTCTGGCTCCCATCTAATACGTGTCTCAGCAGGATGTCCAGCAATGGGCAGTCGTGCTGTGCACAGCCTGTAGACCAGCTTCTGACCCAAGCATTCCGAGCCGTCAGCTCCGCTGCCCACTACTTCCGAGGGCTCTGGACAGCTTGGCCACTGGGAGCAAGATTTGCAAGATTTGAACAAGGTGGAGGCCACCATGTGGACCTTAACATAAGAATATCAGCACTCATTTGGATCAGTAGAGGCATCCACACAGCTCTGTATGTTAGAGAACAATGGGCCCTACTCATCTATTTCATTTACATCTTCTCTTATTTCACCTACAGACAGAGCAGACGGACCAAGTTTCTACTCCATGTACCAGCAAAGAGGCGTTAGCCCAATTTTTCCTGACAGACACCAAATCCATGATAGCACAGCACTTAGCAACATCTTAAAATGTCCTCAGTTGCTAACTAGAAATGTAACTGTCACTGCTCATACAGAAAGGGAAAATGTTTTAATGAAAAAAAAAAAACCCTGCAAAATGTAGCGTTGAACAGCTGTGACTTTTGTACAAAAGTGGTTTCCCCTCCCCTTTTGTGAAATTACGTCTGCTGGGTACATTTGCGTTTCAACGGCAGCTACACAATTTGCTTAACTAGCTGGTCCCAAAGATACAATTTCCTGGAACAGCTTTCATGCAATGCTGCCTCCTCTGGCACAGACGGAGAGGCAAACCGTGTCACCACAGTTAAAACGATAGAGGAGACTGGCAGATGTGGTTTTCATGTAAAAGTTTTACAGGTTTTTCGTGTGATGTCACACATCTGCTACTATAAAACACTATTTGTGTGCAATTCCAGCAGGTCTGAAAAACACTGCAAACTATCTTCAATGTAGTATTAAATGTAAAAGGAAAATCATATCCACTTCATGATTAATAGTAAGTATTCATCATGAGGTAGCAAGTTGGAAAGTGGTTAGAGAGGATTTTAACTCAATATCATGTCTTAAGAATGTTTCTCTTCCTCATGCCTTTGAGAGATTTTCTAAATTTTCCAAGAAAAAACTTTCTAACTTTTAAGTCACAACTGTAAAACATTTCCACTTAGAAATAAACAGAAAAGGATAGCCTTTTAATTTTTCGGTTGTTCTTAGAGAGTTTTTTCTATACTGAAAGTTAATTTTTCAAATTTTTAGTTTTTCTTTCAATCTTCTAAGACTAGCAAACTTTTTTTGATGCTATTTAAACTAGAGGCTTGGTGCACAAAATTCGTGCATGGGTAAGGTCCCTAGGCCTCCCCGCCTCCCTGCCTCCTCCTTCCCTCGCTCCCTCAGTGCCCTGCCACCGCTGCTGGTTGCCCGCCATATTCCACGCCACCCCCTCGTGGTCAGCACATGTCATAGCGAGTGATCGAACCTCCGCTCTCCCGGTCAAACTCCCAAGGGGACAATTTGCATATTAGGCTTTTATATATATAGGTTATTTAACAAAGAATTTCTCCCCTGCCCCAATTTCCTCCCCACAAGTTTATGTAATAGAAGATGCTAAACTGAAGTGGCATTGTTGGTGAAGTTGCTCAGTGACTTTCTGTGCTAAGGTGAGCTCTAAATTCTGTAAACAGCATTTGGTTGTATCAGTTATTATTACTTAGTGTCCAAGAGTATGGGCTGCACTTTCATTGTATGTCAGCCCCACAGCTTCCCAGCTGTGAGATTCAGAGCAGACAGGTTACTGAGAAGGAGAAGGAAGATGAGAGGTAAGGGATATTATGCGCCAAGTAGTATTCTAAATGCTTAACATATACTAGCTCATTTAACCCTCACATTAAAACCTATGAAGTTTGTATTATTATCACCATTTTATAGATAAGGAAACTGAGGTATGGAAATTTTTACAAGTTCCAAATGATGGAGGTAGAATTTGGACCTAGACAGTCTCATTCCACAGGTGGTGTTTAGCACTTTACTCAGGTATGTAGTTAGTACTCCAATAAATGCCAGTTATTTTTTCTTGTTTGTCCCAATGACATGGATAAGACCTTTCCTTGTGGCATTACTGCTTTTCCAGCTCTTTCATGATTACAGCAACCCCCACCAAATGAACAATTCTAAGAAAAATATTTGACTTGTAGGAAACATTTACTTACTGTCATGTTCAGAGTGTACCATATTGAATAAAGAATAATGTTTCTCTAGAATTAGTGATAATTGCCTAAGCCCAATGCAAGAGATAAAGCAAGGACTGGAGAGGGTGTTGTCTCTGTGTCTACCACAGAGGGGAGGTTTCAGGGTAATTCCTAAGGAAGTTATTTTTGTCATAATTATCTATCCTATGTATCATCTAATGCACCTGGGGATTTGTGATGACAGTAGCAGGAATGGTAATATTGGAGGCACTATTTCACTTGCACTGTGCTTTCCCATCCCTCATCCCAATTGACAGTCATGGACAGTGAGTAAGGATGAAGCTGTCTAATGCCAGATATAGCTAAGAAGGACCTTTCAATAGAGTAGCTATGTTTTTATATTAATACTAGAGGCCTGGTGCACAAATTCATGCATGGGTGGGGTCCCTCGACCTGGCTGGCAATTGAGGCCTATCAGGCGGAGGGACCCCGGGAGGTTAGCTGGCCAGCGGGGAGCGGCCATGGGCAGTTGGCCAGCTGGCCTCACCTCCAATCGGGGTGGGAGGGCCAAATTAGGGGTGGGGCTGGCTGGGGGAGGGGCCACAGGAGGTTGCAGGGGCGCCGATCAGGGCCCAGATCGGGTCAGTTGGCCACCACAGTGTGCATCATAGCAACCGGTCGTTCTGGTCATCCCGTTCATTCCAGTCACTCCATTGTTCGGTCACTGGCCTTTTATATATATAGATAACATGTTTATAATTTACAAAGTATTTTCTCATATCTATTAAACAAGCACAACTCAATTAACTTCACAGTCGAACAAAAGGAGCATGTCAGAACAATATAGGTGCTCTTCTCTCTAACTGAATGACAATTAGCTCTTTCTTGCTAATTCATTAGATTTACATTTTACCCCCCTTACAGCTGACCCAGGCCAATTTCAGTTTGTGGCATCATTCCTTGCAAATAAGCACTCAGGCTTCATAAGTGACAGCTCTCCTGGCTCCTCACACATGCTCTTTATACTACACTAGAAGCCCAGTGCACAAAATTCGTGCACTCGGGGTGGGGGCGTGTTCCTCAGCCGGGCCTGCATCCTCTCACAGTCTGGGAGCCCTCAAGGGATGTCTGACTGATGGCTTAGGCCCGCTTCCCATCAGTCAGATATCCTTAGCGCTGCCACAGAGGCAGGAGAGGCTTCCACCACCGCTGCTGCACCTGCCAGCCTTGAGCCGTGAGCCGTGAGCCCGGCTATTGGCTGAGCGGCGCTCTCCCTGTGGAAATACACTGATCACCAGGGGGCAGCTCCTGCATTGAGCATCTGCCCCCTGGTGGTCAGTGCACATCATAGCAACCGGTCGTTCCATGGTTTGGTCGATTTGCATATTAGACTTTTATGCCTGCAGGATCAGGCCAAAACCATCTCTCCAACATCCCCCGCAGGATCCCAGATTGTGAGAGGGCACAGGCCAGGCCAAGGGACCCCACCAGTGCATGATCGGGGCCAGGGAGGGATGCAGAAGGTTGGCCAGCCAGGGAGGGACCGCAGGAGGGCTCCAGGGCTTGCCTGGCCCATCTCGCTCAGTCCCAATTGGCCAGACCCCAGCAGCAAGCTAACCTACCGGTCGAAGTGGTTTAATTGCAGGTGGACTTTACAAATAAAAGTGAGGTATTCATCTTGACATCAGAGTTACATAGTTAAGAAAACAAACAAATACACTAATTTTTACAATTCTACTAAATCTGTTTCTTTGTGTAGAAATTAGTAATAAAAGACAAGGGAATTATTACTCTAGCTGCTAGATGCTAGAGTCTAGATGCTAGAGTCTAGCATCAACTTTTCTTTGAGAATATATCTGTGAAGAAGGATAATGTAATGTAAACACTCACTTTTTTGGTTTGTTCGTCTTTAAGCATATTGTGTGAATCTAACAAATTAAATCAGGCTCTTCTTTAGGCACTTCTGTGGAGGTTACACACAAACAACACAGCAGCACACCATATAGCACCGTGCAGGGGAACCTAGTGGTAGAGACAGCAAAGTGAGGGATTAAGGAGAGGAGCAGGAATGGTCAGAATTGGAAGCATGGTGCTGTGTGCTCCCAAAATAGGACCATGTTCCCTCCTTCTCCTCCTTCTTTACTGGGCCATGCAAACGTGAAATGGTCTTGCGAAGGCAGGCAGACAATCTGCACTCCGGGAAGTGTGGCTTACGGTGGTTGCAGACAACCTTTTGAGCTAGATGTGACCTTTGTGGGGGGTATTCTCCCTGCACTGAGAGGATCTAGAGCCCTGTGGGAAGTGCTGTCTCCTGCTTTAGGAGGGGACCCCATCCCATGCAGCTCATTGCTAGGCAACCAAGAGAAAACTATCGCCATCTCTCACTGGACAATTCTGTTTGCCTCTTGCCAAGACAATGTTACATAACAAGCAGATTATGGTTATTATGCTATCATTTCTGAGATAGCTTATGTATTTTGTTAATTCCCTCTTTGGATTAAACATGCCCTGTTTCTTGTGTGTGAACTACAGATGGTCTCATGTTACCAATCAATATCATCACCTACTTGGGAGTCATATCTTAGTCTGAGACTAAGTTCTAAAGTTAGCACATAAAAATGAAAATTGCATACAGTCAATTATCCTAACAATCCCTTAAGAGCGTATAGTGTTGGAGACTAGCATACTGAAAAAACACAGCCATTTACTTTCCTTTGGTGTTGGGAAAAAAATTCTTTCTGGAATCAAAGTAGTTGGCAGACATTTAGTCTTTTTGATCTTTAATAGATACCTAACTGGAATCGCATTCAGCTCAGAGAAATGTTAATATTGTTGGAGGAATAAGGGAACTGCATCAAAATAAGGAAACAGCAGATTGGTGTCATTCTTGGGGCACCCTACTATTAAACAAAACAGGATGGTCACCTGATCAGGCAAAATGTAATACCCTCCTCCCCCACATGAGAACTATATATATAGTTTCACCTCTTTTTAAATATGCAGATAATGTTCTTCAGAATTTTTGTGTCTGTCACAGAACATGATGTTAATAGTTTGTCCTAGCTTGCATCCATGATTTTGAACTTACAGGCTGGTACAAGATTACACTTAGCTTCCCTGGCTTTTATCTGTTAAATGAGTAGTTTGGATTAGGTGATTGATGAGGTCTCTTCTAGTTCAAGGAACATCCACTACACCTTGTGTTAATAAGAATAAATGTGGCTGTTTTCCTGTATTCAGCCTCATTAACTTTCTCATTATGATGGCTGATCAAAGAATACTTAAAATACTTTTTATTTGGCTAAACAATAACATGCAGGGTGAGCAACAGTAGGTTTATAGTTGTGAGTACAAAACAAGAGTTTATTCTTGTATTGTTATTTATTTGTTTATTTATTTACTATTGTATAATTACTGTATTGTATTAACTGTAAACCCACCTTTGCCCACCCCTGTCCACTACCATTCTTTTATTTTATTTTAATGATCTGAACAATCCAATCATACACATGTTATGGAAGGGTGGATTATTATAGTAGAATCTCCTTACAAAGCTATGGAAAAAAAATGTATTTGGTTCCTATAGACAGGAGACTGATGTTAAGATTATCATTGAAAGGGCAGAAAGATAAAGATAAGCTTATAAACCAAAGGTCAAGGTAAGAACTACTGTATTTTTCACCACTGTCACAGCTGAATATATTTGAAGGGATATTGCTTTCCCATTTTTTCTGTAATACAAAGTCACATTATTAATCATTATTTATTACTAGTATTTAACAAATTTCATATTTATCTAGGTGAAGTTACATTATAATAGACTTCAGCTAATTATATAGTAAAAATGGATGAATCACGAAAATTTTATCAAATTTCACATATTAAAATTCAATATAGCTAAGTAAGATGAACTTTAAAATTGTCAAGAGAAAATATTCTGTTCTATGGCTGAGAAGGTTGACTGGATCTACTACAGGCAAAACCAGTAAAATTAGTTTGGCATTAATTTAGTCTGGAAGAAAGTCACCATTAGAAGTTTGGTTTCTGAAAGGTTATTAAGTACCACTTGTTGAGACTGCCATCATGTAAAGATAGTTCCAGTTTCCATTAAGCACAACACTCATACATGGAGGGTGACCAAGTCCCCTGATGCTATTATTCCGTCACTTTCTTTCATTTTAATTAGGCATCAAAAACACATGACTATATCTTCAGATTTATAAAATGATAGGAATAACTATTCCTATCTTTTTTCTGTAATATTACTTAGTGATTGAGTTGGGAGCATTGACTTAATATGTAACTATTAGTCAACCCAGAAAAATAATAGCTACCATCTATTAGGCATTTTACATAACTCATTTAATCATCACCATAATGCTTTAGATACTATTATACCTGTTTTGCAGACAGAGAAACTTAAACTTAGAGAAGCCAGGCCATCAAGCTAGTAAGTGGTAGCAACAGAGCTACAGTCCAGTATAGAAATTAAGAGACTTTATGCTGTCCATATTTAAAATACACTTAACTCCCAGACTCCAAATATAAAAATAATGTTAGTCAACTTACATTTATACAATACTTTATTTACTTTGAAACTTTCACATATTCTATTTGAGTGTTCTTCAAAACAGTCCTCTGACGTGGATGAGATATTTGTAGATGAAGCAGTTGCAGTTCAGAGATATTAGGGGAATTTCACAAAGGCAGTGCCTGGTAGTCTTCAGACTGGTAGCGTAAAACCCCAATGCTGGTTTGGTCTCAAAGATGGTAGAGAATGACAACTCGGACTCACTGTAATTGGCTTTCACTTTGGTGAAACCCAAGAGGTACACCTAAGATTGAGAGTACCAAGAGTCAGGTGGCTGCCCTGGCCTCTGTTATTCCTCATGACCTAACCTACCACTTACAGGTGACTTTTATGTGAGTTCCCACCAGCACTTGAGGTTCTGCCATGTTACCACATAAAGAATTTCTTGTACCATCTCACACCTGTCAGAATGGCTATCATCAACAAATCAACAAACGACAAGTGCTGGAGAGGATGTGGAGAAAAAGGAACACTCGTGCACTGCTGGTGGGAATGCAGACTGGTGCAGCCACTATGGAAGACAGTATGGAGTTTCCTCAAAAAACTAAAAATGGAACTCCTATTTGATCCCGTGATCCCACTTCTAGGAATATATCCCAAGAAAACAGAAACACCAATCAGAAAGGATATATGCACCCCTATGTTCATAGCAGCACAATTCACCATAGCTAAGATCTGGAAACAGCCTAAGTGCCCATCAGTAGATGAATGGATTAGAAAACTGTGGTACGTCTACACGATGGAATACTATGCTGCTGTAAAAAAGAAGGAATTCTTACCATTTGCAACAGCATGGATGGAACTGGAGAGCATTATGCTAAGTGAAATAAGCCAGTCAATGAAGGAAAAATACCACATGATCTCACTCATTTATGCATAATAAAGACCATTATAAACTTATGAACAAAAATAGATACAGAGGCAGAGCAGCCTCGAACAGACTGTCAAACTACAGCTGGAAGGCTGGGGAGGGTTGGGGGGCTGGAGGGGAGGGTAAGAGATCAACCGAAGGACTTGTATGCATGCATATAAGCATAACCAATGGACATAAGACACTGCGGGGTAGGGGAGGCCAGGGGATTGTCAAGGGCGGTAAAAAAAGGAGACATATGTAATACTCTTTGTAATACTTTAAACAATAAAACAATTTTTTTAAAAAAGAATTTCTTGCTAAGTAAGTACTATGTTTTCATTTCTTACTGCATCACCAGCCCTGAGGAAGACCTAACATCCTTTTCAAAGTCTGAGGCAAGACAAGCACGGCTGTGTTATTGAATACCTCCATTCTCACTCATGTACAACTTTAAGCATATTCATAAATATTAGTGCAGAATCATCTTTTCATTATCATAATTGCCAAAGGCAGGGTGCAGGTTCAACTTCCGGTGTTGGCAAGGACAGAATACAGGAAAATTAGAGTTAGGACAAGCCCTGAGGGAAGCTGAAAGGCAACCCTTGGAAGAGACCCTTCTGGCTTGAAAACCATGTTACCCTAAACCAGGCCTCCTGGCTAGCCTAGTTCATGCTCTTATTGCTAGTTCACTTCTCACTTTCTACAAAATGCAAAACATACCCACACACATATATTTTTTCTTGTGAAACGTGATCAGTCCCTATTTCTATATACATAATCATTGGGCTCTTTAAAAATATCATTTAATAATCAAAACAGGGTGCTATAATTTTACATTTTTGTTTTCAGAAAATCAGCAGGTAATTTACAATGATGGGAAAGTTTTACAATGAACATTGACTAAAAGAAATTGAGAATCACTTGAAAAATAAGTGTATATTTGTGTCAGAACCACATAAATCAAACTTGTTGGGTTTGGCACTACACAGAGCTGGATTTGATTCCTGCATCTGCCCCTTACTTTGAGGTCCGCAGGAAATTGCTTACCCTTTCTGAGGACCAGAAGAATTATAAGCATGAAGCCTATTTAGCTGAGGTACATAATACTTGCTCAACAAATATTAATTCCCATCCCTACCATCCACCATTCTCCCTTTATTCTCTCCTCTAACGTACTTAAGGCTGACATTCATTCTTCAGTTTTTTTTCCATGAGTTGTGGCATCTATTAAATAGAATTTAAATCTGAGTAGCTATTATGTAACTTTAAAAGTTTGCAAAATGGTACGTTCTTCTGAAATATCCAACATTATGCCTTACATCTTCTTTATGTACAGATTTAGAATAAAAAACACAAACTTAGCCAGTGTGGGGGACTAAATTCTCCAACCTTGTATGTGTATTATGGAAAGGAACAAAAAATTATGTGAAAATACACCCCCATTACAGTTGAATGAAACTATCATCTTGTCCAGCAATTTTCAACCTTTTCCCTCTCATGACACACATAAACTACTTAGTAAATTCTGTGGCATACCAAAAAATATTATTTTTTTCTAATCTGACAAAAATAAGTTAATTTAAATCCATTCACACTGGACAGCTATTGTTGTGTTGGCAGTTGTCATCTTAATTGACAATCTAAGGGAAAAGAAGTCAGTCAATGCCCCTGCCTAAACAGTCAGGTATGGAATGTTTCAAACTTTCTTGTGGCACACCACTATGCCTGCCATGGCATACTGGTTGAAAATCACTGATCTGATCCTCGGCAATAGCATGGTTTTAGACAGTGTGTTAATGATGAAAACTCTACAACAGTACTTATCCCTCAAAAAGCAATCTATTACAGACAGCAATGAAGTAACTTGTTGCCACCTTTATTTGCTCTTGGTTCTGCTGAACTTTCGTTCTCTATCCCCACTACTTCTCTTTTTCCTTTCTTCCCTGCGTCCTTACCTTTTAGGAACAAGAGCCTCCTGCCCGCACTGAGCCCCATGGTCATTTCTTAGTGGCCAGGCATCAAAAGGTTCTGTGCAGATTCTAGGCATCCAGACAGTAGGTCCTTTTCTCTTTAAGACTCATCTAAAGTATTGTTAAATTTTGGTTTTCTAATTCCTCCTGCATTACTTTCTAGCATATAAAAGGAATAGCTATGTATTTTATTTCCTCCTGGTCTGGGTGGTAATAAAGACACAGTAGGCAAGAATAAGACTTTTAAAAAACTTGTTCTCACTCTGATTATTGGACTTGGAAGCCTGGGGAGTTTGAGTATTACACAGAATTGGGTATCATAGAATTGGAATTATTCTCATGTTCTGTTGACTCGGGATCTGCCACAGTCTTGCCCCCAGTCTTGTCCATCTCCCCTCATTAGCTCTCTTTTCCTGTCTCCCTCTTTCCTGGATAATCCCTGACATCGGTGATGTTGTATTCATGATTCCTCACTGTTCTCAATGTCCTTGGTTAATCCTTTGATTCTCTTTGGAGTCAGACTCCAAAGTATTCCTGTATCCGTGGCTATGTATATCGTTATATATGAATGATATGTATGCACAGGTATATATCACTTACAGTAGTCATATTTTTGGAGTTCCATATTTTATAACTTAGGCTCTATTGTGACTTCACATTTGAATCACTCATAAATAATTTATTAAGAAATAACAGTCCAGTTCAACATAGAATATAGTACAGGTCAGACTATGCTCACCCCTCCTCGCACACTTTAATATCTAGTTCCCTAAAAAATGTGATTCTTCATAGTCATGAAGCACCTCTTATTCAGCCTCTTAGGCACAGGTAAAAATAGTAATTAGTACATTGTACATAGCCAGTAAATGATGCATGGCATTTACCCAAATGCAGATTGGTTAAATCACACACGCTAGTCCTAAGCTTCATATAAGTTCTGACTGTCACAGCATATATTTTATGACAGAATTAAACTGAAAATAGTGAGATTTGGCACCTTCCATGCATATCTGCTCCATCTTTGCATTTATTCAACAAATACTTATTGGACACTGGTTACCCCATGCCTTAAAGAAATTAGTAGAGCCTCTTTGACCACCTTAGAAATATTTTACTTATGGTACAATCTCCACTTGAAAGCTGCTCTCTTCTCTCTCTCACATTGACCCAAAAATCCTTTTCTAAACTATCAACTGAAGTCAAGACGTTGACCAGTGGAAATAAAAGGTATTATTCTTGATTATGCACTAAAAGGGTCCCTCTCCAAGAACCCAGGAGAAGCAAGGTGGGGTGAACAGCCTGGACTATGGAGGGAACGCAGGTCATGTGAAGGTCAGAGAATAGTCTTCATAACGCTCAGCAGACCTCTCGTGTGTACTGATAGGCCCAGGATGTACATCTGTCCTCCTGTTTCTTCCATGCCCTCCCACAGAGAAGGAGGTAGCAGTCAAACAGAATGCTGACCTGGGACTACCTTTGGCAGCATAGCCGATCAGCTACAAATATTTCCTCCGCTCCGGGTATTTCACATTTCTGAGCTTTCTGATTTCATGAGCCCTCTATTCTGAAGCACTAGTACTCCCCAAGGCTGCATACAGAAAATGAGACTTCCACACAAATCTAATCAGGCTAAATCTTATCAGGCCTTAGTCAAGTACCTTTACTTACTTTCTCGGCTTCTATTTCATTTTATTTTTTATTGATTTTTTACAGAGAGAGGGAGAGAGAAAGATTGATTGGCTGCCTCCTGTGTGCCCTCTACCAAGAATCGAGCCCACAACCTGTGTTGCAGGTACCCAGACCAGGAATCAAACCGGTGGCTTTTCAGCGCACAGGATAATGCTCAGACAACTAAGCCACAGGTATATAAGACTTAGGCCAGGGCTTTCTCAGCTTCTAATTCAGGGGATTGACAACTCTAATGCACATTAGAATTACGGTACCTGGGAAGCTTTTATAAAAAAAATGCCAGTGCCTGTACCCCATTCAGAGATTATGGCTCAGCTGATTTAGGGTGGGCCTGAGTCTTCTCTGTTTTTGTTTTTGTTTTGTGAACTCCTCGGGTTTGTCCTGAACTGCAAAGCACTGCCACATATAGGATGTTCAAGAATGGAACCTCATTTTTGAATATCCTGATCCCTTGGCCATTTTAACATGGAAGTATCAATAGTCTTTTCTTTTTGTAAAGGGAAAATGGCGTTGTTACGATATACCACTTCAGAATATGTCTCTTACCCCCTTAGCCCTTAACACTTAAAGATTTCTATTAGAAAAATGTGACAATACACTAGATATAACTAGTTAAGAACTCTCAGTAGCTTCACAGGTTCCTGTTCTTTATGGAAGCTATATGAAAAAGCTAGTAATTATCTTAAAGAGCCTAAACAATGAGGAGGGATGGCATTTGTCATTCACACTCTTTCTAAACATTGTAAGACCCCCAAATCCTTGCTAAAGGGACCAGAAACTATTCATTTTGGAAGCACAAGGAAAACAAGGCTACCTATTCAGCTACAATCATATTTCTTTGTGATAGGTCTTTTAAAACTTTGATCATTTTAAGTTTTAAATGAATGACTTCATTTGTGGCGATGTTAATGTTCTGTAGCAATTAGCTCAGGATACTAAAGTCACACCCAGCTTCTACTATTTGTGGGGTACAAGGCATGTCAGACTAGTTCATTAATATTTTCATTCTCTGTTAAGTCTAGAAACTCACTTTCATGGTGAATGGAATATTTTTGGCATTGTGTCCATAAAGCAGGTGGCTACATATTGACTTTTTTAAGGAAATAATTATGTGCAGGTGGAAAGTTGGAGAATCCCAATTGTATATGTAAATGAACCCTGGAGTGTTCTTATAATGTGTTTTCTAAGGATAAAGTGATGCAGCATATGATGAACAACACCTAGCAAAAGAGAAATAGAACAGGTAGGAAATGAGGAAAGCTGATACTTCGATACACCTCAAAGTTGTTTCTTGGCTTCTGGAAATCAGTTCCATATACTTGTAAACAAAAGTCTTAAAACACACACTCATCATTTCGTTATTTAATAAAAAATTACTGTCTTTCCCTCTCTCCAATGCTCAGTACACAAAGATGGGCCATGAACACAGGTGTGCACAGTCTAAAGATGAAAATCAATCCTTTTAACACAGTATGGTAAGGTTATGCTAGCCCTTTAAGTTCATTATTGTAAATGATCACTTAGGATGTTGTATACTACATCACAGAAACCTCTTTATCGAAGACCTGGAAATAATGATCTCAAGACTCAGTAACAGAAATACTATAACCTTCGGAACAACTGTCCTGGTTTATCTTAAATACTCTGAAGAATATAAATGGTTTCTCTCTCCCATTGAATTAGCAGCTAGAAAGCTCAAAGCTAATTTGCAATGTAACTCCAGTAAACAAATAGGACACTGTATTATCAATTTTGTCTATTGATCTTCCACTCAGATTCAACTGATTTCACCCTGATTTTATTTACTCTTCATTGTTGTTCTTTAAAAGTAATTCAAATCCTCTTAATGATGAGGCAGGGTGTAAGAAAATAAATAAACTAAGCATAATGCAGGCTAGGAATGTTGCTGGCAGAGATTAGTAAGGGAGCTATGGGACAGAAGGAGAAAGCATCAAGATAATAATTGCAATAACATCAGCAGCAATATATATATATGCCTAAGCGACCATTCGACCAGTAGCTATGACATGCACTGACCACCAGGAGGAAGACGCTCAATGCCCAGGAATGGAAACTTGGAACAGACTGATGAATCTCAGAGGGAAGGGGGGAGAGGCGATGGCTGGAAGAGATTAATCAAAGATCTTATACGTATACAAAGACAGATTTACATTGAACCACACACCAGTAAGTTCCAGTACATTGTTACGGTATAAGAACCCCCATCCTAAACAGCACCATAGCCTATACCAGAGGCGATATTAGAGAAAGACCCCAGTGCTGTTAAAGTCCCCACCCCAAAGCCTTTCCTATGGACTGCTGCCAGTTGTTGAGTATGTCTCTGCTTGAAACCTTGTGTCGAAATTTGTTATTTCATTGGATCCTCACAAGTACCCCAAGAAGAAGGGAATATTATGCTCATATTATAGATAAAGACACTAAGGTTCAAGTTTAATAACTTGCCCAAGGTCACACTGTTAATCAAGCACTAGGGCTGAATTTTGAATCCAGGACTAATTAACTGCAGGGCCTATATAGTGGCAGCTACCCCACCCTGTCCCCCATGAGGAAGGAATTAGATATGCAATTGTCTCATCATGTTCCTGACTATCGATTTTCTCTCTCACCAGGAATTATTTGACATGTATTAATATAAAATTGTTTGTTGAGATTTTGATTCTTTTACCTACTCTGCTTTCTGATGGGTAGTTCTAGAGAAAATATAAAATGAGAGGACTGTGTGTGCACGCATGTGTGTGTATATGTGCACATTAAGTATGCCTGCACTTGCTATTGTGAAATCACACACTGAAAAGAGATGGTTTGTGATGAACGGTACATCTTAGAGATAGACATGGTCAAATCCCCATCTTTTCACTTACTGGACATATGATTTAGAGCAGTGGTTCTCAACCTTCCTAATGCCTCGACCCTTTAATTCAGTTCCTCATGTTGTGGTGACCCCCAATTTCATTGTTACAAATTGAACATAATTAAGCATAGTGATTAATCACAAAAACAATATGTAATTATATATGTGTTTTCCGATGGTCTTAGGCGACCCCTGTGAAAGGGTCGTTCAACCCCCAAAGGGGTCACGACCCACAGGTTGAGAACCGCTGATTTAGAGCAAGTCATCTGGCCTCCAATGTATCAGTCTCATCACCTTAAAAACGGGATAATAAGAATACAAGACAATTGCCATTAAGCTGAACTAAGGAAATTTATATATAGTAGCTGGTACAGCGTTGAGTGCTCAGTAATTGTTCATTCCTCTTCTAACCTGTCTCTTCTTCCATAATCCATAATTCTCTTTCTGTATATAAAAAGAATCAAAATCAATGTATATGCCAGATTTCTTGTGGTGTGTTCATATCCTAGAGAAAGAGCCACATGGCACTGCTGCTGGGCAGGGTCATTGGTTTCTCTCCTTTCTGTGGAAGGGAACTCTAAATTTCACAGAATTCATTATGCTGTAGGGATGCTAGAAGGCATGCTTTTCTATAATCCCTAAGTCTAACTAACCCACAGGTGCTTCCAGCTTCCTGCTTTAATATCTATGAGTTTATCATCTCACTATGCAGAAAGGAAATACTCGATTTTTGATTGATCTCAGCATCAACCATCCTATAGGAATTCTACAACTTCCATAACAGCCCTGGGCGCCTTTCCCCCTAGATCCCAGCTCTTCAATCCAGATCTTCTGACTCTAAAGAGTGTGGACTTTGGTTACTATAGGAGTAAATTAATCAGTGAATTACCTTACTCTAGGGGCTTTGCAAAGCTTAGATGATACTCTTCACCATTTGGTGTAAATTTCATTTGTTGACCATTTATTTAAATGCACCAAACTTACCTCAGACTAACAGCATAGACCAGAAAGCAAGTGCACATTCTGGTTCTTCTGGCTGAATCATCCGTAAGTTTAATGTAATAAGATAGGATGGAGCCATTGAGACTTGGCTCCTGTCACGGAAACGCATGCTGTGCTTAGGCGGGCCCAGCAGAGGCTGACTTCATACCTGGTGGGCACTTGCCTATAATCACATTCGGTGTTTCTTACTCACCTGCTCTCTGCAGAGCTGTACGAATGTTCTCTTGAAGGGCTTGGCCCCACCCTTACCCTAAATCGAACTTTTCTTTTTCAGCCACATAAACAGAAGAACACAGTTTGAAAACCCTGTCCTGGAAGCAAAAAGGAAGCTACAGCAGCATAACATGCCCCACACGGACCTTGGAACCAAGCCCCTGCAGGCCCCAGGTTTCCGAGGTTGGTACCTGCCACCATGCAATGTTTCAAAGGGAAAAAATTGTCCGTCCAACTGCCTGCTCTTCCAACACACATGCCTTTGCTTGGACCGTTTCAAATAATCGATTTGCTTTTCCCAAACCCCTCTATTAGCTTTAGCTGGGTGTTTGCTGTTTCTATTTAGCAACCACAGATTCAGTTAAAGCCTGGGGGAGTACGTCACAGGAATTTACAGCAGGTTGCCAGGTGGCGATTAATGGGTCTGACAATGGTACATTATTTTTTTTTATATATTTTATTGATTTTTTACAGAGAGGAAGGGAGAGGGATAGAGAGTTAGAAACATCGATCAGCCGCCTCCTGCACACCTCCCACTGGGGATGTGGCCGCAACCAAGGCACATACCCTTGACCGGAATCAAACCTGGGACCTTTCAGTCCGCAGGCCGACGCTCTATCCACTGAGCCAAACCGGTCAGGGCTGACCATGGTACTTTAAACTGCAGAGATACTTAGAGAATCATAAGTTTGTCCTCAAAACACAAAGCACCAGAATGAGGCTTGTTCTCCTTTGTGGCAGTAGACAACTCCTCATCAACAATACCTAGGCCCAAATCCGGCCGCCCCCGCCCTGCCCCGGGGAGGTGGCGCAGCGTGAGCGACTTGTACTATTATCCGCACAACCGCGCCTGGAGGCCCTGGCCCTGGCCGATCGGTATGTCTGGGGCTGCTTGTGCACCTGACTACACCATAGAGCCACGCAGTGGGCTGAGATGCTGCACAAACCTTTCACGTCTCCGTGGGCTCTCTTTCTCATCACAAAAGCAAGGCGGCTTTTGTACGCTGGGGCCTAGATTGCCTGCTGATGATCTTCACACCATACACTACAGCACACTTGCCGTGAATGTAAAGGTCTCCAGCTGTAAACGTTGCTTTCATAAAGGAAACCTCAGTGACAAGATTACATATGTGTGTTTTTATTTTTAAAGAAGCTTTCTCTATTTTTCACAGATATCTGTGATGTGTAATAGACCAAGTAAAATTCAAATATAACTCATTATTTTGTAGTGTGTCCATTACATATCACCAAAAATGTAACAATAGCAAAAGTATCATAGAAAATACATAACTGAGTTACCATGTATAGTTTTGCTGATCCAACTATCAAATCATGTCAACCAAACTATAACAACTATATATATATATATATAGTACATATCATACTTGATTGTGATAGCATTGAAAATATATTAATTCGGCTTCCTAGTGTGACTATTATTTTTAAAGCATTTAATATATTGTTAGGAAAATATTTATTACAGATCATAGCTGCAAAAGCATATTATATAACAAATTAATGGTCAAACCTATGAGAGTGGATTCAAGTTCTGTTCTGATTATTTACATATATGATTTGAATGTGTCAACATATTGTTACAAAATGTGTTACCTTTACATTCATAATTTTATCTAGAAATATTGGCTTGCCTTTTGCTCACATTTTAGAGTATCCTAAAACACTATCAGGCCAGTAGAAATTGATTTATCTGCTTATCTTTACAGCATCTCATTAGCATAAGTTAACTCAGTCCCACATCCAGGTACTTTTTCTAAACAATTTAGATGTTGTGACTTGGTGGCAACATTCCACAGCTTCTATTCTTTTTAAACCAAAATAATCCATTTCGGTTTCAAGGTTTTGTGCAGGACCAGCCACTTACAGTCTCCTACCTGGACACTTTTAGAGCAAGAGGAACGTACCCAGAAATCTCTGGGCTCCTCTTTATCCGCTGATGGCATGTTGATTCAGCCCTTTTTAAGCCCAAGAAGGGCTACTTTAGTGAATGAAAACATTGACTTCACAACAAAAAATCTCTCTCCAAATCACGCAGCTTGTCTACCTTTCCCTGGATGCTTGGACTGCTCTATGTTTGGAGGCAGTACTGCGAGCTTTGCCCCTCCAGCACCTCCCCGCTGCTTGCACTTACTGCGGGAGACCCCACATTTATCCCGGGATAGCTGCTCAGCAGCTCGCTTTCCACGGGTGAGAACTTGCCTTAACACGCTTTTTCTTTTTTAACTTGTATTGGCCAACGTAGAAAAGCCACTCTTCACCCGGGATGCATCCCAGTTGAAGGGCACATTCCTCAGCACCACCCTGAAAAAGAGCAACATGGGATTTGGATTTACCATCATTGGTGGAGATGAGCCCGACGAGTTTCTGCAGGTGAAAAGTGTGATTCCGGATGGGCCCGCAGCTCAGGATGGGAAAATGGAGACAGGTAAGTTCCTGAGTGCTGTTTGAGAACATTGTTGTGCAACATCTTTTTTTTCTACGGCAAAATATGAGGAGCTTCTTTCTGTGTTCTTAATTTGAGGGTCAAAGGTCACTTAACTTGAGGAAAACCACAAATTGTTTTTCCTAATTTTAAGAGGATCACACTGAAGTATTTTGGAAACGGCTTGAAATGTCATTTTGGCCACATTTTTCAGACTGCCCCTTCTCTTTGCTGGATTCAGTGGACTCTTGAGATTGACACTTTTCTAATTTAATTCTAGAGTTTCTTCTTAGGGATGTGATTAACATTTCATAGTTTTCTAGCTTATATTCAGCCATTGATATTTTTAATATGTATCAATCTTGTAGTATTCTCATGCTGAATTGCCCAGGTTATATATTTAAATATTCATGCTTATCTCATAGAAAAAAAATTTTAAGTGGTATTCATCTTTCTATGTCCCCATATGCTTTAATATATAGATTCTTTTCTCTAGTCCTTATGAATTAATTTTCATATGCAGTTACTTGGATGTCTATCAAATTATATTCAAAATTAATTTAGCATGGAAATGCAGAGGCAAATTGCGAAGGCTAAAAATTATAAAATATGAAAGGTGCACAGAGGTCAAGAAAAAAGTAATGAACTAAGTCTGATTTTGCATTCTAATTTTAAATTCTTCTACCTGGCCCATGACCTTGGATTAGTCCCATAGTTTATAAATACTTATGCAGGAAAAAAAGAAGAAATCAAATTTGATCTTGTGTATTTAAAATACTGATTTGAGAATTGTGTAGTGTTGTTTTTGAAATGCCTTAGAGTATTATAAAGTGTAGTAACTATACTCCAAAGAACTATATCACCATTTCACATTTTTCACAAGATTGATTTTATTTATTATATAAACTTGTGAAAGTCAATGGGTTCTCGTAGATACACAAAGCAGAGAATTACTTTTGAGGAAAAGTTATGTCTTTTGTATGGTCTATAGATTTATAAATTGTGATTCCATAGATTTTAAAGTGCTTTGTATATGAAGAAACAACATAAAATTGAGATATTCATCTGGAATTTTTATTTTCAAAAATGACCAGTGCTTCATTGCCAATTCCTAAGTGGTTTCTATAGAAATTGTTTCTTTTCAAGGTCACCTAATGAGTACATTTGTCACTCCCACTCACTCGTGAGTTATAATACATTTAATAGAGGCTTTATCTCCTGAAAAGTTGAGTGAAGTTTCAAAACTAGTGTTTTCAAGCACTACTGTTGTGAAAAATTGTGTACATAATTTTCTGCAAGAGTGAGCTGGAGAGTGTCCAACTCTACTGATTCATCTGACGCTATTTCACTAGATAGCCACACCTTTATGTTGCCAAAAAATCACAGAGAAACATCAAATGACTCAACTAAAAATCATTCTCATGCCCACGATTAGAATAAGAGGAAACTATGGAAACAATGTCATCTTAGCTGAGGGGGAAAGATCTCTAAAGCTTTTGAACTTCAGTGAAATGTTTAACAAACCTATTACTTTTCATGATAAAGAATACAGTGATTTTTTCCCTCTGACCCAACCCTCCACTCCATGTTTTAAAACTAGAAAAGACCTCTTTCACTGTAAATTTAAAAGACAAACTAAAATTAATATATTTGCACAGCTAAGCTTTTCCCCTTCCTACCTGTTTTCCTAGTTTGCTACACCCACGCTGTCTAAGCTAGCCTTATTCAACAACAAAGCCAAAGTTTTATGTAGAGTTTATGAAGTTTTTTTTCCAGATAATCACAAAACAGGCTCTACTAGAGAAAGAAGAGCCTAAGATTTAATTCTATTTACTGTCTCATATTTTTTCCTCTATTTATTAATTCAACCTGCTAAACTCTTCTTAGTCATTGTAGTACACCAGAACTACAAAAATGGATATGACCAGGTCCCAGTTCTCCAGGAGTTTATATCTAAGAGGGGCCTTGTATATATAAACAAGTAATTGTAACATAAGAATAGGATAAATCTATTAAAACCATGCTATTGGCTATATAATTTTATTAGTCTTTTGTAAGGATGAGAATTTCTCTCATTAGAAAAGAGTTTAATAAAGATTGAAATCTGCTGCTTATTATTGATTCAAAAATGTTTATTTTAAATTTTGAGATAATTTAAAATAAAATGTGAACACATTTCTGTGGCATCCACACATTATAATAGAGGGAATGGCACCTCAGTTTAGTTGAGCTAATATTTAGTGACTAGCCGTCTGTGCCAGGCATTCCATTAATTATTGAGGATGCAAAAATGAAGAGACAAATGTTTCTATCCTCAAGAAGCTTGAATAATGAGTGGCATGTCAATGAATATTTATATCAATGCAATAATAGAAATATGTGCAAAGTCCAGAAACAGCGTACAGGAAAGGGTGACCGATTCAACCGGGAAGTGCTTAGGGAAGGACTCAGAAACGATGCCTGACAGACTTTTGGATGATGAATAGACCGTTGTTGGGTGGACAAGTGAGGAGAGCTATCTGAAGAGGAAACAGCATATGCAAAGGCCCAGTTGGGAGGATGCCTAGAAAAAAGATTTACACTAATATTTTACCTTCAGTGAATGTTCATGGGAAGTATCTAGTAAACAATAACTATACTTGTAAACATGAACTATTCAGACAAACATCAAAGAACAGTATAGAATCAAATTTAAAAACATATATATCAGCCTTGACTGGTTTGGCTCAGTGGATAGAGCGTCAGCCTGTGGACTGAAGGGTCCCGGGTTCGATTCCGGTCAAGGGCATATACCTTGATTGTGGGCACATCCCCAGTAGGAGGTCTGCAGGAGGCAACTGATCGATGTTTCTCTCTCATCGATGTTTCTAACTCTCTATCCTTCTCCCTTTCTCTCTGTAAAAAATCAATAATAAAATATTTAAAAAAAAAAACAAAACAAAAAAAACATATATATCATAAATGTACACATACCTATGTATAAAACCTTTCTCATAAACTTTCAACCAATTAAGCATAGAGACATACCCTATGATTTTTTTCTTTACTTGTTATCCTGACAGTGCCAGGCAGATAGCAGGTGCTCACTAGTACTGGATGGATAGATGGAGGATGGATGCTCTTAGAAATTAAGTGAAATTTTAATTGGCTGAATCCCACTGTATAGCCTAGTCAGAGTAATCGGGCCAATAGCTTACCGTTGAAGCAAAAAGAAGCCAGCTTTCCAGGTTCTGGATGAAATTAAAAAGACAAATGCATGTTAGGGATAAAAATGTCCCTTTTGTAATGATTTCATCTGTAAATGAACCTCAAAAATTAACAAAATTAATAGTCACTACAGATATAAACAATAAATCTTTGGTATTAACCAATGTCACCCTGATACATTTAATTAATAAAGTTATAAAAAGGTGAGGCGTCTCATTTGACATTGAAATAGCATGAAAATATTTTAATCAACTGTTCTAGCTCTAGATTATCTCTAATTTAGGCAAAGAGATGTCAATAGTTTGTGTGGACATTAAGAAAAATCCACTCTACCAAAAAGTTGACCTAGGATCCTGCAGAATAGAAGCAAGGGTGGGGTGGGAATTCTTTCTTTCTCAGTCAGCACTGAGTCCTGGGAAGGGGTAGAGAACAGAGAAAATGACGATACTGTGCTCCTCCCTGCTTTTGGACAACTAACTGAGCCAATCCCCAGTCGTCATATCATGTTCCAGAAGCAGCTTTCCTAAAAGTTACCATAGTGCCCAGAAACCATCCTACTTCTGATTATTACTAGTAAGTATTCTGCAAGCATTTGTAGGCACCAGAGATCCTGATAGCATTCTTGCAACTATTTAAAAAATCAAGATTGAAAGAGTTGCTCCAACATGCTTCCGTTACAAAGCTTCCCCCGTTACATAAGGTTTCATGTCTTTCCCCAGGCTAATTTTTGAATCAAGGCTTTTGATTTTCAACAAATATAAGAGGGAGAAAAGCTGACCTATTGGTAAAGTTCTCCTGTAGAATGATGAGGTCACTTGTAACCTATTCATTTTTATGTGTCTCCTTATAAGGTGGATCCGTTTTATTAGTGAAGTGGCAGGAAGCTGTCTGAGAGACCAACATCCTGACCTCCTACAGCTCCTGGCATTTCTCCATTTGGCAGATCGATGTCACTGCTCTTTCACTGGTTGCTACCTCTTTATTTGTGTTTCTAGAAGCAGAGGCATACGAATGATTTTGTCAGAATGTCTGGGGGAGATTTTTTAAAATGCATATTCCTGTGTCCCCACGTCTACTGATTCCAAATTTCTGGAACTGGTTTTGGGGCATGTGCATTTATATACTTTTAAAAATTGCCAAATCAATATGTCCACAAAGACATCAAAATATTTACAATCCATACAATATTTCCTGCCCTGCCCCTTCGTACCTTCCAGGCTCATATCCCAGAGGCACTGATCAGTTTGTATTTTTTTACATGGGTTTGTGGTTTTTTTTTTGGTAACTATTTTCACACCTCTAATTAATGTGTTTATACTGTTGTCTTGATTTAACAGTTTTAGACTTGACATATTTATAGTATATCCTTTTAGAAATAAGTGAAGCTTTACCTCTCTTATCCCCCATCTGCCCTACAAACATTCTCCCAATAGAGTTTTGCAACTAATTTTAATATTTATATAGTCTTTGCATTACCACCGCTTTGTAAGTTTGTTCCCTGACCCCAGTGGTGTACCATTAATACACTTTTCCTCTAAACACATTTCTGAAGTTACACTGTTTCTTTTCCTTTCTTTTCTTTTCTTTTCTTTTCTTTTCTTTTCTTTCTTTTCTTTTTCTTTCTTTCTTTCTTTTTTTTTTGCTATATTTTTTTAAAAGATAATGCTTTTTTTCCTCAAAGCACCATCATTTTAGGTCCTCTAGACCTAGAGGCTCTCTTTTTTTTATTATTCTGGGCATTTTTTGTCCTCTTACTCCTACCCAGGCCTATTATACAGCTGGCACGTGGAATTGTCCATTGTGTCTTTCCCAGAGTCCACCGTTATTCATATCCACATCCTCTTTCTCCCTGGATGCTCATTTCACTAGAGCACAGTCCCCATCTGTCTTGTGATCCTCAGTGGTCCACATTTAGAGTGAAACACGGCAAAGTTGTATTTGTGGCAGAGTTTGAAGACTGCTCAGAATTTACCAGGGGTTATCAGGTAGGGACAGAATATGAAAGCCTGTTAAATGGGGCCATTTTTTCAGAGACACCCTCACCCTCTGATTTGGGGTAGGTGGTGGGAGTCCT